>NC_046664.1:90659632-90662079 GCF_010883055.1 Belonocnema kinseyi | reverse complement strand
GGGAGCTCTTCTTAATATTTTGACACCAAAATCATGTCGATACACCTTACCGACTGCGAGTAAAGCCACCCACGCTTTAACTTGACAGACTGTATTTATTCACAAAAAACGGCAATCTGTTCAGAAATGTTTAAAGTACCACCATGATTTTTGTGGGATTTTTCCTATTATTTTTTCAATAAAAAACTATGCTTCAAAGTTCACTGTTTTTAAAAGCTACCAAATTTCCTTACTTTTCATCAGATTTTCAAATCTGTAAGATACAAACAATTTTTAGAATATTACTTTTCGGCTCATTAACGCAGAACATTTGCACCTTAAACATAATAACTCTTTCATTAACCTACCATTTTTTCTCCCCTTACTTTTTCAACGTCAAAGCCAGATGACTAGAATTTTCTCGCTGATAGTAGCTAAGGGAGAGTCGGCCGGTTGGCAGAGTGGGTGAGGCTCACTTTGTTGTTCAAAGAGGACCACATCATTCACTGTGTGATCGAATACACCTGACATCTCATAGGTATTTTTCCAGAGTGTTGAAATCAACGAAATGCACCGAGATCTAAAAACACGGTAAAGGTGGCCATGTTTCATATACTGCCTTAATAATATACTCGTACTACGGGTGTAGCATAATAGGCTTTATATTTTGAACGACAAAGGCAGGGGGGTCCTCACGGACTCCCCCGCCTACAGTACTAACTAAGTACTTCCTGTTACTTGTGCCAAATATTTTGATTGCGTGTACCAAACACGCGGCTGAGCATGCGCAGGCACCCGTAGTCCCAATTTTCTATATGGCTGATGTCAGCTGGTTTGTTAGAGAAAACAACGTATTGTTATTTTGATCTGTGAGGTTTTTTTAAGGTGTCTTTCAAAAACTATACCAGTAAGAACATGATTGGTTGAAAATTGATCGTTTTTAGTTGATCTCTTTAGTTAAAAATTAAACTATTTTGTTGAAAATTCTTTCTTTTTTTTTTAAAATACATTTTTTCAACTGTGAATTTGACTATTTTATTTTAGGTTGAGAATTATCTTTTTGTTCAAACGTCGTCATTCTAGGTTGAAAATTCTTATACTTCTTCTAATTTGTGTTGTGTTATAAAAATGCATTTATTTTGATATAATTATTTTGTTGCAATTTTTATTATTTTATTGACTAGTGAACTGTTTTGTTGCAAATTCATCTTTCTGGGTAAAAAATTTATCCTTTTGGAAACAAATTCAACTGTCTTCTACTAAATTCCCCTTTTTGACTTGAAAATATAAACACTTTTTTGAAAATGCAACTATTTCGTTAAAAAATCGAATATTATGTTGAAAATTTAACTACTTTGGTATACATACATTTTTTGTCAAAAATTTCAACTGCTTCTTTCAAAATTCGTTTTCTTTTGGTATCAAAGTTCTTTATTAAAAATTCAACTGTCTTTTAAAAAAAAATTTCTTGGCTCGAAGAGTCAACTATTTAGTTAAAAATGCAACTATTTCTTGTTGAAAAGTCCTGTTTGTATGTAAAGAATTCAACTATTTGGTTCAAAATTCGTATCTTTTGTTTGTAACTTCAACTCTTCAGTTTTAAATGCAACTGTTTAGTCTAAAATGAATGGTTTTGTTTATAAAAATTCAACTATTTGGTTGAAAAATTATCGTTTAAATCTAAAGCGTTTCGTATTGAATTAAATGTGGTATCGATACGTTAATTTCACTGAAAAGAATTTAATTCTCTATTATTCCCCTATTTTCGTTCAAAATGGCCTCCTTTTATCTGTTTTGTGAGCATTTCAGCCTGTTTAACAATAAATTTATTAAAAATTGTTAAAAATAATAAACAAATCTGTTTAATTATTATGTTTGCATGTTTTGTGTTTTATTTAAGGCTTTTGTCAAATAAAATTAAAGACAAATTTTGACACACGGTGTAGAATTTCTGTGATGATCTATCGAAAAATTTCCACTTAATATCTTTATTTCTATTTTGAGCAAGACTTTTTTAGGACAAAGGTAACATAAAAGTCACATTTAATTAAATTTGTTATATTTTAAGTCTGAGATAATTTTTGGAGCAAAAGTAGTAGAAAATATTTATTTTATTTTTTTCGTAATTCTCACAAGTGTTAATGGGATTTATGTCCCAAAAAAGTTCAAAATATGTCTCGTTACAACAGGACTTGTTTTATGACAATCGTATAAAATTTCTAAGGATCATAATGAAACAGGACTAAAGTAACAAAGAGGTTCAAAATGATTTATCATTGCTAGAACAAAAGAGCTTGCATGACGAAATACATAGACGTAAAGGAAGTTAAAGAGGTATGCCAAAGTGTGGCGAAAATTATAGTTTTTCTAGAGAAGTTTGTCAGCGACATTGGTCAGAGCACTGTCGCGGAACGAACGTGTGATTTAAATAAACAACGTAGGAATTCTAGATTAATCTTAAAACGTAT
>NC_046664.1:90658022-90659619 GCF_010883055.1 Belonocnema kinseyi | reverse complement strand
CAATTGCCTTCCTCATTTTTCGCAACTGATCCTCGGCTAGAACCGAGTAAGTCACGCTTACTGCGGAAAGGATGTGACTTAATGGTATAATAATAATAATAATAATAATAATAATAATAATAATAATAATAAATAAAGAGCCTCGGTGGCTCAGTTGGTTAGACCTTCGGACTTCACCTCAGAGGTCCGGGGTTCGATCCCTGAGCCGGTACCTCTGGAAATTTTTCAATGTACCTTTACCGAGATTCTGGTGGTTCGGAACCCACCTTAAGCTGTAGGTCCCCCCATCGTGTACTTGACTGCAACCCAGTCCGTCAATTATGGGGTACAACCAGGCTTTGTCCAATATGTCTGGGCAGACTGCTTTTATCAGATCACTTGATTGCATTACAAAAATGCGTCCGTGACTGATGATATATACCGGGACAGCCCCGTGCAAAAATGATCAAATAAAAATCTATCTCTAACCAAAAATGCCTTCGACATGTTGGGCAGTATAAGCCTGTGACAACATTTCAACACTGAAATGTTAAAAAAAAAATAATGATAAAATAATAATAATTCTATTAGCTAATACTTTTCTGCTGAAACAGGACGTACTTTGAGTTTTTGTGGTACTTCACTCTTATTTCAGTCATAAATCCGATATGAACAAAATTGAAAGTATACTTTTTTAAATAATAAAATGTAACCTTTCTAGTACTTTCAAGAAATTTCGACATTCAAACAGGCTTCAGAACGTTAGTTGACTCTAAAATTGTTGTCATTGGACTATCCCATGACTATAGACTGGATGGTATAATATTCCCAATGCGAGTAACTGCTCTTCATCAAAGTCCTAACTTTAGTTTAGCTTGCAATATCCCTCATCATTATTAGCTTAGGATAGACTTCCATTCTATATACGTCGAATCTAATAATTAAAACCATTAACCATAATTCATGCCAGACAAGAACATTTATAATACAACTCACCACTTATAAAAACATAATATTATCTGTTAAATATTTTCTTCACAAACGAAAGTAAGAATTAAGTATAAGGGGCCGTCCATAAGCTAAGTTACCTGTTAAGTGGGGGTCGGGGGGGGGGTCGCACCACAAACTTTCAAATGTCGCTCCACACAAAATTATCAATCACAACTGAAACAGATGGCTCACACATCAATCGTATGTTTTCATGTACAACAATCTACAACAATAGGATCTGTGAAGTCTTCAAAGTGGTATAAATGTAAATCTTCGTACACTCAAAATGAGGGAAAAAATAACCAAAACACCACCCCTCAACATACATTAGAAAGTGAAAGAAGCAAAGCTAAATTTAGTGCTCCAAAAATCTAAAGGGTAAATATGAGCTTGCTTTCGAGAAATTTCACAGATAAAAAAAACAAAACAAAAGAATGTTCGTTCATCGATCATTATCAGTATTAACCATCATTCACTTTATAGCACATTCTACAGTCTCATAAAATGATGCTTTTGAATACAATATCTTACATCACTCGTGTTTTTACACACGAATTCACTTGCGAATCAATTTTTGCAAGGATTTAAATACTTGGGTGAAAATTGAACTGCTTTGTTCAAAGTTCAT
>NC_046664.1:90648196-90657922 GCF_010883055.1 Belonocnema kinseyi | reverse complement strand
CTTTGAATGAAAATGCGACTATTTTGTAGAAAATTCGTTATTTTGCTCAAAGACTCAATAATTGGTAGAAAATTAAACTACTTGTTTGAAAATTAACATTTTTGTTGAAGGTTCACCTATTCCGGTTCAAAAGTCATTTGTGTTCTAAAACAATCAAGCTTTTAGTTTTGAAACTTAACTCTTTTATTGAAAATGCTTCTTTCTGGATAGAAAATTAATCTTCTTTTTTCAGAATTCATTTATTAGGTTGAGGATTCAACTATTTTGTTCAAAATTCGTTTTTTCGTTAATTTAAACTGGTTCAAAGTTTTTTTATGAAAAGTAATTTTTGAAACTGAAAATTTATATATTTTATTTTAATTTGAAAACATACCTTTCTTAGTTAAAAATTGAACCATTTCATTAAAAATTCATGAAATTTGTTGAAAATTAGTCTCACGGCAGAAAAATAATCTTCTTGGTTAAAAAATCATGTTTTCAGGTGAAAAATTCAGCTATTCAATCCAAAAATCAACTACTTTGTTAGTCATCTATATTGGTAAAAAATCCCGCCTATATTTTATCTGTTTGTAACAAAAATTTATATTTTATGATAGAAAATTTAACTTTCTTAGTTGAAAATTCAACTGTTTTATTAAAAACCGAATTGCTTATTTGGTTGATAATGCGTCTTTTATGGTAGAAATATTTTTTTTTAGTTTCAAATTCACCTTTCTTGACTGAAAATGATCATTTTTGTTGAAAATTCTACATAATCATAACCTTCCCTATTTCTACCCTTTCTTTTTTCCCCCGATGTTAACGAGTTGCACCACTTATAGATATTCTAACATATTGATCTATATATTCCAACGTGATGTAATTGAACAGCCGACTTTATACCATTCTAAACTTAAGATCTTAGTACTTTTAAAAAGTTTTAAAGGACATGAAAACTTCTTATCGCATTCCTCCTGGATGTAAAAAAGCCACTTCAGATATTTGCGAGGTTAACGGGGACAGATATCAAATTGCAACTAGTAAACTTTCATTGGCTGGAAGTAAAAAGCGCAGATAAAATTCGGTTCAACTTCCGTTGCTCGTCCCGTGATCGGATCTGCGTCCGACACTGATGTAGCAGAGAGTGGGGCTATTGGTTCTTTGAGGGGTAGGTTAAGGGTTGGAAGCGGAAGTGCGGCAAGACGGTACGGGCCATTGGTGGGCAGGAGACAGGCTAGGAGGTAGACTACCAGGGTTGTCGTAGGAAAGCAGCGAATGGGAAGGGGGCAGAGGGGGTGGAACGCAATGGGGGCTTGAAACCGGGTCTAAGACGAGCGATGAGAGTGTGAGTAGGTTGAGTAGGGTGAGATGGAAGGAAGGCAAGACCACCACCTCACTCTCAGCTCTTTGCTACGCCACGCCTCGCCTCACAATGCACCGGATTAGCGATTGTATTGATCCGCCCCCCCCCTTGGATATACCCTACTACCCCCCTTTCTTCGTTGCCGAAGGAGCCACATTTTGGTCGAATGCATTTCGAGAGGTCGAGCTTGACACTCGGTCTTCTTGCTCAACCGTCACCAGAAATACCCATTTCATCCCTTGCTCCACTACTACCTTCCAGCTATTCCACCTATTCCTTCTATTCACCTACATTCAACACTACAACACCACTGACAAATTACGCAACTGCTTCTGAACTATTCCTAGATTTTGATTAAACATTTCTACATTTTCCGTCCCCTCACATTTTTTATTAAAAAATAGGTTTGATCAGAAAACTGAACAACTATTAATTAAATTTTCTATCATTCTATTATTTTTTATTTGCTACTATGAACAATATGGACCGAAGCTCCTCTTTGTCGATTAGCGTATTCTCATAGTGTAATCTTTTCTCTCTCTCAAACTGTAAGACAACACTAGTAGTAAAACCTACCAAGTTTTATTTCAATCAGGCAATATCTACAAATTTCTCAAAAAAGGCCAAATTCACAATTTAGAAACTAGGCATTTTTTTCATGATAATAAAACAATGGTATGTTCCTTTTATTCAAGTTGAAGAAATCCCAAAATTTATTTAAACTTTCTAATGGTGTATATAATATCGACAAAAAGGGACCCAGAATTAATTTCACAAAATGTCGAAAAAGAAATCTATGCATCATCAGGAAGAAAGATTTAGGTTGAAATTGTTCATTTAAGAAATGTCATATCGATTTTTTTCATTTGAGCTTAAAGTTTAGGTAAAACCTGCAATTTCCATCTAACCGTAATGCTCAGCACTTGATCTTATTGTTTGCAAGATTTTTTGTAATCTTATTTGATTGGGTTTTATTTAAAACCATTCTTTTGAAAATCATAACCTTCTTATTTTTGTAAACCAGGTTTCTGGAGCTTTCGTCAAAAACTGAATCTAAAGCACGAAAATCCATATAACTTTTGTTAAATGAATAATTTCAATTAAAGCCATTTTTACATTCTGATCATTTATGATTGAGAAAGTATTAGAATTGTCCGGAATTTGACACCACAGGTTTTCAACGAATTTCCACGTTTCGAGACCCCCTGAATCCAAAAATCAAGTTTTTACGATGGCGCCTGTCTATCTGTCCGTCCAGCCGTCCGGCCGTCCGTCCGTAAACACGACAACTCTAGAAAAAATGAAAGGATCAAATCGATCTTTGGCACATTTTTCAGGTCCTAAAATAAAGGAGTAAAGGATTAAAATTCTGAGAAAATTCTCAGAGTTACAGCATTCACAAAAAAATTTTAATAAATCTAAAATCCAAATTTTAAGACAAGCAACGCACGATATGAAAAAAGTGAAAATAAGAAAAACATTGCTTTTTAAAGCCCTACAAGATCATCATAACAAATTTTTGGATTTTCTTGGAAAATCGAAAATTCACATTTTTATCGCACAAAAAATAATTAAAAATTCCATTTTGTGTACAATCTACGCAGGATATGAGAAAAGATAAATCAGCAAAAATTATGATCCCAAAAAAAATCTACAAATTCGTTAAAAATCTCTTCTTGGCAGGACGCATAGTTTTTATTTTATTCGTGAAAAATAGCATTGAAAATAAAACATTAAATATTTGTGGAAAAACGACACAAATTACGAAAAACAATGATTTTACAAAAATTGTTTACTCGAAAAAGAGCTATAAATTTTTCATGAATCACTTTTTGATAGAACACGTAGTTTTGGTTTTGATCATAAAAATGGCAGTATAACTAAAAATGTGTCGAAAAACGACAAAACGTAAGAAAACAAATTGATAGAAAAGTTATTCGCCCAAAAAAAGATACAAATTTATAATAATTTATTCGATTCTCATCATTTATGATTGAGTAAGTATTAGGATTGCCCGAAACTTGACATCACAGCATTCAAATTTTGAACCAAACAACGAAAAATATGATAGATAGCGCATTTGAGCGCATTTAGGGCGCAATTCAGTGGGCTACAGAAAACCCAAAAATTAAGAGGGGGGCTGGTGTAACTGACCTAGACCTTAGCATGTTGGTACTGAATTTATTATTGTATTATATTGTCATACTACCTACATTAAATTAAGTCGATTAAAAGTGAAAGATTTATACATTAAAAATAAAAATGTATAAATAATAATAACAAATGAATTGCTCAAGAAATTAACGTTTTAATTTAATGTCTTGAAATCGACGATAATTATGAAACATTTCAAAAGTATATGTGATTAAATATTAAACAATTTTACATTACAAAGTTAAAATGCTTTTTAAATTAAAACGATGGTAGAAAGACAATTTTACATTACAAACACTGAATGAGTTCATAATTGAATAGTTTTAGACTGCTTCATCGAAAACTTGACATTTTTAAGTTTCATGAGTTCAAATTGAATGATTTAGAACAATTTAAAGCACTTGAGATTATAGCATTTTTTATTTAAATGCTCAAAGCCTTGAAAATTTTAAATAGTTTTAAAATGAAAGTTTCGATTTTGAAATTAGCTATGTTCATAGTAGAACCATTTCAAAATGAAACCTTTAGAATTCTAAAATTTTACTTACGATTAAAAATGCATCAAATAAAATAATTAAAAATGCAATTGTAACAAAATTAATTCTGTAAAGTTTAATAGTTAAAGATTTAAAATTTGAATTTTTAGCCGTTTCAAATAGAATTTTTTTAATTGTATTGTTTTATCAATTCTACCAAATTTTATTTCAAGTTGGAAAACTTTATTGGCGGAATAATTGCAAATTAAACACTTTGCAAATCCATAGTCAAAATTAAAACTTTGAAATTGAAAGCGTTTAAAGAAAAGACGATTTTCAATTCAATGCAATAAAAATTTAATACTTTTTGAAAAGATTCAAAATTTTGAAGTTGTATAATTTTTTATTTTATGAAGGAGTTTAAAAGACTAGTAGGTTAAATTACTAAAAATTCGGCGTAGCCTTAAAAAGATATTCAAAATAGATTGTTATCTTTCTATCAATATACTAAATAAAATTTGATTTTTTGTTCTATTCTAATAACTTCAATATATTATTGTTATTATTGTGCATGCACCAGCTAAATTTTATTTTTATTACTTATTAATGATTATGATTCTTCTATAATAACTCTTTTACTCTAACATTTATATATAACAGTTTAGGAAAAATAGTTTTCAACGTGCAAAACTTTTTTGATAAAAATATAAGATACGGTACTTGGCAAACTTGGTGAAAGCAGAATAAGTTCAAATTATCTAATTAGTAAATTACCGGGCAATCTAAAGAAGACTACTAATTAAGAAAATAACTTTCTACTGCAACGTAATTTATTTATTGAAATCTAAATGAGTTACATCTTGTAAAACAAACTCGGAACTTTCAAGGAAACAAAACAAATCGTGTGAGAAATTTGATAAGGCAACGAGCAGAAATATATACGGTACGACGAGGTGCTGTTTTATCTCCATAGTGTGAGTACGGATTTACATTCGTAAAGTCGTTTTGAACTGCCGAAGAAGCAAAACTGAGCAAAAGTTCAGAACAGTTCCAACACCATTTGATTCATTCACCCTTTCGTTTTTGTAAAGCACCCTTGCATCCTTAAATCCTTATTTGCAGGACCACCAACGCTTAAGCGAGATGGATGCAAACAAACTTGTGTTCGTCTGAACAGTTGAAACTGTGTTACTAGAATAAACTCTCTCCAAAGCAGTTGCAATTTACCTGTACGAATATACTACAATGTTACATGGTAATAGATGAAAGCAGTTTACAAGAGTGTTTTAATGCAAGCGAACAAACCAGTGCTTACTGAGTGGTTACTTGTCCGGCACGATACACTCTTCCTCCTGGCATCAGAACTAAAAGACAGTAATGAATTCTGCGTATAATATCTCCACCTCCCAGAATCGCACACTTGAACGTATCACGCAGGAAAATTTCGAGGAACAATAACAAAGGAACTTTATATTTATCAGTTAATTTCATTTTAACAAATTTGACAATTATTTCCTGATGGATTCAATATAGAAATGGTTAGGCGAAGAAGATTTCTACTGCCTTCAAAATTGTGTTCTCAAGTGACTTATAAAAAGTAAATAGAAATAATAGTTTTGAGCTCTATTTAAACCTATTATTTCAAATTAAATATAACGTTTAGTAATACTATCCTTCCCCTTCAACTCTGTCACACCTATACTTTCTCCGCCTATCTTGTTCCGCCCCCTATGCTTTTCGTGTCATCCCTCACGACCCCTTATTCACATCCTAACTCTAATTTTAAATTTACCCCAACCCTTATCACTTAACATTATCACCATCCTCTTTGTCCTCCTCACCCTTATCCCTTATCACTTCTACTTACAATCCCCTTCCCCATACCATATCCTCCCGTTTGCTCCGTCACCTCATTCGCTCCTTTGATCATTTTGTTCTCATCCCCACCCACACTGTTGACCCCTTTTCCTTCCCAATCCCTTCCAATGACCATACCCTCTGTTAACACCCCTTTATCACTGCAGACCCCGTACATCTTCTCCTCATCTCTAACCTTCAATATAACACGTCCTCTCTTTTAGGGAATTGTTCTTCTTAGTAAATACAATCCTTTTTCAAGTTCTAAATATTTTTTTTAAATGCTGTATAATTTATAAACATTTCGTTCAAAATATCTCAATACTATCTATTATTTCAAATCAAATATAACGATCGAAAATAAATCGTGACCCACCCCGTTTCTTCATCGTTCCTTCCTCTTCTCATTTACCACAACTCTTCTTTTCATACCCACCTCTTTTCCACCATCGATGTTTGAAAGGCTGTACAGAACGACCATTTCTACTTACCGTAAAAATTTTGGATAATATACACAGTAAAAATAAATACTTAATGTTATATTTTCGATTTAATTTCAGATTTGACTTGAATTAAGGCAATAACTAAATTTCAATGTGCACTCAAATTTCAATAAAGCACTCACTTATCTTAAATAATAAGCATTTTTCTACTGGAATAAAGTAAAGTATGCACCTAAATTTCAATATTTAGTTCTGAAAATAAGTTGAAGGTAACTTGAAATAACCTGTAAGGCTTTCGTTACCTATAATAAAGGAATATACGTTCCTGAATTTCAGGTTTGTACTACCTTGCATGACGTTACAGAATGCTTTCGCTACTATACAGCTCGTGGCCATTTATCCTAGTCGCGTCCTACTCCAATAGTCCATGTCGCGTTGGTCAGTGTCGGCTATGATATTTTATGTTTCCATAATTCGTGAAGTTTTAGTGTCACGGATTTAAAAAAGTGCTGCAGAAAAATCAGTTCCAGTTGTCAGCCAATATTTGGATAATTAAACCCATTAAAATAATTAATTTATTACGAAACTTTTTACTTCGCAACATAAGGGTCCGTTCAATACCTTACGTTACGAAATTTTCCGAAACTTTTGGACCGCACCTGTCCTCTTTATACCGTTTTTTCCATTTTCTCTACTTTTCCTGTGATTTCTTGCAAGTTAGAACCCAATTTGCATATTTTCTAAAACGAATAACTAAATATAAGAACAGCTGAGGAGTGTCGTCTAAGCGTGAGAATTTTCTGGTCTTTACTTATAATATTTATCACCTTTAATTTCAGTTAGGATAGAGTATTAACTTAAGGTTACATTAGCTTTCAGTATACATATATTCTTATTTGAAGAGCGAGCAAACCTGAATTTCAGGTCTAGCCTCCCTGAATTTCAAATAGTACCGACCTGAATTTCAGGAATCTAATTCCCATAATTTAATGTTCAGATGTAATTCTTAATTTCAGATTGCCTATGAGTCTTTTTGTGACGCCTTAAAATAAGCCGAATTTTCGACCATTGTCGTACTACTATAAGCTATACCACCTTCCCCACCCCTCAAAGCGTTACGTACTATATGGACGACCCCTTAGTGTCATCCGATTATGTACAAAAGCGTCCTTTGATTTCCGAAATTTTCCTAAAGGGAATATTACCCTACAGTAGATAATAAGCTCACTGTAGATTATCTTTAATTAAAAATACTAATGCAAACAAGATAATTCAATAAATTAAATAAAAGTGCTAATAGATTAAAATTAGAAAGAAATAATCTAACGTATATTTGGGCTTTTAATTAATAATTATCTACTGTAGGTCCATTATTCACTACAGGATGATCTCCCCTATAAATATTTTTAGGCTTACGGATAATATTATTACGGTTCACATTATGTCTTTGAGAAATTAATATTATTATAATGGTTGGGAAAATTGTGTACTAGGATAAGGGTGTTCTTATCATCCTTTTGGATTGGGAAGTAGGTCAACGATTTTTCTCTGCTATCTTAAATGTTTAGGGGGGGGCGGGGGGGAGTGGTCAAAACCATTTCTGACGTAAAGTATTTTTTGTAACAACCCTATCGACAATTCGACTGACGACTGCCGATGCCTGTATACCGGGCGAAAGTTGTCGATTTCGTCCGTACAATTACTTTCAACCCTAGGTAAGAAAGCAACCATCTTGCCGGTAAAAAGGTAAAAAACGTTAAACAGATTTTGCTACAAAAAGATGTTTTTTACCTCAATCTAGCCATTACTATAGTACATATTGCATTAAATGTAAAACAATGTTATGTTACTTTATTGCTCATTATAGCAGTGTAACTTGTCATTTCCTTAATAATATTGGTATTAAAATAAATTTATGAAATAAAAATAAATGAATTAACAAACAAGAGTTCGTCCAAAAATTACGCAAGATTTATTTCTAAAATTAAAGAATTTATCAATTTAAGGGACGAAGATAAACAAAAAATGTAGAATGTATTAATTAAATAGATTTGAAACCTTAATGAAATTATTTTTTTTTAATAAAATACAAGGTCTGTCCGAAAAGTATCCAAACTGCGTTCATAACTCTGAGTTAGCATTTCTCTTTGTCATCCGGCTCATGGCATCCTTCAAAGGCATCTCCATCTGACTGAAGAATATGCTCCCATTGATACTTTCACAACCTGAAGCAGTTCTGGATGTCATTTCGGAATGGCTTTAGTACACTCGTCGCATTCGTTTTAATTGTCTCTGTGTTGCTGAAACGTGCCCTTTGAGCGTAATTTTTAATCTTGGGAGCAGCCAAAAGTCACAGGGGACTACATTGGTACTGTACGAAGGCTGGCGAAGTGTTTTCATCTTGCGTTTTTCCAAAAACTGTTGTACAAGGTTCAATGAATGTGCTGACGCATTATCGGGTTGAAGAAGCCAGTTGCCACTTCCCCAAAAATACAGACGGCTTCTTCTTACTGCGTCACGCAATCTTTTCAGAACTTTTTTGTGATACTTTTTGTTTACCATCTGACCTTTTAGAGCGTATTCATGATAAACAACACCTTACCTATCGAAAAAAGGGGATATTGTCATGAGTTGGTCTTTGCGCGCCTGCCAGAGTGAGGGTCACCCTCCACTGAAGTATGACTACTTCTAAATTGCCTAAACCACTCTTTAGTTTGAATATTTCTTATAGAATCAACACCATATACTTTTCGAATCATAACGATGGGTTGGGAACATGGATATCGAAGTTTTTGTCAAAAATTTAATGCACTATCTTAGATTGGTGCATTCCGTCATCCTGAAATGCAACGCGCACGTGATTAGACGTTTACGCAACTCCATACACAAGTCGACTAACGATTCGCAGGCACATGCCACTTAGTATGGGGAGTCACATAGATCCTCCCTAAATGGTAAATAGCTGTTTTTGACGATAGCACAACTAGGCACATAGCTAGAGCACAAGGTCGGATACTTTTGTGGCAGACCTCGTATGTTAATTACAATAAGAATTACGTTCTACAAACGTAAGATGTTATAATTTCTGCAGGGCCTAAAATGTCGCTACTCCGAATTTAAAAGTGTCTAGTCCGAAATCTGAGAGTACAATGGAAAATTATTTTGACGTATCATTGTTATGACTTAAGCTTTTTTAAAGCGCATTTTTGCCTCTAAAAGTTGCAATTTACACAATACGTGAAGTGACAGCAAGTGCGCATGTGTTGGGTATAATTATCATTATAATTGTACTCCCCACATGCATGGTCACTGACGATCAGTGAAAAGTTTCTTATTCATTCAGTGAAATAAGAGTGGGACGATGGTCGTGGGGGCTAAAGCGTAGGCTTTGGACCCACTCCTTCGGCTTGCGGGTTCGATTCCCGCCTCGCACTCTGGAGGAGTCTCGGTGGCC
>NC_046664.1:90640404-90648096 GCF_010883055.1 Belonocnema kinseyi | reverse complement strand
CTTCCACCACCAAGTAAGTGTGTAGAGGGTGTGTAAAGGAATAGAGAAGGTGTAAGAAAAATGTAAACCCTTAGGGGACACATTAGAAGCTTCCATTCCATTCCATTCAGTGAAATAAACACTGTTACTGTTACTGAACTGATTAGTAAAATAGTTTAAAATCACTGATTAATCAGTAAAACGTCCAACTATTATTTAAATCAGTGAATTTTTCACTGATTCATATTTAGAGACTACAATATTATGGCCGCATTAACCTAAAATTGTCTCCTAAATGCAAAATATACTATTATTTTCTAAGCAAAATGTCTACTCTCTAAATCTGAATCCGTGAAACTTTACTGGTTGTCAGTGAAATTTCACTCATTCAAATAGGTAGAAATGGTTCACTGACAATCAGTGAAAGGTTACTTATTGATTCAGTGAAATAACCACTTTTGAGGGTTGGCATCATTGCACCATGTTAATTCAGAAATCATAATAAAACAGTATTTTAGTACATTCAATCAAAAAATCATAACAAAAACTTAAAACCCATAAATATTACAGCCCGAAAATTAAAAATTTTATTTCATTAAGGAATTCTTCCTGCTACTTAAGTAAAAGAGTAACGACAACACTTAACTCAAAAATTTAGAGGTTATGCTTCACATGATTTACTGTGGTGTTACTGAACTGATTAGTGAATAAGTCCGAAATCACTGATTAATCAGTGAAATGTCTAACTACTATTTCAATCAGTGAATTTTTCACTGATTCATATTTAGAGAGTAGTTTTCTAACTTGATATTTTTAAAGTATTAAACTCTGACTTCAACATTTATTCAAACTATTGTTCTGCATATCATAAACTATAAAAATTCCTAATTTATTTATTGCAGGCTTTAAAATCTTTCCCTTTTTCTTGTTTCTCTACTGAAATTTGAATTGGATTGCATTGTAAATTCATTGTTTTCGGTTCGAATGTCCACTATTAATTTTCTGGTTGAAAATTTATCTTTCTTGGTTTAAAATTGAATGATTTTGTTGAAATTTCAGCAATTTTATTTAGAAGTTTCATCTTTTTTGTTCCAAATGCAACTGATTTGTTCAAAATTAATCTGATTTGGTTAAATAAATTTAACTGCTTGGTAGAAAGTTGCACTAATTGATTGAAAATAAATTTCCGTGGTGAAAAAATTTAACTTTTCTTTGAAAATTTTTCTTTTTTTGGGTTAAAAATCAATTTTTAACTGGAAATTTAAGTTTTCAATTTTCTTTGAAAAATCTTGAAAAACTATTTGGTTGAAAAATCATCTTTTAATTTTAAAATTCATATGTTTTGTTAAAAATTCATCCTGTCTGATATAAAATTCATATTTCATGGTAGAAAATTAATCCTGTTGATCTAAAATTTGACTATGCGGTTGAAAATTCATGTATTTAGTTGAAAGTTCATCTTTCTTGGTTGAACATACATTTTACTTGAAGAATACAACTTTGGTGTTTAAAATTAATCTGTCTTAATTTAGCATTCAAATATTTAGTATAAATTCTCATCCTTGCATGAAAGAGGAAGAATTTTCTTAAAAGTTCAATTTTTTTGGTTGAGAATCAACCATTTTTGTTGAAAAATCATCCCTTTGGTTAAAAATTAAACAAATTTCTTTAAAAATTATTTTTCTCAGGTAAATATTTAACTATTCAATTAATAATTATATTTACTGTCGAAAATTTAACTGGTTTGTACAAAACTCTTCTTTTTGGCTTGAAAATTCAACTATTTGGTAGAAAAATCTACTGTTTTCTAGAGAATTAGTTTTTCTTCTGATTAAAAATTAATTGTTTTAATGAATATTTAACGGTTTCAATTTTGTTTAGAAATTTATATTTTCAGTCTAAAAATTGAATTATTTGGCTACAAATTTATGTTACATATTTATAAAGTAATCGTTTTTTATAGAATATTAATCTTCTTAGATAAAAATTCAACTATTTGGTTACAAATGTATGTATTGAGAATTTCTATTTTTTGTATAAGACTAATCATCTTGATTGAAAAGTTGAAAAGTCTATTGCTTGGTTGAAATTTTAACTACTTTAAATAAAGCTTATTTTTGGCTTAAAAATTCGATATTGGATGGAATTTGTGTGCCGTGTTGACTAAATAATCTTTCTTAACTGAAAAATCAGCTCCTTTTAAAAATTCGGCGTTTTTATTTGAAAATCCACTTCTTTTGGCAGAAATTTAATCTTTCTTTGTTAAAAATTCAACTGTTTGCTTGAAAATGAATCTGCTTTAGTTGAGGAGACCCGACATATAGGTTTTTGTTTGAAGTATACTCAACTTTCGATTTAAGACCGGTTTCGGGCATGACTTGCAGTGGCTCCGCTTATTCAAACGTAAGCAGCCAGGTCCAACTGAACCATTCCTGTTGGATTGGAACGCATACTAACAACTAACGTACTTACATCGAGGGTAAAGTGTTGTACAAATGCACCCTAGAAAAATATGTTACTAAATCACTTATCGCTAAATATTTTTATTGATTGATAAAATTTACTTTAAAGTATGCAACTAATAATATCAAAAAACGTCGGGAGTCAATGACGACTATCTAATCAAAGAACTGTTAACTGAAGTCTGACAAGAGAGGAAGGGAAATAGCAAGGAGAAACGGAAATGAACATCAGGAAAACTTTTTTCTTGCCCATCGCTTATCGCCGGCTTCGATCGGCGGTACGGACGGTTGCAACTTAATACGCCAATTACTAAGTGATTGCTCGCAAATTATAGGAAATTTCGTTCTGCAGAAGCGAACGCGTACAGGTCCCTAACTATATCAGAGCACTTTACCAATCCACCGACCAGATTCTCATATTTCGTCTCCCAAACTCTCTCCCAATCCTTAGTGAATCGGTTATAGGTATTTAACCAGCAGTCGAGTAAACGAGAAATGCATGTACTACGATGATTCGAAAAGTACATATACATCGGCGAATGTATCCAAAATTGATTATATGAAAATTTACATAGAGCGCTTTACTTGATACCTGTAAGCTACATTTTGACTGCTAAAATGTTCAATAAATTTCAAAGTAAAAAATAAAGTAGAGTAGCGTAGTACACATTGGATATCAGTACAGAAAATTGAATTATTTTGTTGAAAGTTAAGAAGGAACTTTTTTTTTGAAAATCGGCCTTTTGAATTGAAAATTCATCTCTTTCAATACAAAATATTTTTTAGTTGAAAATTGAACTGTTTAATTGAAAATGCAATACACTTCAACCTTAAATCTCAAGAATTTGAAGCGTTTTATCTCAAGTTCAATTTGGTATCTATACATTGATTTTATATAGAAAAAAATATATTCCCTTATTTTCCCTGTTTTGAGAGCATTTTGGCATGTTAGATCACTCAAACAGTCGTCGATTGGAAAGGTCAGTTACAATAAAAACAAACAAATGTTACTTAAACGTTTCGGTCCTGAGTTTGGACCCTCTTCAGTAAATATCTTATTATAGTCAAAATCTGTAAGACAAAATCAAAAACTGTATGACATGAGAACAAATACGATAAAAAATAAACAAAAAAGGAAAAAGGGAAGTTTGAAATTTTAAGCAATAAAATAAAATAAGTTAATGAATTAAATAAAAGAAGAGAAATTACTCCAATTTAAACATTTCATGGTGCGAAAGGTTTGTTTACAAAACAGATTAAATAACAATTACATGGTTTACATTATTTAAATAACTGTGAAAGACATACCTTTACAAAAAGTTCATTTCAAATATTTCAAGTCCGAAAAACATAACATTAATGATTCAATATATATATAAAAAATAAATTGATGAGACATTTACAGGCATGATAAGTCGTGAGATTTATAAAAATTGTTTGAAAACATTTCTTTTTTATATTAATTAAAAACATTTTTCCAGGTTGGCAAGATTTTAAAGACACAACCAGTCGCTAACCTAGCTCAATGTCCACTGAGGAAACAAACAATGAAAATGAAAGCTGAAAAGGCAATCAGATAATGAAATCTATCCATAAGTAATTCCAAATGCAATTAAAACCAGCAAGAAAACAGGAAAATAAAAAATAAAAAAAAAAGAAGAATTAAATTTTATTTAAAATGGTTGTATATATTTCCGGGAAATTATTCTTTTTATAGCGTAAATTAACGGCAACAGTTTGATGTTTATTGATAAAGTAATTTCCAATAACTTTGCGGCGATGTTTATTTTTCTCATAAGCTAAAATTTGTGTATAGTCGAAGTCGAACTAGTGACCGGTATCTAAAAAATGTTCAGTAAGAGCTGTATGATTGTTGTTATTGAATTTGGTTATTGAATATTTATGTTCTCTATTTCTAGTTTCTAATTTTCTTCCCGTTTCACCAACGTAGACTGCAGTGCAATTTAAGCAGTTGCATTTATATACTAAGCCCGTCTAGTTGAATTTTGGAAGTGGATCCTTTAGGTTGGAGAAAAACTTTTCAGAGGTGTTGATTGGATTCAAAATTGTTTTTATTTTATGGAGACGTAAATCTGTTCAATTTTTTCAGATAAACCTTTGATATATGGACAAACAGTGAAATCTACCAAATTCTTCCCTGGTTTTTTATTATTGGTGAGAGATTCAGAGTTATAAAAAGGTAAAGTTTCTTTTTTTAACAGTCATCAATTAAATGTGAAGGGTATCCATTGTCTTTTAAGGTATCTTTAATAATTTTTATATTTTTGGGCCTGAATTCTGGATCTGAAATTCGGAGAATTCGGAAAAACAAACCTCTTACTACACCAATTTTATGCCAGTTTGAATGAGATGAATTAAAATTTAGATATCTGCCCGACCATGTTTTCTTTTGAAACCAGTCAATTTTGATATAATTATTTTTACGGATAATTGATGTGTCTAAAAAACTAATTTTGTTTTTGTTTTTAATCTCAATGATGAATTTTAGATTATTATTGTAGCTATTAAATTTATCCAAGATGATTTGTGTTTTATTTCGCGGAACCGCTGTGATAATATCGTCTACATATCGATAATAGAAATGGAGGCAAAAATTTAGTGCATTTAAGCAAGTGCTTTCCAATTTTTCCATGACTAAATTCTCTGCAGCCGGGGACAGAGGAGAACCCATGGCTAGACCTAAAATTTGCTTATACGTTTTACCGTCAAAGTTGAAAAAAGTAGTATTCAAACACAAATTAACGTATTTTATGAATTCATCTTCAGGTATTTTTGTATGTTCGGAGATTTCCGTCCATCTCTCTCTAACACCCTGGATGACTAGATTGACAGGGATGTTATTGAACATGTTGACTACATCTAAAGATACTAGAACATAGCCCTTTGGTAATACGTGTCTTTTAATATTTTTAACAAAAGATAGACTGTCCTTGACGTGACAATAATTCTTTCCAATGATCTTATTCAAAATATTGGATATGTAAGACGCTAGATTATAGGTGGGACTATTTATCGTGGAAACAATTAATC
Source organism: Belonocnema kinseyi (assembly GCF_010883055.1). Classification (NCBI taxonomy): domain Eukaryota; kingdom Metazoa; phylum Arthropoda; class Insecta; order Hymenoptera; family Cynipidae; genus Belonocnema; species Belonocnema kinseyi. Next base: position 90,642,604 of record NC_046664.1, on the reverse strand, counting down.
TTAAAAGGTTACCAGTTTTATGAATCTTGGGTAAACCGTATGCTCTTGGAGTGATGGATGTGTAACACCTCAAATCTTTAGCTTATTTTTCAGTAAGATAGTTTTTATTTAACATAGCACTAAACAAATCATTATTTTTTGCTTCAGTAGTAGAAGTATATTCAAATTTAGAAATCTTATAAATATTAGTATCATTCAAAATATTCAACATTTTAGTTTTATAATCGAATTTTGACATGGCTACAGTAACATTGCCTTTATCTGCTTTTAAGAAAAGAATATTAGGATTATCTTTAAAAAAACTGTGTAACTCCGTTAGGTTTTAAGTTGCAACTAAATTTTTGCCGATTCCGCCCTTTGGCATGGCATTTTGGCATGTGTCACTTGATTTTGTTAAATTTATTGTGTCTAAGCCTACAGCATCTATAAACTATAGATTCAAGTTTCAGAAAAGGTTTCTGTATGATTTTTTGTGGACATTTCCCGAGATCTGCATCCGAATCTTTCTCTTTCTATCAGATATTTGATTTACTTTTACCGTAAAATTGAAGTTAATCCAAATTGATTCTAAATTGATTGTAAATTAAATTTAAATTATTTTTGCCTAAAATGCTATATTAATTTTGTATCTGAAATTTTCGGAAAGAATAGGATACAGATCTCGAAAACGTTCGGAATGAAATGGAAACAAATGGATAGCTTGGAAAGAGCTGTCTGTCAAAAATTTCTACCATGGGACATGAATTTGAGATTTGCTCTTTTTGTCGCACTACAGGTACTTAACTCTTCGCTCGATCACGAGCTTTCTCTCTCACCACTCAGACTTCAATTAATTTCGTCGGCTCTATAGGGATGGTATTTACCAATTTCAAATTTCTCTGTTGACCGTTGCTCACAACTGCCTCTCAAAGTGAAAACGTATGATGATTGGCAAATCGTCAATAAAGTGTACGTACTTTATACTCAATATATTCATTCTTTCAGCCTACATTCTACATTCCACAATGTACAAATTGGTAATACGTATGTAAAATTGTTCTTTCTAAAGAACTTGAAATTGGAAACCAAAAAAAAGGAATACTTACTTTATCATATATACTCGACACTTAGAAAATCGATTCTTCGATTCAAACGAAATTTCTTTGAACCAAATAAAAATATTAGTTGGCTCTCATTGTCAGCCAAACAAAAGTTTTCTTGATTCAAAGAAATTTCTTTTGATACAAAGAAAAAGTTTTCTATGGCAATACAATTTTCTTGAATTTAACCCTTTCTTTTTAGGGCTTTTTTTGCACCACTTAATTTTATAGGAAGGGGGGGGGGTCGATTCGACCTCACACTTTTAAAACATCGAGAACTTTTTGTTAAAAATCTGAACAAATTCATGGTTCGTGTTTAATCCTTCTACTTTACGGTACAATTTTGCAATCTAGGTTTTTGTAAATTATTAATTATATAATTAACAATAAAGTTATAAACTAATGAAAAAAATAGTTTTCTTTAAAAATTCATAACATAGAGACAAATGAATGAAATATAACGGGCCAAAAACGTAATTAAAGGAGAATTAAAATAATTAAAGTGCCTATAGGCACTTTGATGAAAAAATGAATGGAAAAATGTTGCACAAAATTTTTACAAAATTAAAATCCTCCTTTTTCAAATATGAACTCAAGCATTTTTTTACGTGTGAATGTAGAAGTTTCTCATAGAAGAATACACATTTTTCGATGTAAAACCATTTTTTTAGTAATAAATTTATAAATTACAGTAATATTATCAAATTGAGAATTGCAAATAAACCGTGCAGAGGCTCTTGTGGTGTTCATCGCACAGTGGTAGCTGGCACTTTGTACAATAGTGCAGTGTTTTGCGGTCTTTCTCTTTTTAGCATTTTTCTTTTTAACCGGTCTAAATATGCACACAGCGGATCACTGCTTTTTTTATTTAAGTAATGTGAAGTGAAATTGTATTATCACTAGTAAAAAAAAATGAAAAAAAATTAATTTACCTACAGTATGACGTATCAAAATATATATGTGAAGTGTTGGCGGGGGTCGAATCGACCGAAACTGAAATTTTTCTACTCGCTATGGCTCACTGAAGTAGACTAGTGACTCGAAACTATAAGAGTTCAACTTTTTAGGTGCGGGTACGCACTGGTCTCCTTGCTTTGCTCGACAATGGCAACGGTTTAAAT
>NC_046664.1:90638155-90640394 GCF_010883055.1 Belonocnema kinseyi | reverse complement strand
TAAACAGGTTAAAATGATTTTCTTTGTTTTAAAGTTATTCGTCCAGATAAATTCAAAAAATGGTATGTATAGTTCAAGACAAATATTGATCTAAGTGAATGCAAGCAGTTTGCTTCTTGATATTAACTTGAATGATCTTAAAATTTTTAACTTAGTAAAATATAACCATATGTATTTACCAGACACTTTCAGATGTGCATACATAATAAATCAATGTGAAATTAAGACATCATAAACTTCAAAGAAATATCCAAACTTATTTGAAACTTAATATCCGAGGAATAATGTAATATTGTTTGGCTTTTGCTTATTAGAGTTTGACCGACTGGTTTATCGTGACCACCGATTGATTTACAATAGCCTTAGGTGCGGTAGGATCCAACACTAATCTCATTCCAATAGCCCATAGACTCATGACAATTATCGTCTACCAAACAAAGACTATGGGGGTGTATATGAACAATATTTCATCTAAAGGGTGTGCGAAATTTTCTTTAACAATAAATGTAATTTAATACCAATAGCTAATTTTTTGTTATATTTATATATAGAAAAGTAGAACAAAAAACAATAAAGTAAAAGTTTCTACTGCTTGAAAATGTATATAACTTCTTATTCATATTTTTTTTCTTTGTTGTAAAAGTTTACAAGGTATTACAGAAACTACAGGATTTTACATTTTTCAATTTATGTGATTGAATATTAGGAAACTTTAAATAAAGTTGTGTTGTAAATTAAATATATATGAATTGTTAGAAACGCACCTAACTTCAGTTCCGTATTAGAACTTCAACTTTTTAAAACTCTTTAAATTTTAAAACTCTTTAAAATAAAACTTTGTTCTTAAGGGCATGTGACAAGACAAATACCTATATTGCTGACCTCACTTTATCAGTTCACTGAATATCTTTTTGAACCTAAGAACTTTTTTCGTAAATAAAATATCGAGCTGAAACTTTGAAAAATGTATTAGAATACAATAAAGTACGTTTAAATACTTTATTTTTGTAAGAACTTCACTGAAAATGATTTCATCTATTTTCTGAACCTCGAGATTTTCTAATTTTTTTGTTTCAACCTTTTTTTATGTATAGAATATCGGTTTCAAACTTTGAGAAATGCAAGAGCCGAAAGAAAACTACGTTTAAGTACAACTTTAATAATAAAAGTTGTAAAAATAAAATATTTTAACTAAACCTTATTCGACACACAACAAAGGACTTACAACGTAGGACAAGCCAGCTGTGAGAGACTCGTATAGTGGCCGCCAAGGTTCGCATTTTCGTATACACCGTTACCGGCTGATGCCGATGGAATTGATAGTCGAAATATTTTCTTTACATCTTTTATTATTAAACTTTGTACATCAACATAGTTTTCTTTCGGCTCGCACTTCATCGGCACGCGTCCGACTCGCACGAGATGCGATACATATTTCACGCATATGTGGACACATCTGTTTGGTGATCTGCATGACGGTTTATTCGCACTCGTGCCTGCACCGTGCGCGCATATTGTTATCTGAGTGCCGCATAATTGTGCAATCTATAACGTAAGAACTTAAGTTTATTACGTTATCACATTGTATTTCTTCTTTTGTGATCTCGCGAGGGTTCGAGTAGTGAGCAAGCGATTATATTAGTGCATTATCATATTGCGCGTTTTTGTAATATAGAGATTTTGTTATATTATTGTGCGATATCTTGTTCTCCGTGTACAAAGAAAATACATCCAAAAATTATCCCAGTTTTTATTTCTTTGAAAATAATTTTTAGCAAAATTTCTACTAAAATGAAGTACACAAACATAGTTTATGGTCTTCTGATACATTTTCTAAAGTTCCAGTCCGATATTTTATTAACAAAAATTTTCTTTCAAAGAAAATTCAGTAAACTGAAAAAGTGAGGCCGGTAATATAAGTATTTGAGGGTGTCACATGCCCTTAAGTATGCTGGGAAGATTGGAAATTATTCTTTATTTTGAAAAATTAATGTTAAGAGAATATTTAAAAAGATTTTTAAAACATTTTATTAATAAATAGCAATAGAAAAATTATTAATTAGGAAAGAATTCGAGGAAGTTTAAGATATATTTAATTGAAAAGTTTCAACAGCTTTCATTCTATACGAGGGTGGACCAAATATAAACCGGAATTTTACAAATACTTTTCTTAGCCAATCGCAAGCACTCTCACAGTGTAGGTTCTTGTAATGTAGTGTATTAGGAGTGGGTAAAACGC
>NC_046664.1:90635653-90638055 GCF_010883055.1 Belonocnema kinseyi | reverse complement strand
CTACTGCCAGCTGTTGGAGGCAGCAAAAGCCGCTTACAGAAGCAAAAGACGCGGTAACCCCATCAGAAACGTCATCCTCCTTCATGACAATGCCAGGCCACACACGGCGGGTGAAACGAAACAAAAACTGGAGGATATGCATTGGGAAACCCTTGAGGATCCTCCATACAGCCCAGATTTATCACCCTGTGACTATCATTTGTTTGCGCCCATGAAAGATGCACTTGGAGGATTGCGATTTGACAACGATCAAGATGTTGAGGAATTCGTGCGCAATTGGTTGATGACTCGACCTCAAAGTTTCTACGAGCAAGGAATTAACAAGCTTCCAAACCGCTGGAAAAAATGTGTAGAACGTGAAGAAGACTATGTAGAAAAATAATTAATAGTATTTTTGTATTGTTTTATAAATAAATATTTAAAAAGAATTCCGGTTAATATTTGATTCACCCTCGCACGTGTGAACTATTGAGCGTTTGGATTTTAAAAGTGTTAAGCTTTAATTTTTAAGTTTCAAATTCAGAGGTATCCCACTTTGAGTATTTTAATTTGCAGATTAGTTTATAACTTAAAATTAAAAAATTGCTTTCTTCAAGAGTTCGAATATTTTTATTTCAATAACGTTATTTATAATCATCTGCTTTATATCTGATTTATAATCATTTATAATCAATAACGCTATTCTTGTTCAATTTTTAAATTTTTTAATAGCAGTCGAAAAGTTGTTATTTTTTCGAGCTTGGATGAGAAATATTGAGAACATGGAAACGACAGTCATTTAAAATTTATTCCGTTGAAGAAACGAAATATGCCGGTTAGAAAATTGATGAAAATTTTTATTTCAATATAAAATGGATTCAAAGAATTAACAATTGTTACCAAGTGTTAACAAATCGTGCATTTCATTCATTTCCGACCAATTTGTTAATATAAAAATAAAACCATTATTCAAATTTTCTAACCTACTGGATATTCTTTCTAAGGTGTATTTTGACTGATTTCACGATGTTTCACATAATGTTAGTTAGTCTCAAACACATGGAAACGTTTTTACATTCTCATACCTGAGAATGTAATGTAATCGTCCAAATTTTCAATCTCTGGTTTTTAACGGATCTTTTCAATTCGGCACTCACAGAATCCGAAAACCATAAAATTTCATCGATGTCTGTCTGTACGTCTTATGTCTGTATGTATGATTACCTGAATGTTGTGGCCAGGCTAACTTTTGAAGGATTTGTCCAATCGAGTCCGCATTTGATACACTTCTGTAGGTTCCCAAAATAAAGGCTAAGATCGTTAATCATATATTTTGAACCAAAATAAAAAATTAGAGCATTTTCAAAATTTTCCATTTTTTGTCAACTTATAAAAATTTTTGTCAAAGTTTCTCATAGATGGGACTTGCAAATGATCCAAATAAAATGTTTAATTTTCATGAAAGTTGGAAAAGTTATGTACTTTTCGAAAATTTTCAAAAATAGAAAGAATGATTTTTTCATAAATCCAAAAATTTTCAGTAGATACCAAATACATTTTAAACTATTCTAGCCGAATTTTTCGATTAGCACACAATTTGAAAAATTAGAGCTTTTTCAACATTTTAGACAATTTTTTTTCAAGTTTCAGAAAATTTTGTCAATGTATCTGATACTTGACAAAAATACTTGCAAATTATCCAAATGACATTTTTAATTTGGATGAAAATTAATAACGTTAGTGTAATGTATTCGTCCAAATTTTCGATCTCTGGTTTTTAACGGATCTTTACGTTTCGGCGCGCACAGAATTCGAAAATCATACAATTTTGTCGGTGTCTGTCTGTCTGTCTGTCTGTATGTCTGTCTGTATATCTGTCTGTATGTCTGTATGTATGGTTACCTGAATGTTGTAGCCATGCTAACTTTTGAAGAATTTTTCGAATCGAGTCCTCATTTGATACACTTCTGAAGGTCCCCAAAATAAAGACTAAGTTCGTTAATCAAATATTTCGAACCAAAATTAAAACATTGAGTGCATTTTCAAAATGTTGAAATATTATAAATTTTTGTCTAAGTTTCTTATAGATGGGTAAAAGGCTTGCAAATAATCCCTAAAAAATTTTAATTTTGAGGAAAATTAGAAAGGTATATACTTTTCAAAAACTTGAAAATCTTCAAAAAAATAGAAAAAATGATTTTTTTTCATAGGTCCAAAAATTTTCACTAGATACCAAATATATTTAAAAACTATTTTAGCCGAATTTTTCGATATGCCCACATTTTTAAAAATTAGAGACTATAATCTAAAAGTAGAGCGCTAAGTGCGATTATGGCAATGAGGATGCAATCGTCAAGGTTGTAGGTGCTTTGAGAACCTTCTTTAATGTCAAATTAAAAAAAAAGGTTCAGCTTTACTTTATG
>NC_046664.1:90629000-90635553 GCF_010883055.1 Belonocnema kinseyi | reverse complement strand
GAAAGGATTAAACAACCACAACAGAGTCAAATTAGGATCAGGAAAAATAAAATGTGAACATTATTATGCAATATCTGAATAAGCAGTGCCAAACCAATGTACACACAAAAAGAAATTGTAATAGGAATTTGAAATAATCGTTTTTAACATACAATGTAGAAAATTTCGCATTGTGGTCTGTGCACAAATGTGGAGGGTAAAGCAAAAACCGAGCGCGGAGCGCGAGATAAATATATTATCGAGTTCGAAGCGCGAGAATAAACAGTCACGCGCCCCAGGTACTCACAAATATCTTTGAAATTTAGTTAACTTTATTTTTTCAGTGCTTGAATCGGTTCAAAATTGAAAACTTTAGACTAATTTGTTTAGAAAAAATATTTTTTGGCGCACTGTGGGGCGTCAAGTTATTTTTGTTTCATAAAGAAATGAGGGATGGGAGGTTTACGCAAGAAGGAGGCGAACATAAGGGGCGAAATGAGAAAATGATAAATAGAGGAGAGCAGGAAGAGGAAGCAAAGATATTTTTCCGTAGAAGTCAGGGTTAGAAGAAAGTGCGGGTAATTCGAAATGGGATGACAGAACTTGAAGTTGAGAGGGTATAAGAAGGGCTAAGAGGGGTCAGTAGTCGGATGGACATACAATAATGTATATGGAGGGGGTAAGGTTGATGCAGAGTTGATTTAAGGCTAGTCTTCAGGAAATATATTTACAATATATAAAATTGGGGGTGGGTAATGAACAAGAGAAAGCGGCCCAAAGGAGGCGAGAATTGATGGCTAGGGCAGTAATAAGCAAGTATAATCATAGACAGTAGAAATGAGAATGTAATGCAGAGATTAGAATAGAAAGAATTGAGATAAGTCGTTGGTCGAACGGAGTCGTTTGTGAAAGGAGGTTTGAAGGATGTGGAAGGGGTATCCAATGATTATTATTATTATGTATGATAAAGGTTAATATCCTTACGTTTAATTGAAAAAATAATGAATAATAAGATGGGCAAAATAATACACATTGAAGGGGCCGGTAAAGAAAAATTAGAAAGGGTTTGACCGGGCCATGAAAAGGCAAGAACGCGGTGACTTCGAGATCTTTTTGTATATAATATAGAAAAATAAGGGATGGGAGGTGTTTAAGAGGGAGGGGGCTGAAAGGAGCGAAAGAAGGTGGTTCTCGTAGTAACAAACAGGTAGAATTAGGGAGGAGAAGGATGATAGTGATAGCAAGGGGTGTGTAGGAAAGAATAAGAGCGACAAAGGTGAGGTGGAGTTGGTTCGAGGATGGACAAACGATGAGCGAAGACTTCGATCGCAACGTAAGGCTTCGTCAAGATAGTTTTATAATGTAGAAAAATTACTGATAGGAGATATAAAAGAGGCAGGGGTATACAAGGGTCAAACCTTGAGGGCTAAAGCTGAAATAAACAAGGAGCATTATGTGGAAGTGTGATTAGAGAGCGCTGGAGAGAAGAGAACAGGAAGTCTTCAGAAGTTGTTGGTGGAGCGGAGTCTTTATTGAAAGGGAGTTTGAAGAATATAGAAGAAGGATGAGATTAAGGCAGTGAGAGAGGGTCAAAAATATGGGAGGAGCCAAAATTGCGTGAAGAAGGGATGGGTCGGGGTTGGAAGGAAGGAAGGAGAAGTTTGTACCTGTGCAGGAATTGTATGAAAGGGCTTAAAGGTGAGAAGGGGTTAAAGGGTGTGCCCAATCAGCAGAGGAAGGATTATTCCAGAAAAATATAATAAAATTCTTTTTCTCAAAAAATATTGTGCAGATACAAAAAGGGTTTTGCTGACATTAAATATGTTCTTATAAGAAAAAATAAACTTTATTTTATTGTTAACAATGTTAAATATCAATAATTTCGAATATTTATTAAAGAATCACCCTGTATCTGGAATAAACCCGTGCAAGTCTTTACGCAGCTTGATGCTGCGTCTTGTATTAAGGATGCGTGGGTGGCATATGCGTGGGCCAACACCCGCACGCAGGGCAGAGAACTCCAGCGTTTCTTTAGAAAGACTATTCAATTATGCTCGGGCGCTGTCAGATAGTCTCAAGATCAACATACATCCTTACGCAGAATGCGATTCTCCTTTCCAAGATCTGCCAGATACCATCATTTACGTTTCAAGAAATAACCACAGTTTCTCCACTTCCATTCAATAATGAGATAGTAAGCAAACTTTCTAATATTAGATTCTTTCTACTCAAATACATGAATGAAATTTTTGTATAGTTATTTGCAATATCCATAAATACAATATCTGCTCGGGACTATTATATCTACAACATATACGGTAATAAAATCTTTTTCAGCCATTTGTTTCTCGAAAAATATCGAGTTTAGAAATAAACCCAAATAGAAGCAAATTTTTTAATTGAGGGGACGTTCAAAATCTACATCACGCTATTTTGGCCACTTTTTTCACCCCTCACCTTTCCTTCAGCCTTAAAGTGAAAATTTTGTCATCGATAACATTTGATAAGCGACTAAAGTAAGACACGAAATGCACCAACCAAATTTTCAAACAACTTTTATAGTCCAAATTCGTCTTGAAAAAGGGAAAATATGATGATTTGTCACGAAAGTAGTTTCAAACAGAAGAGACAAATTTTTAACTTAATAGTTAAATTTTGCACCTACAAAGACGAATCTGAAACAAAGCAGTTGAATCAACAAAGCAATTGAATCCTCCAATAAAAAGATAACTCTTTAAACAAGTAACAAAATTTTCAACCAAATAGTTGAATTTATAACAATATAGTTTAGTTTTTACGAAAATGGTTCCATTTTTAAGTGAAAAAGTCAAATTTTTTAGGTGAAAGTTAGATTTTTAATCGAAAAGGACATATTTTCTATCCAAAAAGACGAGTGTTCAACAGAAGGTTAAATTTTCAATCAAACAACAACAATTTTCAACAAAATATTTGATTTCTTTAGAAAATAATTAAATTGTCAACAAAATACTTTGATTTTTAATATGATGAATCTTTAAGGGCAACAATAAAAATAAATGTTTAACAACGAAGTTCAACATTCAACTAGGCAGTTAAATTTTAAATAAAAAAATAATAATTCGAATAGAATTTTTTTTAACGTGAAAGCCATAGGACTTGAATTTTCTCGCCAATAGTAGTTTTTGAACGCCCCTTAGAATAAAATAAGCTTAATCGCTATCTTCAGAAATAAAAAGCTTAAAATTTCTGTAAAATAGGATCTTCTCAAAAAAAATTTTATCTCTTGAAGCTTAATTTTTTTAACTTTGACTCACAAAAAATTTAGGTATAAAATTAAAACCAAATTGTATGAATTAAATAATTTATAATAATTAAGTAAAAAGTAAATAATTATCGAAAAGAAAGATCGATTTTACACAATTGTTTGTGGTGCCCTCAAGCTGAGAAATAGGGGCATCACTTCATTTCCCATTATAATCGATACAAATACAAAAGGCAAAGTTCTGTTATGAATCAAAAATAACCTCCAACATTTCGATCCGATTCAGAAACTTTGAAAAAGAATTTAAAAAATGTCTCTACAACCGGATTTTTTCTTCGACTACGTCTGAATAGAAGTTATCAGATTAAGATTACTTAAATGTTGCCGTCTGATTGAAACTTGTCAATTCGATTCAGAAGAAGATTGTCCCCTGTAAAAAGGAGAGCATCGAAGTAGATTATTATTATTATCTATTGAAAAAATTGTACACATCAATGCCTATGAATCTAAACAAATTCCGTTTTTTCTTAATGCGTTTCTTGGCATTCAACAGTTGAGGTTCTAATCATTTTGAATCCACACACAAAATTATTACATTAAAGTGGTTTCTTTGTGATGCCATTGATTTAATCCCATTGCATGCGTTTCAATGGCTGTATCAGATAAATGCCATGCAATGTCTTCAGTGATCAGAGGTATAAAATGGAAACAATGCCGTTTAATACTGTTGAATTACTAAATAAGTCAAATTCCAGTGAATGCTTTTCCGAATCAGTGCATTCGAATTCCGTTAAAAGAAACCGATTTAGAAAATAAATCGTTTAATTATTTCTTTTTTAGCTGGATTATATACGTTAAAACATTTTGATGAATTAATACTCAAATTTAAACGTTGCAGAGATTTGTGTAGTAGTATTATTGAGTGGAAAAATAAATAAATATCACTAAATCATTATAAGCTCCTAAAAATATACTAGTTAATTAAACAAAAATTAAAACACTTCAAATGTGCTCATTATTTCAGTTCCTTTAGGTAATTATTCAGGGTATCCAAAAAGCCCCGGGACAGCCAAATAAATCCTTATGTACAATTTTTTTGGAGAAGGTTGAGGTCATTCTTGAAGTAACATTCAACGAGGAATCCATTGGTGACCTTAGTTTTGACCTTGACCCTCATGGTTATTTCAAGGTCACCTTTATTTTTTTATATGGAATAAATTTTACTTTCCCACAAAACCACACTAGATACAATAAATAGCCTGGAAGCAAAATGATTAGTTTTAGGAAAGTCTGGAAAATCGCTGATAACTGTTTTTTAATAGAGATAAAGGTTTTTGGTTTAAATGTGAGAAATGCCATAAGAAAATCAAAAAATCTAATTTAGAGCTGAACAACGCAAAATAAAATCAAAGTTCAAACTTTCTTGGCTTAAAAGGATCTACCAAATGGCCCTTTACCCTTTTTTGATAGTACTCATGGATTTTCGCTAAAATTATAATTTTTAAATTTTCATCATATTGCACCTGCCCAGTTTGCATCAATATTATCGGCGTTTTGAAAACCCTTGAGTAAAACAAAAAATTTCACGAACATATCTGTCAATTTGTATATTATACTACAATATCGGAAAGAGTAGTCCCGGAGGTATGTGCATAAATTAATATATCATTCATTTATATAAAAATATATATAATACAGTTCCACATAATACAACAAATTTGGCGTTTTTTGCATACTTTAATATAGTGCAAAGCGTAAGGCAAGTGATAAGAATATATTCGTTAAGCCCAAAAGAGCTTTAGCAAAAAGAAAAGTACTATTATCATATTACAGTTGTCAGCAGGAAAAGCACAAAAACCAAGCGCCTATTGGTGCACTTAAACTTGCAAGTTGCGACGAAACGAACTGAAAGCGTCTATTAGATATTTCAGGTTGGGTGTATCAAATCCAAGATATCTGCACGATGAGCGTCAAACAATAATACCAATTGCATGGGATGAAACCTAATTTTTGTAATAACTTGAAAGGAAATAATTTATCACCATAAGTATATTTGGACATTATTTGTTATTTTTAAAAGAAATTCAACTCAATAATAAAAACGATCAATCTTGTTTATAAAGATTTTATTATTTATTTTAATAACGTTTGAAAAATAAAAAATAAAGACCCAATACACCAATAGTGAAATTTTTTTTTTTAATCATTCAAAAAAAATTTTCGTCCCTTGCAACTGGTATTAATGCTTAGTAATATTACGGTATAAGAATAAACTCGTTCCTTAACCCTCTACTGGTACGATGGTTCGAAAAGACATACAAGGTACGGTGGGGTCGCATCCGACCCGACCTACTATTAATGGGGTTTTAGACAATAAAAATTGCACAATAAGCATTTTAATGAATCATAATCTTCATTAATATTTTTGCAGTATCACAAAATTGTAACTATTTGAAAAACTCTAGGCAATCCATATAGCACAATACCTCCAAAAACAATGCAAGCATGCGAATAAGTGCCAAATTCCAAAAATGAGAAATTGTAAGCCGAAAACACAAGTCATTCTGAATATTAATAAAACGCAAAATATTCACTTATTTCTACTAAGATAGAATTATCACAAAATTATTTTTCACAAAAAAGCTTTTTTCCACAAAAGGAAATCCTTGTCAAATAAAAAAGTAACCATTATAACACAAATAACTGTACTGAAGATAGTAAATCAGACTAACTTTCTCATCAAATTATCGAATTCGAATCTCGATACATTCTAGGGCAGCGATTCCCAAACTTTTTTTGCAGTTTTCAGGGAGGGGCAGGGCCGCCACCCTACCATTTTTTCCCCTCTACTAGAACCCAAGGGGGATACTTGACTGTTGGTCATGCAGGAGGTTTCATGCTTCACGCGAGAGAATTAGAGCCGGTTGAGAAAAATTAATATGTGTTAAAATGTTAATAAATTAAATTTTAATTAGTTGAATCAATTTCCTAATCTGATTTTATGTGCTTAATTACTCGAAATGTTAACCCATTTTCATCAACTTTTGTTTCATTTTCTTAAAATTACATCAGGCAAATGATTCAGATAATTAGAATTGAATTGTGCCATGTCTTTAGGATTTTAGTTATTGAAACAGCCTTAAATCACATGACAATGAAAGGGTTCTCATAGCGGGGGGCTGCCGAGGTGCTGGGCCCTGGATTGCTTCCCCCCTTGGGGGCTGCCCGGTCCGGGGTGGCTTCCCCCGACCGCGGTCGTGCCGCCGACCGTCAGCACTAGTTTGGGAATCGCTGTTCTAGGGCAGCGATTCCCAAACTAGTGCCGCAGGCCGA
>NC_046664.1:90627685-90628990 GCF_010883055.1 Belonocnema kinseyi | reverse complement strand
CCCCCGCTATGAGGACCTTTTCATTGTCATGAGATTTAAGGCTGTTTCACTAACTAAAATCTTAAAGATATGGCTCAATTCAATGCTAATTATCTGAATCATTTTCCTGATGTAATTTTAAGAAAATGGAAAACAAGTTGATGAAAATCGGTTAACATTTCGAGTAATTAAGCATATCGTTAAGAACACGCAAAATTACAAGAACTGTCAACTGGCATTGAAGATATTAACCGATTTTCATCAACTTTCTTTTCATTTACTTAAAATTAGATTAGGAAATTGATTCAACTAATTAAAATTTAATTTATTAACATATTAACACATTTTAATTTTTCTCAACCGGCTCTAATTCTCTCGCGTGAAGCATGGTATGTCAAGCAGTGAAGCAGTCAAGTGCACCCCCTTGGTGGCAGGGTATTGTGAAAAAATGTAAGGGTGGCGGCACTTTCTGGGGAGCGGCAGGGGCCCCACCCTCAAATTTTTTCACAATACTGGAACCCAAGCGAGACACTGGACGCTAGTCGTTCGTGCTCGGTTGCTTGCTTCGCTGACCCTTTCGTTGTTAGAGAATTAGAGCCGGTTGAGAAAAATGAAAAGTTGATTAAATATTAATCAATAGAATTTTAATAAGTTCCGTTAGATTTGTTAGATTATCAAATAAATGTTAAAAAAAGGTAGAAGAAAATCGGATAATAACTTCAAGAGTTATCGCACTTTTGTTGCATTCACAAGATTTGTAAATATTTCATTTATTAATTCGGATATTAACCGATTTTCAAAAACTTTGTTTTCATTTTCTTTAAATTATAGCACGAAATTCATTCAGCTAATTAAAATTTAATTGAGCTAAGTCTTTATAATTTCAGTTATTGCAAGTTCATAACAATGAAAGGGTCATTCGTGGTAGGTACACAAAAGTCGAGGAAAGTAGCCTTCTGCTCGCAGCGGGGAGACTGCCTCGGAGCCTGCCTAGCTGCCCGGCAGGGGGACGCCCCCTGCCGGCGGCAGTCTCATCGGCCGGTGGCACTAGTTTGGGAATTACTGTTCTAGGGCAGTGGTCGGCAAACTTTTTGCTTAATTTTCAGGTATGGTCAGGCTCCACCCGACTTAATTTTTTCTACTACTTTTCGATCTATTCATGTACCTTAGTGCGAGTTAGCTTAATCCAGCAAGGGTCTTTTGTCCACAGGAATGTCAAAGTATGGAAATTTTAAAACTTTTAATTTTTCAATTAGCGATTTGAAAATAGCATTATCAGCATCTACGAATTTTTCCGATTCCAATGATATATTACTTGCCTACAAA
>NC_046664.1:90624352-90627585 GCF_010883055.1 Belonocnema kinseyi | reverse complement strand
TTTTTTAATTTCACATTTTTGTCCCATTTTCTAACAAAGGACCCCTGAGGAAAGGGGTGGTCTGGCCAAGCTCGCAGGTACTGCCCTGAGAGTAGGTCACAGAGCAGCCAGGGCAGGCTACCCTGCCCAAGGCAAGAGCGTGCCGACCACTGTTCTAGGGTACTGACTGTTAGGGTACCTGGCCGCTAGAAGCCCCTTTTTAGTGGAGGGGGCGAGGGGAATGGTACAACCAACGCTCGGATCCGACCCCCTCTGTACCAGTAAAGCGTTAACTTTGAAGTTACTCATTTTTATTGAAACATTTTGGTGTAACCTAATCGCGACACAACAAAAAATAATTTAATTCGTCTACATAATAAATTAAACTTCAAAATGAGCTTCACAAATCAGTACACAAGACAGGACAATGTAGCTGTTAAAAAACTTTGGAAAGCAAATGACATCCCAGTCGGAGTGCGCAGTTGGCGTGACAAAAATAGGATTTCAAACATGGATACAAGTTTTTATTTTTTGATATAAATTCGAAAAAAAAAACTTTTAAATTGTATTAATAATAGTAGAAATAATAGTGAGATGAGAACTTATACTTTGATATTCGATCATAAGAAAATTGTAGTGTAAGACCCTATTGTTACTTGTATTATACCTACTCGCCCGGTCTTCCCTTTTCTTTATCCTTGATATTTCAGGACGTATTTCCCGGGGCTGCTCGAGTGGTAATGAGCTCGTAAATACCCCGGCAATCATCAGACAGGACGTCTCGTCCAGTATCATACGATGAGGACGGTTCGCCAGTCGTCATCTTCACCCAGAGTTGCGGTAGGTTTATGTCTCCTTCCGTCACGCCTCTGCAGAGTAGGAATTACACACCTATAAAATTCTTCAGAATAAGACGGAACCAATCGCAATGCCCACGTCTGACGTTTCTACAAGATGCACGCGCGACAATCGAGGGAAAAAATCTATAATTTCACTCTCAATAAGTCACGGCTTACGATACCACCCCCAACCCTGAGACCGAGACTCTTGAGTATTATAGGTATGCGATGAATTTTCTGAAGGCAGACGCAGCATAGAAACTTGGCAGGAACGTTAACGTCTGTGAGTGAAAAGGCTGACAACTTGCATAAGTAATATCTTTAGATTCGGATTGGGAAAACAGGTTTACTGCATACATTATTGCTCATACAAAAAAAAAAAAGTCAGAGGAAACACGTTCTTTGACAGTAACATGGTTCAGAAGCGACGAATAATGACTTTTATATGAGGATCGTGTAATTTGATTGTATTACAAGGTATAAAAGTGTACAAGACTACAAGCTGCAGCAAAAGATAAAAGGATCCGGTCGAATATAAATATATAATTTTTTTTTTACTTTTCGACGCAAGAAGCTTGTTTTTTTTTCTTGAAGGGCAAATATAAATTATAATGAAGTAATAATAAATGCTTCGGGCTTTATAAAAAGTGGTTAAGTTTATTGAACTTTTCTTTGCTTCTCGCTTGAACTTTCGATATTCCTCACGAGACTTCAGTATATTTAGTGTTTTTCTTTGAGTGGCTTTTAAGGCGAGAGTTGAGTAATCAGATCATTGAAGCAGATGAGAGATCATCCGTATAACGATTTTTAGCTTGTAAATTGAAGTGCAATCAAACTGATCTTATTCAATTAAAATTAAAATAAATTTGTAAAATCTAGTTGTATTTACAGTATGTTTATTAGTGCATTTATTTTTTATGGATCTGTATATTAAACTGCGATACTAAATGTTCGTGTTTTAGTGCATGTGTGTATGAAATCTCGAATCCTCTAGATGAATTTTGAAGGTATACGTAAGATATCTTGGGTCCGTAATTTTTTATCCCACCCCTTCCCCTATTTGGTAAAATCTTACTGTTTCTTATGAATTAACAAAGTAGTTCAACTTTCAACCAAGTTAAAAAGGATGTTAGTAATTTGTGACCTTAAAACCAATATAAATATCAACCAAGCAGTTGAGAGTTCAACCAAAAAAGATCAATTATATATCAAAAATGTAATAGTTGATATTTTCAACAAGAAAATATTTTTATCCTACATCAAAAACAGTTCAGCTGGACCACCAAGACGGATTTTCATCAAAATACACTGAAACCTGGGATAAGTTACCTCGAATTTACTATATTTCTAGAAAAGATTGCCCCGCAGTTTCATGGTAAGAGGGCAGGAACTGAGGAGTCGAGACAGGCTTGTTCAGGGGACAGTTCTTCATTCCAGATTCCAGTGTAATTGAATCCTCCACAAAATAAATTTCTTTTCAAACAGTAAATAGTTGCAATTTTAACCAAAAAAGATTAAATTTTTACCAAAATTTTATTCGAAATTGATTTTTTTTTTGTATTTTCTGAAAAAGCATAGGTCCGCCCCTATTGAAAATTCCTATATAGATTCCTATGGGAGATTGACTTTTCTCTCCCGACCTTCACAGGCAGCCACCGGCTGAGGGGAGCAAACGTCTCCTTCCACTACATGGACTACGTCAGCAAGTCCACCAATGTCCAGCCCTTTTCTCCCCCCGCCCTTTTCTTTAGAGATACACTGTCATGTGTTTTCAAAATGTTGAAATCGTCAAATGTTTTCCATTTCACTGAAGTTTTGAAAGAGATTCAACTTCAAACCCAGATTAAATGTAACAGTTTTCATTTGCCTAACAAATTTCAAAACTGTGAATCGAAACGCAAGCATTCATTTGCTTTAAAACAAATTAAAATGTATCAGTCCAAAGTACTTTCTAGATTGGCCTTTGTTGAACTAGTATCGCGTTATTATGGCGGACTCAAAAAGTAAAAGTATAATTAATAATTAAAAATTAAAAAGCACATACATATACCAATCTACAAACATATTTCCAATACAATTTCAGATATCACTGAACTAGGAAGGGCGAGGAAAAGTAGGTTTGAACATTGCTTGAGAGGGCATAATAGAAGAGGATAGATCCGTAGTCCGTACAGTGGAAGGGGACGTCCGCTCCCCTCAGCCGGTGGCTGTCTATGAAACGGGCAGATGACAATTCCGCCACAGCTACCTGTGTACCGTTCCCCCACTACGCGGCGTCTACTGACCCTGTCGAGCTGCTGCCAATGAGCTTGATCAGCGGGGAGCATTTGTTCCTAATGAGGCCTAAAATATGGAATATAAAATTTTTTAAATTTCCCACTTAGTAAATCACAAATATGATATTCGAAATCTACG
>NC_046664.1:90615620-90624252 GCF_010883055.1 Belonocnema kinseyi | reverse complement strand
AGAAACACGAGAGCCTGCATGAAAAAATGCATGGACATAAAAGAAGCTAGAGAAGTATGCCAGGACATGAAAGTATGGCGGAAAATAGTTAATAAAAAGAGTTTCAGTAGAGTGAACGACGCCTGAAACAAAGACCTTGGCTATTAATGGACCCAATTGGGGAACCTTACATAACGGCTTCGTGAGGTTCTTCGCTTGGGGTGATTGCTAGAGAGATTGATCAGCAACCTGGGTCGGAGCAGTGTTGCGGAACGAACGTGTTATTTACATAAATAGCACGAGAATTCTGGATCAATCTGAAATATCTCTATCCCATCCACACACTACTCCTTTCCCCTGCCGAGTGAGTCACGCCTACCCCGAAAGGGAAATGGCTTAATGGTGTAATAATAAAAAAAAACTTTCTTCAGATTTGAGGTTATGTTGATATATTTGTACTTAAATAATATTTTTATTTAGAACCTGCTTTGATTATTTTCACACGGAATGCTGAAAAATTATTGAAGAATTAAAACCAGAAATACTTGATGATGATTATAACTTTTTTCTTCAAACTTTTTATTGACAATGGAACAAGCTTAAAAATCTGTTAGAATTTCGTGCATTCCCTACCGAAAACCGCACTCAGGTAGACATATTTTAAGGTCCAGATAGTTCTTTTAAATGTTTTAAAGGCTTTAAAATGTCCTTTCCGGAATTGAAATAGTAATACGATCCTAAATAACAAGCAGAGAGTCTGAAATTGAAATAAGAATTCGATCATAAATAACAAGCAGAGAGGCTATATCAATAGAGTAGCTGACACTCAAGGGTCCTTTGTTAAGCTTTCGGATTAAAATTTAGAAGTAGATTTTTGTTTAATTTCATAGTTAACAGCCTAAAACATAATAATTCGGAATCTACGGGTTTCGATGATTTCAGATATCTTACTTTTTTTTAAATGCTTAAAATTGGAATTAATACAACGTTTCTCGTAAATGGAATGAGATACGCCAAAAAAGACAACATTTTTTAATTCAACTAGAAAATTGTATATTAGTATATAATTTATAATTATAAATATGTATAATGAGAAAATTCATCAATTAAAAAAAAAAGTGTTAATAATTTGAAGAGAAATTTAAAAAGGGAAAGCGGATTAGCCACGGCCAACTCTTGTAAATAACTCTACCCGCCCGGTACTTGACGAATACAAAAGGAACATCATATTACCATCGCTATTACCGTGGCTATACTAGCCAGGCTATTTCGCTAGAGAAAACTCAGAGATTTCTTTCGGTAGGGTTTTTTACTTAATTCTGTTTTATTTCTCGATCTATTCTATCAGTAAATGCTGTAAATGTACTATAGGATTCTTCATAATTTTTTTTTAAATAGAGGTTTATTTACATTTCAGAAAAACCGAGCAGTTTATGCTTTCGAACAGTAGAAGAGCAACCAAACACACAACAAAACACTTTGGCCTTCGATTTTCATCGCGAAGACTCCATTTATAAAGTTTAATTTATTTTATTTGTAACTTTTTATTAATCACTTTTTATTTTTCCCCCGGTTTCACTGTAACAAACACTGTAAAACCTTTAGAAAGGTCATTTTCGTATATTCGCCTATTCTTCCCGTCAAAATTTACCTACGCTCAGGGCTTTCCGATTCTGTGATCAGGTGGCGTATTCGAGTATTTCAGATCCCAATAGGTTCTACCTATAGGAAATGACATAGGATCCGATAAAGGATCTTATATAGGTTACTGTATAAGATCCTATATAGGATCCTGTATATTTTTCTGTATGGGACTCTATCCAGATGCGCAGTAGTATTCTATGGCACTTACGGCTGCGCAGAAGTTTTTTTTATCCTCCAGATGCACCTAGATCAGGGCTTACCAGAAGCCAGCCATTGACTGCATTGGCTGCTAGAGGCAGCCAAGAGACTAGATGAAACTGGCCCTCATAAATCTTGTCATATAACGCTCAATTTTTATTTATACCTATGTTATTAAACTTACGTGTATTACTTGTCTCTAGTAAATAAATAAAAAACATTTTTCGGCTTAAAAAATTTTGAAAATTGCAAAAATAACGATATTCCTTCGCCGTATAAAATTTCTGAAATGTCTGTAAACAGGTTTAGACCGCGGACCCTTCGAATAAAGAATTTTGAACAAGAATTAGATTATTAATCAAGAAGTATTTTTCAGTGAATAAAGAAAAAAGTCGTCCAAAGAGTTGAATTTTCAATACAAAAAGAAGAGTTTTCTACATTTCCAACGAAAAAATTCATTTTTAACCAAATAGTTAAATTTTCGGTTAACGGCATGTGATACTTAGAAAATTGTCGGTTTTGCCAGTTTTAGATTCCCCCGGCTTTTTTCCAGAATAATAAATATTTTGTCTTAAAAATTTGGAAAATAATAGCGAACATTCTAACGGACGTCCCCAAACACATTTTTGTAGGTTAATTCAAAAAAGTTTTAATTTAGCAAAATGTGATTAGTTTGCATAGCGCTTGGGAAATAGTATCGATTTTTTCAGTGTTAGATTCCCCCGGGTTTTTTCCTAGAATAAGAACTATTTTGCCTTCAAAATCTGGGAAATGATAGCGAAAATGCTAACGGACGTCCCCACACACTTTTTTTTGTGTTTTGTTACCAAAAAATATTTTATATGGCTAACAACGTGCGTGTATATATCGAGGTTATGTGTGTTACCATCAACCCGAGTGTTACTTCCAAACGAAACAATATTTTTGGCCGAAAACTTTGGACTTG
Source organism: Belonocnema kinseyi (assembly GCF_010883055.1). Lineage (NCBI taxonomy): Eukaryota > Metazoa > Arthropoda > Insecta > Hymenoptera > Cynipidae > Belonocnema > Belonocnema kinseyi. The sequence continues at coordinate 90,621,485 of NC_046664.1, read as the reverse complement.
CAAATAGACATAGTAACTAATCTCCCGAAACTATCCTTGTTTGCAGGCAATCAAAAAAGTTTATTTCATAACTAATTTCCAGATTATCGAAAAGGCAGAGATAGAAAACGACGTAACCTAAAAATAAAGCATATGCATAAAATTTTTATTTAGAACAATAAATTTTTTTTGTTATTATCCCTTTAACAAAAATCCAGGGACGTCCGTTATGATATTTTATAGCATCTCCGAATTCAGTTTTTAAAATTTTTCATTTTTGTGGAAAAAAGCCGGGGAAATTGTAAATATCACATACCCTTAAAACATTACTTTTCAACAACAAAAAATAATAATTTTCAACGAATGATGTAGTTCATTATTCATCTAGTTACATAAATTTATAACCAGATAGTTGAAGTTTCAACAAAGAAGATTAATTTTCTAACAGGAAAGACGAAAGTTTTAAAAATTGCATACATTTTTTAAGCAATTAGTTGAGTTTTTAAGTTAACCGTAGAAGGATCCACGTAGTTAGCTCATCCTCTAACCGTTCACCGGGGTTGTCCGCTACCCCAAACTTGTACCGTGGCACAAGGAAATTATATGAATCGGACAAACGGTAAAAACCTTAATAAATGCTAGTAAAATTGATAATTAAACTTCAGATTCATTATAAATAACCCAAAATGTATATAAATACTTAAAAATGAGAAAATAATACAATATGGCTATTTATTCTACAGCGGAGAAGTTAGAGCAAGTTTAATCATTTTAATAATCAATTTTACAAGTATTTTTTAAGATTTTTGCCATTTAACCGATAAATTACTTAGACAATTCTCGAACTTAAACCGTCCACTGGGGTAATGCGCTACCCCAAACGATATTCACGTCCACACAGAACTCACAAAAAACATATGATCAGTCAGAGGCGTACCTTGAACTTTGAATGGGGTAGCGTACTATCCCGATAGATGATTCTAGGGTTAAACATAACAGAACAGTTAAATTAACAAAATAAGTCAAACTTTAAAGGAAATAGTTGAATTTTCTGCCAAAAAATACTCATTTTCAACCAAATAAATAATATATAATGATTTGAACTAAAATTATGAATTTTTAAGTAATGCAACAATTAATTTTTAATAAAGTAATTCATATTTCGACAAAATATTTTTATTTTCTACCAATTTTTTAGACTTTTGTTTTAAGTGATTCACAGGCATGAAAATATCTTACATAAGAAATTATTTTAAGTACGTTCCACCTTCCCTTATATTTGACGCTGCGCGTTCAAGGAAAATTTTGAGCAGCCAAATTGATAATTGGGATAATATAGACACCAAAAATTTTTCAGTGTACAATTTCAAATTAAAAGTATGTACATTTTTTGCAGGGCGGAGAAAAACAACCACGCTAATCTCACAAAATTATATTTATAGAAATTCCTGTCAAACTTGACATTTTCTTCTAATATCAAAATAATGTGTTTACGGCTTCTTGTGGATTTTCAAAAACAGAAATTTTTCTGCTTACAATGTCTAATTGTTGTATTGACAGAGTTACATGGTTTTGAAAAATGTGCCAATACTTTCTTTAAGTAGAAAATTAAAAATGCGTGTTTTAAAAGAAATAGCTTTTTAATCAAGTATTTCAATTTTCATAATGGATTGGTACAACTTATCAATATTAAAGGCAGTTTAATACAATGAATATCTAACAGAGAGCACCACTGCACAAATGTCGCAAAATTTCTACAAGTCGGTAACTTCGTAGTAAGTTTCATTATCAAGAGATGTCGCATTTATTTTTTAACTAATTTTTTCAAAATTGTAAATCTTTTTCCTCTGCACATTTAAAAAAAAATAATAATCTTTCATATGGAATTGAAAATTTATATGGAAAAAATTTCATTAGCAAATTATTATATTTATTACCGAAAAATTGTATTTAAAAATTACATTTAATTTTAAAAAATTGCCGCTATTTTTACAAAAATTTCGGTTCAAAGTAGCCCTTTTTATAAATCACGCTATTCACACTGAAAGTAACTTTATGAAGGTATATAATTATATATTAAAGTCATAAACGTTAAAAATACATTTATAAAACAAAATACATGTATGGTTTTCTCTAATAGAGTAAATAAATATTTATATTTCCCATAACAAAATTTTGTACACCTTAAGTACTATCTTCATTTCATTATTTAAATCAGGAGTCATTTATGAAATATGTGATACGTCAAGAAGGGTAGGTGGGGGTTAATTTTCTGAAAGATGTATCACGTATTTTATGAATGGTCCCTTAAAAAGCATTAATTTCAAAAATACTAATAAATTTAAATTGTTTATGTATAAAAGATTTAACATCATTGGTTAGTCAAAACAATCTTGGAATAACTATCCTAAAAAGTTTTTTTTTGTTTTAGATTTTCTTCTATATACTTTGATAATAATAAATTGTTATGAAATTTCATACAAAACGGATTTAATCAGTAATCAAAAATATTATTGAATATGCGTAATTATTGATTATATCATTCTAATTGGAATGAATGCAGATAATTTTCAGTTGTGAAATGGTGGTTATATCATCAAGAAAGACCGTTATCGCCTGACTCATTAATTCAAAACTAAGTATCTATATGCATTAGCGAGTTAGTAAATATATGTATAATTTAATTTCCGCTAGATAGAAGTCTGTTTTTTTCGCTCAAGGGAACACCCAAGACTCAGGGTAATCCCCGACAAACCCCCACCAATGAAGATAGGCAATTTTTATCCTGGAGACGTAACTCACCAGTGTCTTTCATCGACTATCATAATTCGCTCAGTTTTAGGTACATGTGCGTTTGATTAACAACTCGTTAATTCGAAATTTAATTTTAATCAAAATTGTTTTAATATTCTTAAACTTTGTTTACTAAGGATTGTGTACTGTGAATACAATGTATTAAATGCTTTTAACATATCTTAAAATTTTTCCTACGTTTGGTACCATTTTATCACTATTTCAAAAATTATTTCTGATATAATGGGGATATGTCAGATTTGCAATGGGATCCATAAACTTCCCATAAGCAGACTCAAGGAAGAAGCAGAAAAATTCAAATTTACTGTAAGTAACCAATATTTCAAAAAAAATATTATGCTATCATATACAAATTTTTTTAATCTGTACATCTGGAAAATTCATTCTACAAATTTTTGTAACAAAATGTTATTTTCGAGACTTCATTTTAAAAAAAGTTTGTACGCAAGATGTAATTAATCCAATTTGTGTATTTTACCAATTTCATTTACAATGCAATGAGGGAAATGCTGAAATTAACCAAACAAATTGTTGTTATAAATTTATAACTTTCAAGTATATTTCTAGCGAACTTAATCCCTTTGGCATTTGGAATTATTAACGTTTTATTGTAAAGTAAAATAAAAAATGAAAGATTTATCTTTAATTAACTTTTGCTCCAGGGTATCTAAAATCTCCCCGGCTAATTCTCTACAACTTGCCTAGATAATATATTCAAATTGCAACTAAATAGATTCATGCAACAGGTGTAAGAACGCAGGTATAATGAAGTACCTAAAGGAAGTTATGTGCATAATTAAAATTATGAGCTTATAATAAAATATTATTTAAAGGGTATTAATTTTCATTGTCTATCACACTCTTCTTAACTTTATAGACTCTTCCCAGCAAGACCAAGTTTATTTTACGAGCAGCATAGATTTAAGAATTCAAGTAGAAATATTTTGAAATTTTTAATATTGTTAACAATAAATGTTAAAGATGTATTATTTGTTTATAATTGACTATATCATTTGAAACTCAAAAGTTTAAAATTAAATAATTCAAACTTTTAGATAATTCAGCATTAACGTTTCAATTTGAGACATTGATAATTTCGTATTTTGGAAACCTTGAAGTTGTAAAATATTCAGCTAGAAGATTTAAAGTCGATTTTCAGGTTTAAAACATTTATTGTGTGAAAGGATTCAAATTTTTGGACTTCGTTCGATTTCAAAACTGTATGATTGGAGCTAGTTCAACAATTTCAGTTTCAAAGGAGACGGAATTTAACACTCAATTGTCAAACATTTTTACCGCGACAAATAACGCAAACAAAAATGTGCAAACATATAAATTATTTAATTTCATATTGATGATCTTAAAAAGTAAAATATTTTTTAATTGTTATTCATTATCATAAATTATCATTTATCGTCTATTTAAAAACTAGTTTACTTACCTTTTATTATAATTAAAAATGTAAATTTCTTATAAATTATTTTAAATATTCAAAAAATCACATTATTTTCTGGACAAATTTCGACATATCTAAAATGAAATTTCATTGAACAATAACAATATATCACCTTTTTTCGTTTTCAATATTTATTCTTTTAAATCAATTAACATTTACTGTTTCTGCACATGTTTATTTCAATGAATTTCTTACTATTCCTCCTAATAAATTATTTCTTCACATTTCTTTTTGATATTCTCATACATAAACTATTAACTATTCCTTAAGCCAATATTTTTTATTTTCTAACCATAACCCGAGTACAAATGCTTGGACTTGAATTCGACTTCGTTATGTACGAGTTCGTCTCCAAGTCGAACCTTGTCTTGGCTAAGACTACGTTTACTTAACTCAAGACGATCCTTATCTTGGCTGCGATTATCGAACCTTTGTCGGCTCATAAATGAGATTAAAATTGACGAATGAAAAATTTGTAATTATTAAATTAGTTATTTTTTATTTAAAAATTCAGAATCTGTGGGTCTGAACGAGTATAACACTTAAAAATTTTCTTCAAGAAAATAAAAACTGTAACTTTTTAGAAGGATCTCATAAGCCGTTAGAAATACGTAAAAACAAACAACATTTTCGGTATTCCCGGTCGGTTGGATATAGTCCCGGGACGGTTGGATATTTCCTCAGGTAAAATATTTTTCATAAAAGTGAAGGTCATTCCTGAAATAAATTTCAACGAGGAATACAATGGCGACCTTCATTTTGACCTTGAAGTTGACCTTCATGGCTTTTTGAAGGTCAACTTTGTTTTTTTAAATGGAAACCTCCTTTTTTTGCATCTGCAATCGATGTTATTTGAAATTAACAAAGTTTTCCAAAAGGTCAGTGTAATTCCTAAAGTAAATTTTAACGAGAAATTCATTGTTTCGTTTTTCGATACCTAAGTCAATACCTAAGGCGATACCACAAGTCCTATACCGTTTTTCCATACGAATATTACGAATCGAAACTAAATTTACGTATTGCAAGAATATACTTACTATCTTTCGCTAAAAGATTATTGTGGCGCAAGCTAAACTTTCAGAACGAGAGAAGGTAACTGTATTAATGATGCGTGGTTTGGGAGATCGAGTTCGATCTTATGATCAAGTTCGTTTACTTTTTAATCGCACTTTTCTTAATGGAGAAGGGTTAAATCCTGTCTCAAAATGAACAACTGAAAGAAGTGTAAGGGGCTTTATGAATCATGGTTCTATCAAGGACCTTCAGAGAACTGGTCGGCCAAAATCTGCAGGATCTGAGGAGATGCAGATGGACATAGCCCAAGTATTTGTTGAAAACCCACACCTTACTTTACGTCGAGCTCGTGATGATTGTGACGTTGTTCCTGAGACAGTGCGAAATATTTTAAAAAGCATTAATTTCCATCCTTACAAAGTTCATCTGGTACAAGAGCTCAATGAAGACGATCCTGATCGTCGAGTTGAATTTTGTGAAATTATGATAGGCAGAATTGATAGAGATCCTCTTTTCTTATACAATACAGTATTTTCAGATGAATCTACTTTCACTTTAAAAGGTGAAGTTAACAGGCAAAATTGTAGATATTGGTCCGACAC
>NC_046664.1:90554443-90615520 GCF_010883055.1 Belonocnema kinseyi | reverse complement strand
AGGTTCGAGCATATTTGGATAGTCAGTTCCCTCAAAGGTGGATTGGCAGAAGGGGCGAAATCGAGTGGCCGGCTAGATCTCCTGATCTAACGCCTCCTGACTATTTTCATTGGGGTTATTTAAAGAGCAAAGTATACTCAACGCAACCGCAAAGCTTTGACGAATTGCAGAATTGGATTCTGCAATAGGTTACTTTGATTGATATGGAGATGATTCGTAATACTGTAACTCATTTTTACAAACGCATAGCTTTTTGTCAAGAAGCTCAAGGTTTTCAGTTCGAACATCTTCACTGAAGCGTGAGAGGCAAGCTCACGCTAATCAAGCACCCCGAAGGGAACAGAATTTACTACGTCCACATCGTTGTTCCCGGATAATGGTAAACGTAAACGTAAACTGCTTGGAAAAAACTTTTTAAAAACCTTGAAGATCATCACCAAGATCAATACAGAGCTCACCAATGAATTTCTCGTTGAAATTTACTTCAGGAATTGCACTAACCTCTTGGAAAACTTTGTTAATGGCAAATAGCCTTTAACTGACCTTGAGAGTTAAAATTGACCTATGACTTGGGTTCGTATCTGAACGTAGAATTTTCCGCTCTATCGATTGCAGATGTTAAAAGGGGGAGTTTCCATTTAGAAAAACAAAGTTGACCTTCAAAAAGCCATGAAGGTCAACTCTAAAGTCAAAATGAAGGTCACTATTGAATTCCCCGTTGAAATTTACTTCAGGAATTACACTGACTTCTTGGAAAACTTTGTTAATATCAAGTAACCTCTAAGTGACCTTGAACGTTACAATTGACCTATGACTTGGGTAGGTACCTGAACGTAGAATTTTCCGCTCTATCGATTGCAGATGTAAAAAGGGGGTTTCCATTTTAAAAAACAAAGTTGATCTTCAAAAAGCTATGAAGGTCAACTTCAAGGTCGAAATGAAGGTCACCATTGAATTCCTCGTTGAAATTTACTTCAGGAATGACCTTCACTTTTTTGAAAAATATTTTACCTGAGGAAATATCCAACAGTCCCGGGACTTTTTAGACACCCTGTTTATATATATTAAAATATACAAGATTGTTTAATCATTAACAAAGATTAGTTTGTATGACTGTTAGAATTACCCTTTTTGTTAGGGCAGGTATACGCTTAACGTTATAAGCCGCACGTGTAGGAGTCATAAAAATTCGGCTCAAGAGATAAATGTATGTCTTCAAGACATTAAAACCTGTCTCCAAGACATCAATTGAATTCTGGCTCCGTCTTAAAACTGAGACATGCTTATGTCGAACTATTTGACTTCAACATGTCTTGATTGAGGACAATTCAAATCGAACTCAAGACAAAGCATTTTTACTCGGGAATGTACCAAACGAATTTATTTATCTTTATTTAAAGATTGATTAATCACCAAATATGCCAAACAAAATTTTAAGGAAGAAGTTATTTGAGATTTATCGTAATAACAAAATCTGCCCGCTGTTTCTTACGATTAAAAGAATATCTACTCGATCTGTCTTGAAATTATTCATACATTCAAATAAAAACGACGAGTCCTATCAAAAAATGATTCCTGGCAAATTTGTATCTCTTTTTTGGATCAACAACTTTTGACCATCCCTTTTTTTATAGTTACTATTGTTAGTACAAAAATTTAATTTTTTAATTATTAATCTTGTTTTTTACGAATACAAAAAAAACCACGCACCCTACAAAAAAAATTTATAACAAATATGAAGCTCTTTTTTGGTGCAAAATTATTGTAGATTCATCTTTTTTCCAATATTGCATAGTTTTACCTCAAAATGGAATTATTGATCTAGGATTGTTCATTATTTTTTGTCCAAGCAAAATATTTTCTATTTTTTAACAAAATTCAAAAAGTTATTATAATCTCGCAGGGCTTTCAAAAAGCAAAGTTTTTCTTCCTTTGACTTTTTATTGTATCGTGCGATGTTTGGCTCGTCATTTTTTTGTCATAAAAAAAGGCCTGGGGATCAATTTTTCGTATTTTCATCAACTATAAATAGGCGTACATGGAATTTTCAGATATGAAAAAAGTGGTCTCAACAATTTTGAAAATTCTCTATCTTTTCAAATCTTTGTCAAAAAAAGCTGGCTAACGAACTCGTGCTTTCTTTTCATATCCTTATAAAGTGTGTCAAAGGGGAATCCAATTGAATAATTGCTTCAAATGTTACCGTCTTTACAGGCTAAAACGACAACAATGAAAACGACAGACAGACACCAGCGAAACAAATTTCCAAATAATAATCAAACGATGTCTACCAAAAATATAATAAAAATGGCATCAACATTAAAAATTAATATTACAAACTGTTGTAACTATTTTTTATATTTTTATATTTGATGAACTTTATGGTTTCAGATATACAATACAATATGCAACTGTTGTGTAACAAAATTAGATCCTATATTTAAAAAATCTATAATTTTCAAAAAAGAAGTTGGAATGACTCTTCAGAATACTGGCAGAAAAATTGTAATGGTTAATGCAGCTACAAATACAGATGATATGGACAATTTCGGGAGATACCCAAACCTTGAACAATCAAATATTCTTGAAAATGCTCCTGTACATGAAGAGAAGCCTATTGTTGAAAGTACATCTTCAAATGAGTAAGTTGTTCGATTCCCTTATTTCAATTTACAGATTTTAACATACAGATTTGAAAAAGTTTTAGATATCATAAAACTTAAGAATTCCTAATCCGAATTAGTTATGTTTTGTATTTAATTTTAGGCAAGTCATCGAGTACAGAAGCTGTATTAAAGAAAATCCTCAAAAAAACGAAATTCAAGTCGCAGGAAAGTATTGTGAATATTGTAAGAAGAAATTTACTCACACTGGAGATTTAAACAAACACAGAAGAAAACATACAGGAGAGCGACCTTATGATTGTTCACTCTGCCATATAAAATTTACCCACGTCTCGAATCTTATAAGACACCAACGATTGCATTCCGGAGAAAATCCATACTCTTGCCCCCAAAAATGTGGCAAAACTTTCAGCAGGAAAGATAAACTTTCGACACATATTTCAAAAGAACACCGTAACGCGTAATCAAGAGAAAAATATAGGTCCTTAGGGTTAGAGAAACAATTCTAACCAATAATAGGGAAAAGGTGCCATGAATTGGTGCTCCAACCCTATACCTGTAGCGTTTAGTAAATTATTTTTCTGTCTCATAACAATTTTTATATTTTGAATATTATGCTGGAACCTACTCCAATGTTTAGATGTTATTGTTAAGAATAGCTGTTTCTGATTGATGAAAAATAAACTTATCAAAGAATAAAATATGGCTGTTGTACATAAGGCTTCAGCCATAAAAAAATTTATTTATCAAAATGTCTATTAGGCGCATAATTTTAAATACCCGAACAATTTTTCATTTCCCCCATCTTATATCATAACAAAAAATGTTTAAATTCCAAAATTAGATTTTGAAACTTCGAAATTCAAAATCTAAAAAATGGCTTAAAAAATTAAAATCAATAAACAATAATAATTTTAGTTTGCAATTCAATGTTCATCATTAGAAACTTTTACATTTGTAACGTGAGCGTCGAATGGCATTCGATCTTAACCCTAGAAGTGTCACTTTTCTCAAAAGACGTTTTATTAGCTTGAAAATTCTCAGAAAATCCACCCCATATTGGAGTAAAAAATTGGATTTTTAAATTGTTAAAAAAATGTTCTTCTGAACGTTTTATTTGAATAAGCAATATAAGGAAAAAATAATAACCTCATTCAATTCTAATGAAAAAAAAAATCAAGTTCATGGATTAGACCATTTTTTGCTCCAACCATTTTATTATATAATATCAATATAAATGCAGTTCTGTGGAATATTTACATTCTCATCAGAGAAGGTATTAGATTTGTGTCAAATTTTATCCCCCCCCCCCCCCGGTTTTATCAAATTTTCACATTTTAAGATCACCTGAATCCGAAAAATGGGGTTTTACGAATGTGTCTGTCTGTCGGTCTGTATGTATGTATGCCTGTCTGACAGTGAGCACGATAACTTTTGAAAAAATCATTCTTTAGATTGGCCTCTGTTACACTTTTTTAGTGTCCTAATTTAAAGGTCAAGTTCGTTAGCGAGCCTCTACGGTTCGTTCTCTACGGTTATTCATATTATTCAAAAATACGAACAATTTATCCTAATGACTTTTTTCATAAAATCAAAAATTACCAGAGTTATAACATTTACAAAATTCCAAAAAACACACGAAAATGAACCTTTTAAGCCAAATAACGGACGATATGAAAGAAAGGCAAGAGAAAAAAGTTTGATTTCTAAATGCCCTACAAGATTATCATAACAACTTTTCGAATTTTCTTAAACAATCAAAAATTCAAATTGTGACAGCATACAAAATAACGGAAAATCAAAAAATTAAATTTTTTTCATGCAACAATTTCATAGTATTTCAAAGATTCTCAAATATATAAATGCATTTTCAAAAAAAAAATATATATATATATATATTCAGGGTGATTTTTTTAACTTGAAACTTTCAAATATCTGAAAAAATAGGCACTCTATGAAAAAATATTGTGAATCAAAATTTAATCACTCTGAGGAGTACATACACTAATGTTAAAATCGGTTCCCCCACACCACTCCCTGCAGGTGGGGGCAAGTTCGAAATCTTAAATGGTATTTGAAAGTTTCAAGTTAAAAAATTACCCTATATACATACACATAATTTAAAAGTTAAAAAACGGTAAGGCTACTCAGTAGACCGTATGTGCAAAGTTTAAATCATACTAAAACGTTGGAAATGAGCAAATTCAGTTTATGGAAAAACGACAAAAGTTGCAATAAAATGTTTAATAGCAACATTTTTTTTAAAGAATGTGCATTTTTTATTAAACGGGACAATAAAACTTCATCTGTTTTAATACCAATGCAAGTTACGAATTATAATGATATACATTTATGGGAATGATATAAAATTTCAGGAATAAACTCGAATGCGAAGCACGAGATACGTGATGAGAACCTGTTCGTTAAAGCCGAAGGAGCTTTAACAAAATAGAATTCACAATCACCAAATTACTGTTGTTGATATTGTCACCTTTAGTTTTAAAAAGTCGATGCAGAAATATCGAGCGCGAGGATCACCAGTCGCGCTCAAACTTGCGAGCGAAGCGAGCCTCGCGCTTAATGAGAATGTGCCCGCGATGTGGGCTGATTTTTCTTGTAATTATTCGAACTCAAATATTAAATTTTTTATATCTTACGAAAGAGAGCAGCTGGGATTTTGAATCCATAGGATGTAGAAACTTGATATAAAAACCGATTTTAGATCCATTTTGGCCCAGTCTTTTCTTTCTTCAGTACCACCGTGAAAAATGTAAAAATCAGTTGGTTTATTTTTTTTCAAAAATTCTCTAATCATATAACTGCTTCGGACAATTTCCTACTCCAACTCAAAGTTATAATTATTCTCGAAAATGCACTGTTCCAAGTCAGAATTATACTTAATTCACCTTTTATAAATTCAGGTACAATTTACAAATAGAATAGAATTCTTTTGGAAAGTTCTCTGAATATAGTCAAAATTATCATTCGTTCGAGTGCAGACCATATTTCAAAGTATTTTGAAAAATTGCAAAAGTCTTTTTCATTGTTCGTTTCGCGATTGAAAAAAACTAACGAGCGCTTCTGCTTCATGGCCGCAAGTTTCCGTGTTCGATTCTCTCTTCCTGTACATTATTAACCGTTTTTTATTTATTAAAATTTTTATAAAAATAACGCTCTTCCATAATATTTAAAATTTCACAAATAATATTTTTTTAATGCTTTTTAACGGAAAAACTGACTTTTTTACTTTATCATGTTTTTCGCAAGCGACGAAAAAGCGCACATTGTTGCGTTAGCAAATTAATGCGCAGCTTTTATTAAAAAAAAAAAATCAACCGAAACTAAAATTTACAATTGGCAGTCTCCTTGTGAGAATAATAAAATATCAAAACACTATCAATATTAATTTTAGTCAAATCGAATGAAAAATCCCGGTCACTGAATCAAATTGCCGATTTTGCGAAATAGATTATATTAATCCGTAGAATAAAATTCAGCAATTAAGTAACATTTCACTAAATTTATCCATAAATAAAGCTTTTATTGTTAGTTGCTTGCAGTTCACAGAAATTGTGTACTTATCTTCAACATGCAAATAGAATTTTCTATTTATAACATAAATGCAACTTTTGTAAAGATTCTTTCCTACCCTATCAAAAGCTTAATTAATACATATTTCGAGAAATATTAAACCGTTGTTTGTAAAACATATGAATGCAAGAGCATTACAATTGCTTTTAGTAGGAGAGACACCCCTACAATAGATAGTCATTAATTATAAGCACAAATATTAAATATAAGTGAAATAATCAATTCGTATTCTAATATACTAACACGTATTGTGACTCAACTATTAATTAGATTAAATGAATTATTTTACATGCATAAGTTTTAAATGATTGACTATCTGCTGTAGAGTGGTCTTCCCTTTACATAAAAGCTCTTAAAAGCCTTTTTCTCATTAAAAAATTAATTAATTTTCTTTCTAATAAAGTCTTTTAAGGGCATTGAAACCAGGACCCAACCTCAAACTTGGGTTGCCTCATTTTACTCCATAGATACTTGAATAACATATTTTTTAGATAATCACGGCCTATTTCTGTTTGGAGTCAAATTAATATTCGGAGTGAAAAATCAGTTAATTTCAATATTTTTTGAGGAAAACTTTTTTCCTACTCTAATGCAGACATAAAAAATAGTTTTTCGCAAAAAATATTGAAATTAAACAATTTTTCACTACAAATACAGATCTTATTTGGAACAGAAATAAGCCCTGATTATCTGAAAAAGATGTTGTTCTATTATTTATGGAGTAAAATGAGGTATTTTAATTTTGAGGTTAGGTCCTGGTTTCAACGCCCTTAAAAAGCCTTGTTTTCATTACAAATTAAATTAATTTATTTTGAAATGAAATCTCTTCAACAAAAACAGTCTCTGATTATATAAAAAGACAAACATTTCAAGAACAAGGGAACACAACCAAATATACATATTATCCACAGTTTTTAAGTAGTACATAATAATAAAGTATGGCAAAGACAAACGCAAAATTAGAACCACCTTCTTGTAACTTTTTACATCTTTACATTCTCAAACTTTCATTCCGATAAATTCTAACGATGGTTAATTTAAAATCTGTTAAAAGTCTACGTACATTCTTTTCATTTGATCAGTATCGTCCACTCAAAACATATTCTAGAATGTGGAATAAACAGTAATTCCTAGAATAAAAAGATCCTTATGCTTATCCATAGAATCACACATTCGTGTGCACTTCCTTCTGCAGAGAAGCCAGGTGAGCTTGCAAAGAATAATGTGCATCTTTTTGCAGTGGCCTTTGAAGTGGATGGGCCACTAATTTCACCATGTGATCATGAAGTCTCGTTGCGTTTCTCCCAACTTCGAAAATGTATGCACAACTTTTCACATCAAGTGCATTCAAAGCAGAATAAATTCTATCACATTCATTATCTTCACTTGGATGTTCATGAATGTACAAAATGTCTAAGAAAAAACGTTGCCTCTTCATCAGATTTTCGAAATTAATCCGAGATGAAAACTTCGGAATTGCGTGAGAACGACAATATATCATTAGAGCACGGGTCACAAAACTCGGTTCCTTTTTTACCACAACTTCCTCGATTTCACTGAATAATTTTCCCAGTTCAAAGACATTGCAATTGTTGTAAGCATCTTCGATGTCGTCGACGTAGGCCAAGAAATCTGTGGTGTTGTTGGTGAACTTTTTGATCCAGCGGACATCATTGCCACACAAGATCATCAATGCATATTCGTGATTGGGATTAATCATAGATTTGGCATTGATAAAAATCTCGACGACTCTCTTGATCATGAATAAGGGTGGAAATTTGTCACCTCTGCCAAGTTCAAATTGCGTTGCATTCGGTTCGATCGTAGCGTCGATAATAAAAATAATCCTCTCGAGGACGTTGACAGGTTTCACGTTGTTTGTCTGCATTTTTGAGCGAATTTCCAAATTGTTTTTGCCCTCGAAAACAGAGCGTGTGTTTTTTATTTTTTCGAGAGCATCGGAATTACTTGTGGAACACATTTGCAACTTCTCCGACAGGACAGCGACTTCTTCACCTATTTCTTCGCTCATCGCTTGACATTCGCTTCTTTTTAATACGTATTGCTTTGACGGATTAAAATTAAACTCAATAAAACAAAATAAACTCTTAAATTAGAGGAGAAAGAGACAACAGCACGCTCACAACAGCTGATTTTATAGCTGAACTTGGTTGAAAATTGTTGATGTTGAAGAGGTTAGGTCGAAAAGTTTAACGTTTTTAACAAGGTGTCACTAGTGTTTGTTGGCCCGCCAAATTTAAAATTGGTTCTATCAAAGGACAGCTATACTCAACTTTTTAACTGCATACCTACGTACTTCCAAAAAATTAAGAACTGAAATTTTACAATTTACTTACATTAACTTCGAAGTATTCTTTCAAAAAGCGGAGCATGAGATTTTTTACAGTAAGAAGGATTCATAAAATCCAAAGCCTTTGATACGCGGCCATTTTGGATTAACCCGTTCAGGTTTGGTGGGGTTTGGTGTCTGTTGATTTTTTGACACTGCATCATGCACAACAAAATTCGAAAATAATAACAAATATAGTTATTATAATTATAAACAATACCGAGTGTGTGTAATCTTAATTGTAAATATGCTGGCCCTACAAGGCTATGGAAGTAGCGATGAAGAAGGCGGTATAAATTCTGATATTGACACGAATAAAGAAAAAAGGGAGGTTAGGAGTGAAAAGAACTCGACAAATACTCCCTTGATTCCTTTACCACCTCCTGGATCTTCTTTAGTATCTCTAGGACTTCAAATATGTGCTGCTCCCGAAGTTGTGCCCACGGTAATATATTTTTCTAGCAATATTTTAATTAATAACACATTTAAATTACCCCCATGACACACGTTTACTTTCGTTCGTACCACGTTGTTTAGCTTTTCAACCAAAATCTACTTATTTAAGCTAGTAGTTTCATTCCATATCATTTTTTCTCATTTTTCTTTCTGATTTATTTCATTTCTGCGAATTTTTTATAGCTGTTATTGTGCTAAAAAATCTAAAGGAATATTTACGTTCTTGTAGAATCAAACTTGATTGAGATTTTTTCACATTTTCGATTACAGGGTTCAGAATTATGCGTAAGACACATAGATTCGACCTCGAAAGAAGTGACACACAACCCGAAATACGAGGAATTATTCGCACCCATGGTAGGGCCAGAAAACCCGTTTCAAACTCAACAGCAACGTGCACTCAAAAATACTCTTTCTGGATATGTAGAAAAGGCCCATTTTTCGGATTTTCAGTTTGAAAATCAACGTCGAACTTTTACAAGCTATGGTAAGACTAATATTAAAATAATGAAAAATATACAAACTGATTTACATCAATATTCAATGTCACGGAGACTTCTTCCCGTATTTCATATTTCGTGCGTTTCATAAATTTTAAATTAGAAAGGATATCATTTTGACAGTGGTTAGAATAATTAAACTATAAAGGTTCACAATATCTCTGGCAATATTTAAGGTTCTGCAATTCTGAACGGTGAAAATTACTACTTTAAAAAAAATCACATTTTTTAGTAACAAAATTGTATATCCAGTCGTTTTGAATGTCAATTGATTCTTATTTGAATGCGCAATTCTAAAACAGTTTATTTTTTGAGTCCTTGAAACTAATTCTTTTAATTCTGATATCCCATTTTTAGTTTAAGATTGAATTTCGAGAATGAATAAAAATTCTAATCTAAATGTTAGAAATTAAGCGATTTGAACTAAATAACTTAATTTCAAATAAAAAAGATAAGTATTATACTATCTGAAACTGATAGATCAGTAAATTAATAATTTAGGAAATTTTAGATGGTTACAATATGAGAGTTCTGAATTTTCATGTTGAACGCTACATTTTAAATTTTTCCTTTCATGGGTTTTCATTTTTCAATTAAAATTAAAGTGTTTAAATTTTCGAAAGTATAATTAGCAATTTAAAAATTATTAACTTTGATTTATCAAATTACTTCAAATGATTGTAATTTAAATGGGTTTTAGCATAACAAAATTTAATATCACAATTGTGTGTGACATTTGTTTTCAGTTTTAAGTGAAGTCTCAACGTTCGGGGGTAGACATATTTTCATTTTTAATGTTTCCCATTTAAAATTACTATTTATTTTGAATTTTTTTCGTTTAATAACAGTTTAAAATTATAGAATTTCAGAAGCTTTGACTTTGAACAAATCAACTTAATTTTCAATTTTATATTGTCAAATTGCAATTGCTTTAACTTTAAAATTATTCAAATTCAATAGTTTTCAATTTTTAATTCGAATCTTAAAATATTCAATTTTCAACATTCTAACATTCTAGAAATTACGAAATTGTTATTTAAAACCATTCAATTTCATAATTCTTTAATTCAAAATAAGATTCTTTAGTTTACTATGTACTGCTAGTGTACAGTGAAAACTATATATTCCTTTATTAGACACAAAATTTTTCTTACTCTACTTATTATGTGATTCAGAGTTAACTGATTTCTTGCAAAAATATAGTTGAAAATCAAAACGTCTACAATAACACGTTTCAAAAATATTATGGGTTTGAGTTTTCTCCAATAATTTCCTCTCTGTCAATTATGTTTACTTTACGTCATATCAAGCCAAATTAACTTAATTTTTAGATTCACGTATTTTTCGGAATTAATTGCAGAATTCGAAAATAAAGGTTTTTTTCTCGTTTCCAATTATAGTTTTTCAGAGTTATAGTCACTTTACTTTTTAATGTCCTCAAGTTTTTATTTCATATAATTAAAAAAAAAACAGTTTTTTATTAATTTTATTGCTTAATGGTTTAATTTACATATTTAAATTGATTAATAATACATATTTATTGAATATGCTTTACAACTTGAAAATTTGATTAAATTAAATTGTCTTTATTATATTTTATTTTATTTTATTTACAACAATCCGGTGTCATTTGGTAATGCGGATTTTTTAATTAAAAGTACAATTTAAAGGTGAATTTATGAAGAAAATATTAATCAAAACTTTTACTCCTTAACTGTAAAATACTTGATTCATTGTTTAATCCAGACTAAAAATATTCTTAAAAATGATAACATTTTTATTGAATATCCTCGTCTTCGGGATATTTTCAACAAGTGAAATTAATTGAAAATTAAAAGATAATCTATATTCCTCTCTTTTTTTTAATTGAAAAATTGTTTTAAAGCAATTAAAAGTAATATTTAACTGTTATTATAACGTTTTTCAACATAAAAATCATTTCGGAACATAACATATTAAAACATTTGATGTTTGATTAAAATTGATTTATATAATTTACTGACAATGAAAATATATGACAAAAATAAGTATTATCTGGATAATCAAGACATTTTGTTTATTTAGCAAAAATCATTATTATATACAAAATAAGGGCTGAAAAAAATCAATAAAAGAAGAATTTTTTTCTTTAATGAGTTGATAATTTTGAGTATACATCAAATATTAAGAGTTCTGAATATTTGAAAATATTTCCAAAGATATTTTTAGGGTTTTGAAAAGTTTAAAGCAGTTTCAATTTTGCCGAAATATTTCAAGGTATTTCGAATAATTTTAGCGAATTTTAGGCCAATTTAAGATTTAACAAATAATGTTATGGAATTTCAAAGAATTTTAAAAGATTTCAAGTAATTTTAAATCATTTCTAGAGACTGTGGAGATGGCAAACACTTTCAGAGAATATTGATGAATTTATACAATTTAAGAAGATTTAGAATGATTTTTACAGATTTTAAAAGAATTAATGCATTTTCAATTGATTCAAAAATATTTCAGGTCATAACAAAAAGCTTTTAAAGGTAGTCAATTAAAAATATTTAAAGGGATTTCACAGATTTTCTATGCATTTCAAGTGATTCAAGAATACATATTTCAAGGGATTTCCAAGAATATTTTGAGATTTCATGTTATATGAAAGAATTTTGATGAATTTCAACTATTTTTTGGAATACTTGAATGAACTTAGAGAGATTTCAAGGATTAAAAAAATTGTAATGTGCTTCAAAATATTTCACAGGATATTGGAAAACTTCGAAAAATTTCAAGTAATTTAAAAAGATTTCTAGATAACCCGAAGTATTTCAAAATATTTGTATAGATTTCACAGCACTTACAAAAGAATCGCAAGTCAATTAGAAATATTTCAAGGGATTTCACAGATTTCTATGGCTTTCAAGTGATTTTTGCAAGACTGGATTCAGAGAGATTTTAAAGATAAAAAAAAATTTAATGGGCTTCAAAATATTTCATGGGGTGGTAGAAAACTTTGAAATTTTCGAGACATTTCTAGATACACCAAAGTATTTTAAAAAAGTTTAAGGATTGTCGAAGTATTTTTTAAAGATTTTAAGGGATTTCACAAGGGTTTTACATGATTTCAAGTTTGATTTGTAAACAATTTAAAATTTTTCAGAAGATTTCTAGAGATTAAAAAATATTTTTAGATATTTCAATGAGACTAAGGGTTTTTAAGAAATTGATAGAATTCGACGAGCTTACAGAAGATTTCAAGGCATATTAAGATATTTTGAAAGGTTCTAAAGTTTTTAAATTATTTCTAGAGTTCTCAAACCCACATTTATTACTAAGGCATAACTATTTTGTGTTAAAGAAATATTTATTCGTATAGTTTTGATAGGGATTGTGGTCATTGACCATTTAGTAGCAATTTTCTCTTATAATGCCATAATTTAGGTATCAGAACTTATAATTAAAATGCTTAATTCATAAAAAATCTTTATTTCTGAAATAATTTAGCGCTTTTTAGTGCCATGCAACTTAGTACTTAAAATATGGAAATAGCATTATAAAAAAATGAAATTATAATTTTTATATTTTCAGCTCTGAGAAGTAGATTTAATTATCACTTTATCTTACAAAATATCGTGAATGGTTTATATGAAACGATTCTCATTAAATATAAAAAATTATACTAAAATTATAAGATATAGAAAAAGTGTTCAAACAATTTCAATTATTTGATTTTCAATATTTAAATTAATAAAATTGTTAAATAAAATTCTTCTTCATCCCGCCAATCATTATCTTTACATTTATTGTAATTAATATAAATAGGAAACAACGTTTTGTGTTGATCTGAAATATATATTTTTTTCTATTCAATCAAAAACCGAATAATTCTAGTTTTTATTTTAGTCCATTTAATTAGGATTTCTACTCTACCTAGAAAACCTAGACTTGTCAGGGAATTTGTATATACCTAAAAAACCTGGAAATGTCAGGGTTTTTTTTAAGTGAGGTAATTTTTTCGCGAGCGAGCTTAATTTTTTTCAAATTACAATATAAAATTCAATAACAAAGTTTCTTCGTTTGTAAAAGTAGCTTTGTATTACTGTATCTAACTATTTTGTTGAAACTCATTTTTTTCTCTTTTAAATTAATTTTTGTAACTATAAATTTAAGTAATTCAGTCTTTGAAACTGCATGTATTTTGTTAAAAATTCACCAGTTTGTTGACAATATTTTATCGATATTATTGACAGAAAAATCTCTCATGGTTAAAAATTCAACTCATTTTGAAAACTCGTTTTTGGAATGAAAATTGTATTACTTGGTATTCAATGTTTCTCTACGATCTCGGCCAAGTACTGTTTCTGATGTTCATGTTTACTAAGAAAAGTATTGAATGTGATTTTTATCTCATCATATAAGAAAAAAAGCATTCATCCATTCAACAAATGTTTAAATTTTTCAACTGTATATTTGTTGCGAATATAAGAAAATATAAATAAATGATGTGCTGTATATTTGTTGTTAATATAAGAAAATATTTAAAATATGTTTTTATATAAGTTTATTGGTTGAGTCCTTCAAACTAAATTTTTTATGCTGAAAATTAATTTTTGGATTAATTTTTAGAGGTTTTGAATTCTAAATTTCAAAATACATAGTGCAAAATTTCATACTGAAAGCCTTAATAAATAGTCAGTTTTGAATTAAATAATGTTAGATATAAATGTAAAGAAATTTCGAATTGAGATGCCCAAAACTGTATCTACAATTTCAAAAATTTTAATCGTATTACAGCAATCTGGTAATATCTTAAAATTATTCCATTTTCAGTTGAAGATTGAAACAAATAAAGGTTTTCAAATTGAAAAATATTCGATTAAAAAATTTCAAGAATGAATAATAATTCTAATCTAACTGTTACAAATTAGGCAATTTGAAGTAAATAATTAAATTTGAAATAAAAAAGAAAAAAATTAAACCATCTGAAATTGATACATCAGTAAATTAATAATTTGGGAAATTTTAAATGGTTACAATATTAGAGTACTGAATTTTCATGTTGAACGCTACATTTTAAATTTTCCCTATCATAGGTTTTAATTTTGCAATTAAAGCTGAAGTAGTTGAATTTTCGAAAGTATAATTAGAAATTTAAAAATGATTAATTTTGATTTATTCAAATTACTTTAAATAATTGTATTTTTAAAGGGATTTAGCATAACAAAATTTAATATCACAATTGTTTGTGACATTTGTTTTCAGTTTTAAGTGAAGTTCGCATTAATTAAAGTCTCAATATTCCGGAGTAGACATTTTTTTATGTTTAATATTTCCCATTTAAAATTACTATTTATTTTGAATTTTCTTTCGTTTAATAACAGTTTCAAATTATAGAATTTCAGAAGCTTTGACTTTGAAAAAATCAAATTAGTTTTCAATTTTATATTGTTAAATTAAAATTGCTCTAAATTTTAAATTATTTAAATTCAAAAGTTTTCAATTTTTAATTCGAATCTTAAAATATTCAATTTCTAACGTTCTGACATTGTGGAAATTACAAAATTTTAATTTAAAATCATTTAATTTCGTGATTCTTTAATTCAAAATAAGATTGTTTAATTTTTTGCCCGTCGACTTAGAAATTATTCAATTGAACTCTTTTTTCTAATCAAATTATCAAAAATTGACCAAATTTCAGACACTTTTAATGTGAAAATAAGACCTATTAATAATTGAAAAGTCGTCTTTTTTATGAAAAATTAATCTTCTTATTTAAAAATTCATCTTTTTTCCTTCAAAATGAAACGACTTGGTTGGAAGTTACATTTTGTTTGTTAAAATAGCATCTTTTTGGTTAAAAATTGATCTTTATAGCAGTTGAAGATTTATCATCTTAATTGACATTCATCAGTTAGTTTGAAAGTTTGCTTTTTCTGGTGGAAAATTATTTATTTTGGTTCAAAATTTAACTTTCATTTTTGGTTGAAAATTGATTTCTTTTAGTTTAAAATTCAACAATTTGGTGTAAAATTGATCCTTTTTAGTCGAAATTCAACTATTTTGTGTTTTAGAGACAAATTTTATGTAAAATGAGCAATCTATTATTCTATGTTCCTCCTGATGACATATGTTACTATTTTATGAAATTCCATTGATGGAGAACCCATTAAAAACCTTTTGTCAGAGAATTTTTTATTTATTTTTTCTCGTGCCCCGGTTTCAAGTTTTCTTATTTCATATCTATTATATATTGTTCCCTATTGTGTGGGAAAGATCCCAAAATTTTCGCCATCCTTACAAAATATGTTTTGGGGTACAATTATGCCTCTTTATAAGAAATCGCACTTTTTATGCCTTTAACCGGCGCCAAGTAATTTTTTTGCAATCGGACACGAAGTGAAAGTTTTTTCTTGTTTATTAGCTACAATTTTCATTCATATGATATTTCTCTAAAACAAATATGTATATTTTTTAAAATTCGAAAAGCTTATATATTTAAGACATCTTATAAAATTAGTTTTTAACGCTTTCTAAATGAAACATATTAATTGAAGCCTTAAAAACTAAAGAAAAAAGCAACACGAATTATCATAAACTCGTCAAGTTGTATACATATTCCGAGTTCATTATTTCAAAAATTTCCAAATATTTGTACTGTGAAAAATTATGCCTGGAAAAAACTTGAGATATCTGGGAAAACCCTGGAATTGTCAGGGAATTTTTTTCTAGGATTTGAGTGGACACTCTGTTCAATGTATCCTATACACTTTATAGCTTTTTAAAAAATTTAAATTGTGCTTACAATAATTCTTTTATTTTTTCAGGATATGCATTAGATCCAACAGCTGACGGAAGTGTAGACGAGGGAAAAGTTCTCATTGGTGCTAAAGAACTTGCCGAGGAGAGTGGAATGAAAACTGTATTTGAAAGCACAGCACTGAGGCCAGCAGATAAAAGAAAAAGAAACAAAAATGACAAACCTGAAGATGTTGAAGGATTTTTGGGTCCTTGGGGAGGCTATGTGGACGAGAGAAGAATTATAAAACCGACGGAAGAAGAGGCAGCCGAATTAGAAGAAATTCTTGCTAAGAGAAGCAAAAGAGGGAAGGATACGAGTGAAACGCCTGTCGAGGAACGAACCGTGTTGCACAGTAAGATTTTTCAGTTTCTGCATTTTACTTCAAGGAAGATCCAAATTATTTTAACGATTGAAAACTGGTTTGGTACTAAAGATCAAGTTTTTATTTTACAGTCAAAGACTCAACTGACTATCAAGGTCGGTCTTTCTTGCATGCACCGCAGGATGTTGGGGTGAATTTGCGATCAGACGCTCCACCGGAACGTTGCTTCTTACCTAAATCTCATATTTTCACCTGGGAGGGTAAAACACCTGGAAAGGGTATTTCTCAAATTAGATGGTTTCCTCGCACAGCCCATTTATTACTTTCGTGCAGTATGGATGCGAGAGTCAAGGTAATGTACATTTTTTGATTGAGCAAAATTAAATTTACATAAAATACAATAGTTTTTTCCCCATTTCTCTTTAAAAAAGTAACCTCCCTTCTTTATTTTTGTTTCTACATGTCCTCTAATTTGCATAAATTCTTCTAAAAGTCCTCTTTTTTAGATAAAAAGTTTAAAAGTAGTCGACTGGTTGATCGCTCTTGAAATATGGTCTACATTCCTTCTAGAAATCTTTACGAAATCTCTTTAAATATTTTGAAATTTTGGTGATATCTTTTTTATTATTTTGGCATTTTCATTATTTTATAATATCTTCAAAATCACTTTCACAAAATTCTAAGTACATTATTGAGATGTAAAAATGATAGTAAACACGATTCATTCTCGTATTTATTAAATGAAGAATTAAATAGAAATCTTTTCCAATAAATTGATTAATATTGTACAAAACAAATAATTTTAATAATTTCACGTTGCAAGATAGAGGTTGGTTGCTTGACCGAGGAACCGGGAATTCTTCGTAATCGGAGAATGACACTGAATTTATTCTTTGCCCGAGAATTTGACAAATTTTTAGACAAAAAATCTATTCAGTAATAATTCAGTAGTAATTCTCAAATCTTTAACTTTAAAAAGTGTCCATCTTCGATATTTTCAATTATTACCTTACATTTTCAATTTAAAGAATTTAAAAATGTAGTTTTGAAGACATAATTCAAAATTAAAAGCGTTTGAATGTGAAAATCTCTTCAAAATGAAACAATTTACACATTTTAACGTTGAAAATTGGAATTTTTTCTTACGAAAGCCCTGGATGTCAAACAAATTAAAAACACTCGATCTTTGACTTCATGGAAAATCAGCATTTGTAAATCAAATATTCAAAAATAAACAATTTTATATTGAATTGTTTGAAATAGAAAGCTTTGAATCTTAAAAATTTCAGAGGGCTAAATCTCAAATTTGAACGCTACAATTTCAATCTTTCCGTTTAAAAATTTTTTAATTTATGAATGGAAGTGTTAAATTTTTATATATAAATGATAATTAAACAATTATCAATTTTAAATGACCTCAAATTAAAATAATTCATCTTAAAAAGATTTATGTATAAAAAAAAACATTTGAATTTGCTAATTCTAATTTTAAAATAAAAGTAAAGAATTTTAGTATTTACTTTTATACCATTAATTTCAAGCTGAAGGATCGAAAATTTGGTATTTCTAACATTTTTATCTAGTTTAGAATGAAGAAATTTAGGGTTTAAATATTTCATGAATTCAAAGATGGATAATTTTTAACATTTTTTAATATAAGGGCAGAATGTTTTGTTTAAAATGTTTGTCTAAAGTGGAAGAGGAACTTTTTCTTGTTTTAATAACTTTTATTTGGGTTGGAAAGGGATAACATTTGGTTTTCAAGTTTTTTTTAATTGGAAGAGGCCAATTTTTCTTTTAACGTTTTTATTGAGCGGACGGAGAGAAATTTGTGATTTTCTACATTCATATGAAAGGTGGAAACTTTTTTTCATTTAGTACTGAATTGAAAGAGTGACATAATTTTTGTAAGATTTCCATTAAAGTTTTAATTTTTTAAATTTTCAGTTTACTGGGATATAATTAAAAAATTTTCAATTAGAAATTGTTAAACGCTTCCATTTAAATGTGTAATTTATTCAGCGTTTGAATACAAAATTTCCGATTTAAATGTGTTTTAAGCTTCGGTGGCAAAATTTTAAAATTAAAAAAAGTTCAACCCTGAGTGTTTTAATTTGCAGTTCAGTTTTGAATACTTCAAATGAAAAGGTTTATCTTTTAATAGTTCGATTTTTTTTTAAATTAAATGTTTTAAATCCAAAATCCATCTTTTTTTTAATTTTCCTATTTGGTCGAGAATTTCATTATTTTGTTAAAAGTTCAAATATTTTCTTGAGATGAGGCGCCTTGAAATTTTAACTTATTTAAATTGAAAAGATCTATAAAAAATTGCAGATAAAAATAAAATAAATTTTAGGATATCGAGTTTAAAGGCTAAATTTAAATAATTTCATTCTTTTCTTGAAAATTCAACTAATTTTTGTCAAAGTTACCGCTGTTTGTCGAAAATTCAACTGTTTTGTTAAACCTTAGTCCTTTCGGATAGGAAATCCGTTATTTGGATTAAAAATGCAGGTTTTGATTGAAAATTCATCTTTAATGGTTAAAAATTTATTATTTCCCTTGTCATTTTGGTTTGAAGTTTGAGAGGCTACCCTATATAAGAACAGTAACGTATTGTTTTCAGGTTGTTAAAAGTGGTATTAAACTTGACTTTTCTTAAAAATACAGTCGGCGATACTGGACCTTGCGTCATCGCAGATATTGCTAAAAAATTAGGGATGCTAGTTTGCATGTAGGGTAATAACGAACTAAAAATTACATTTTTTTTTAATTAGCACGTGATGGGCGACATCGACTACGCATTGAAAATATATAAATTAGGTTGGTCGAAAAATGCATTGCAAATTTTATTTCTCACTCCAGAGGTCAAGACCCCCCCCCCCCCCCCCCCCCCCCAGTTTCCATTTTCGGAGAAAGAAAATCCATCATTTTAATTTTTTCCAAATTCGAAAATTAATTCGTGACACCGGGCACTTCAAAATACCATTTAATTAACTTGAGGAAATTTTGCATTTTCGAAAAATTGAACTCATGTTCCAGGGTTTTACCGAAACTTGCCAAACCTTTTGCGGATTGTGGAGGAGTGTCTACGAAATAAGACCATACTAATAACTTTTTTTCCAACTCATCCTGACACGCCTTTTACATACAAATAATTACTAATGGACAATTTGAATTTTTGCCATGACTGTTTAAACCATTTTCAATTGTTTAAACAAATTAAAATTTTATAAACAAGTATTTATTGTCTGTTTTCAAAATTTCTAAGAATTAAGCCAAAGATGTCCTCTTTTCTTAAATTGCTATCTTATGCTACTTTTTGTTGAATAATTTTCTAATTTGGATACATTTATTCTAATGTTTAACAAATTTTTATTTGTTTAAAAAAAATGTATTTGCTCAAGCAGTTATTTTTCGATAAAGAAAAAAATGAAATAAAATAGAACACATACAATTAATTACGATTTTAAAATTATTGTGGTAAAATGAATTATTCAAATAAGGTGTATTTGTTTAAACAATTAAAAAGTGGTTAATGTATTCTTTATATACACTGTACAGTCAGAAAAATGTTTCTATGTATTTTATTTTATTTGTTTAGTTAATGAAAAAGGACTTCTTAAGCAAATAAGGATTGTTTAAAAAATATAAATTTTTGAAACATCAAAAGAAATGTATCAAAATTATGTTATTATTAAACAAAACATAGCATACGATGCTAATTTCAAAAGAAAGTTGATATCTCTAACTCAATTTTAAAATTTTTTTAAAATAAACAAACTGAAAATGGTTTAAAAAGTCATAAAAAATATTCAAATTGTCCATTAGTAATTATTTGCAAGAAAAAAACGACGGAAATTGCTAAAAAGTAACAATAAAACTTAAAAATGTAGTTTTAAAAAATTTTTTAAATAAAAATTTTAAAATATTTGGGGGGCTGCGGGGAGGGTGGATTGGAAATAAAAATCATTGGTATGGTTTTATTTCGTAGCCACTGCTCTTCAATCCCTAAAAATGTTGGCACGTTTCGATCAAACCCTGGATCATGAGTTCAATTTTTCGAAAATTCAAAATTTCCTCATATTAATTAAATGGAATTTTGAAGTGCCCGGTGTCACGTGTTAATTTTCAAATTTCGAAAAAATAAAAATTATGGATTATCTTTCAGCGGATATGAAAACGGGGGGGGGGGGTCTTGCCCTGTAGCTCTAAAAGCATTTTTTGGTCCACCCTAATATACATATTTATTCGTGTTGTGGGGACTCAGACATACATTTTAAAAAACTGTCATTGATGAATTATCATTCCTAATTTTTTATCAATAGGCGGGATGACGCAAGGTCCAGTGTCCCTGTCTCTTAAACTAATATGTGTATTTATTATAATTTATATACCTTCTAGAATTCCCGATAGGTCCACTATTCTTCTGTTTTGACTCCCCGCCCACCCCTAAAATACTCTAATGTTAAATTTAATTCTAGCTCTGGGAAGTATACAACGAGAGAAGATGTATTCGTACCTACTACGGACATCGACAGGCTGTTCGTGACATAAGTTTCGACAATGATGGGAAGCAGTTTCTGTCTGCTGGCTACGATCGTTACGTCAAACTTTGGGACACTGAAACCGGAGCTTGTATAAGTAAATTCACCAGCCGTAAAGTTCCCTATTGCGTCAAATTCAATCCTGATCCGGACAAGCAACACTTATTCGTTGCCGGAACTAGTGATAAAAAGATTATTTGTGTAAGTAATCTTGCATACACATCTTTCTGCAGACTCTTTTCTGTTCAAGAGCCGTCTATAAACTTTATAACATATTTCCTGATGATAAATTTGAACAAAGTATGCGAATTTGACAAAAGGTCATGCTGCACCGATACATTTCATTTATAACTTAATAAGTTTCAAAATCACTTTCATATTTCAGACTTGTGACATTTTCTAGTTACAATTCAATTATTCGTTTAAAAATTCATGTATTTTGCTGCAAATTCATCTTTTCACATCCACATTTTTGGTTAAAAATTTAAATATTTGGTTAAAAATTAAACTATTTGGTAGCAAATTAACTTTTTGTGGAATATTCGTCTTTCGTTAAAAATTTATCTTTTTTGATTGAAAATTCAACTACTTGGTTGAAAGTTGAACTACTAAAACTGCTGAACTAGTTGAAAATGTAACTTTTCTGTTCAAATTTTTGTTGTTAAAATATAATTTTTTACTTGCATATTTGGCTAAAAATTCGTTGTTTTTGATTGAATTCGTCTGGATGCATTTTTGTTGTTGAATGTTGAACTCTTTTTTTTTATGTATATTTATTTATGAAGATACATAATTTTAATTAAAAATTCATCTCTTTGTTTGAAAATTTAACTATTTTAATAAGATAGAGTTTTTTCGTTGTTGAAAATTAATTTTCTTTACTGAAAATATAACCTTATTTCATTTTTGGCTCAAAATTGATATTTTATATTGAAAATTAATCTTTTCTGGTTGAAAATTTGTCCATATTATTATAAAGTTAACCTTCTAGTGAAAATCCATCCTTTTTGGTTAAAAGTTCAACTTCTTGGTTGAAAATTAATCTGTTTTGGTTCAGAATTTAACTTTTATGTTGAAAATTAGTCCTTTTGTGTAGTTTCTTTGTAAAAAATTCATCTTTTATGCTTGAAAATTAAATTATTTGGTCTAAATGAACTTTTTTCTTGAAAATTAATATAGTTTCGGCTTGAAAATTCAACTTTTTTTTGTAGAAAATTCTTCTTTTTGGCTGTAAAATTGATCAATTCAATAGAAATTTAAACTGTTTGATAAAAAGTTAAACTTTTGTTTAAAAAATCGTCTTTTTTGTTAAAGCATTAATCTTTTTGGTGGAAAAAATCATCTTTTTGGTTGAAAATTTAACTATTTGCTTCAAAATTCATCTTTATTGATTTAAAATTCAACTACTTGGTTGAACACTGAACTGCTTGGTTAAAAATTTACTTTTTAAAGATTCGCCTCTGGTTGAAAATATAATTTTTTTGTTTATAATAAATTTTGCAACTGAACATTTGAAATGTCCATTTTTAGTTCAAATTTTTTTTTACTTCGAAATTCAACTATTTGGTTAAAAATTCATCTATTTTGTTAAAGATTCAATTAAGTTGTAAAAATATTCGTTTTTTATTCTCGTTTAATTCAACTGGTTCCAAGAATTTATCTTTTGTTTGAAAATTCATCTTTTATGGTAGGGAAAAGTGAGTAGAGAAAAGTTTTTTGGTCAAGAATTAACTTGTTTGTTGAAAATTCAAAACTGTCTTCTCAAAGTTTCTTCTTTTCAATTTGAAAATTTAAATATTTGATTAAAAGTTGAACTATTTTGTTGCAAATTATTTTTTTTACTCTGTTTGAAAGTTCAACTGTTTGGTTATTATTGCAACTGCCTGGTTCAATTTTTTTTTTCAAAAGTTCGCCTTTTAGTATTAACAAAAAATCATCTCGTTTGGTAGGAAATCTTTTTTGGTTAAAAATTCTACTAGTTTGTTAAAAAAAATATCAGGCAAACTTCGCTGAAATAGTTGACATAGTTTATGGACGACCCCTTATATGTAGACATTTGTCTTATCGTAAGTAATTAATTAAACCGATTACAATTTTTTTCAGTGGGACATTAGGTCTGGCGAAATAACACAGGAGTATGACAGGCACTTGGGTGCTGTTAACACAATCACTTTCGTGGATGAAAATCGCAGATTTGTAACCACGTCCGATGACAAGAGTCTTCGAGTTTGGGAATGGTATGTGGTTAAATCTCTTTTTTGTCTTAAATCTAAATTATAGACGACATTCAAATGAATATTTGGCCTTTCTTTTTGTTATTATTTTTATAGTGTTTAATGTATTATTTCAGGGATATTCCGGTCGATATGAAGTATATTGCAGATCCGACGATGCATTCAATGCCAGCCGTTACTCTTTCACCAAACCAAAAGTGGCTCGCTTGCCAGAGCATGGATAACAAAATTGTAATTTTTTCTGCTCTGAATCGATTCAAAATGAATCGCAAGAAAACTTTCACGGGCCATATGGTTGCTGGTTACGCTTGCGGGCTGGACTTCTCCCCTGATATGAGGTTAATATCATTCTTGCGCATAATCAGTTCAATCCTTTATCAAACATTAATCACAATTTCTAGATCTGCATTTGCAATATCGATAATAATGAAATACGATGGCTTCTGTCTTTATGTTATATAGAGTTCTTACGTTTTCAACTAGCTTTTATATGATTTTGGATTATTATTTTTTTTATATCATAAAGTGATAGTTGATTTCTCAAAATTGATATTTTAATCATTGTTCTTTTCACAATAATTTGACACGGGCGCAATTTTTTTTAAAAAAGGACTTTATGGAAAATCAAGCTCCTGACTGATGAATGATCGAGAAAATGCATTTTTCACAGTCTTTGAAATTTAAGAAATGAAACGCTTTAAATTAACGATTTTAGATTTAAAACATATGAATTAAAAAGTAAAGAATTCAAAGTAGAATAATAGTTCGAAATTTTAAAGTACTTACAATGTAGAAATAAAATATTTGAACTTGATTAATTTTAAATACAATGACATTAATTGAAATAATTCTAAAAAATATAATTTTAGTTTCAAGCTCCTTTAAACTAGAAAGTATTTTCAAATAAAAAAGCAAAATTTTCTAATTTGCAATTTACTGTTCTTGCAATTTACATTTTTTATCGAAACTTTAAAAATTATGTTTTCAAATTTTTAAATATTAAAAAATGTAAGGTAACTTTCTATTCAAAGCATTATCAATAAATGGAAAACTTCACCAACAACTAATAGTTAAAAAGTAAAATATTAAAAAATTGCAATACAATATCATTTTGAAATATTTCGAAATTGTAAAATTGCACGTTAAATTCCTTTATAGGTAGCTCTTGATTTAGATAAAAATATTGAAAATTATTGGGATTCATATTTAAGTATTTTAAAATTATATAACATTTGCCATTGTATGATTGTAAAGTTAAAGCCTCCAGAATCGTAAAATGTCAAATTAATAGCATTAATATTTACATTAATATTTAAATAAAAGCCTTTAAACTTTGATAATCTGGTTATGAGAAAAATTTAACATGGTACACTTTCATATTAAAACCCACAAAATCTGAGCATTTCTTACTTCTTGTTCATTAAACTCAAATAAACTCAGTATTAAGCATTAAAATCTGAAAGCTGATGAATTTTAAATACGTAGAGTACGAATAGTCGGATTTTTTCAGTATAAATAGACGCTGTCTTTGATTTTATATCATTTGAAATTTAAGGCTTTTAAGTTTAAATTGTGCATATTATTTAAAAAAAAAAGGTCTAGGGCCCATTTCAAACCATTAATTGTAATGAAATTACAAATTTTCTTATTCTAGACCCGATATTATTTTTAAAGAATTTTATTTTGTTTTATAAAAATTTAGGGTTAATTTTCCAATAAATAAAAAATACTTTCCAGGGATGAAAGAATTTTTCCGCCTAAAATTTGCATTTAAAAAAATAAAATAAAAGAAAATTCATTTTCAGACCTACATCGGCCTGAGTTTGCACAATTCAAAATAACGCTTTTTTATACACTGTTGAAGGACTTAAAATTCCAAATTGGAATCTTAGAAAATCTTCTAAATTTTGATTAATAATTCAGTTAATTGTTAAAGCAATATAAAAGCAGTAAAATAATTCGAGTATAAAAATAATCGTTTTGATTATATTTTCTAGCTATCTC
The DNA here is from genome assembly GCF_010883055.1 of Belonocnema kinseyi. Lineage (NCBI taxonomy): Eukaryota > Metazoa > Arthropoda > Insecta > Hymenoptera > Cynipidae > Belonocnema > Belonocnema kinseyi. The sequence continues at coordinate 90,590,123 of NC_046664.1, read as the reverse complement.
GTTTCCGGAGATGGAGATGGAAAATGTTACGTGTGGGACTGGAAGACCACAAAATTGTACAAAAAATGGAAAGCGCATGATGGAGTTTGCATCTCCGCCTTATGGCATCCCCACGAGCCTTCTCGACTCGCCACTGCTGGCTGGGACGGAAAAATCAAGTATTGGGATTAAAAAGCTCCTTTTCACGTGTCTATACTGTAAATAATATATAAATATTGATTTTAATTAAAATTTTCTACAAAATAAAAATAATAAGAACCTTCTTTAACACTTCTCTTCTTATTTCAAAAAAAAATAATTATTAGTTCATCACCGAATAATATAGTAAACAAAATTGACATTTTTTAAATGTTAAAAATAATAAAAATAATCTTAATATTATAAAAACATAAACATTATCATATTTAGAAATATATACGAAACCATTGCGCAGAATTAAGATTTCAAATTATTTTGCAAATTATTTTTTTAACGAAAAATAAACGAGACCGAATTTCAAACTATTATTGTGGTTCTCAGTTTGACTAGATTTTCCGTGAACGGCGCTAGTTTCCTTGGCAGCGAGACCAGCGCGCTGGGAAATGTAAAAAAATCAATAATGTGAGCCACCGAGCCTGGTTGCCATCCGCGCCGTAATAGTGGTGAATTTCACTTTTCATTCCAACAACTTCATTGTTCCTGGCTGATTTGAGTAAAATTGCAAAATACGACTCACGGGTGGTCGTTTTAGAATAATTTAAAGACATGTTAATCCCTTCGGATAACCCTGGGAGCAGTTTTAATTGTAAGAAGTAGGTACTGGGTAGACATCGTGAGCTGATGGAAACAGTGTCAAGGCTAATTCAGAAGAGGTAAATTTCAACATATATTTTATAATTCTTTTTTTATTTTCATAATGTAATTCAAAATTTATGCCAATTTTGTTTTAAATAATTTCTGGAGATATCGGATTTTTGGAATAGATCAGGCTTTCTTAATAATGATGGCTTATTCAGTTACACTTTTTTATATTTTAATATGATTAAATTTTCTCATTATATTTTTTTTACTAATAATCTATATTTAAAAAGTCGATCAGCTTGATTCGCTTTTCTTTTTATAAGATATGAACTTAGTAATAATCTAATTTTTTCCTAACCTGGAACAAGACTCAGCTTGACGAGTTTGAAACTTGGTTTTTTTTAACGTCAGTTTTTGAAAAATAAAATAAATCATGTTGTGTAATGATTTAATTTTTTACTTTGGAGGAATTCGCAATAATGAAAATGAAGATGGGCAGTCCGAATTTAGGATATTCTTACCACCTTCCATCGGCTGGATGGAATCTCAAGATTAGAAATGCATTGTCCCAATGCAGCGATATTTTCAGCGAATTCAATAAATACATTGCCCCTGCATACCATCACGATCGCTGCGAAAGGTAATTTTTTTAAAAATAATTTGTCTCATTGCATGGCTACTTTTCTAGAATTGTAGAATAATTTTTATTCATGAAATTTCTATGTATTGCAAAATTTATAATCAACTTTTTCCCTGCTAGGTCTGTTCAAATGCGATTGTACTCCATGCACAAAAGAGAATTCGTCATGGTCTTCGTTGCCTTTTTTGCGTGCTTTGGATTAGCTGTCTTTATTGGACTTACAGGCGAGTTTTCCAAAACCTTGTAGCTTTTCTCATCATATCATCACTTGCATGAAAATATTATTGTTAGAAATTATTGCATTATTGACACGAGTTCGCACTTCTTTTTGAGCGATAAAACTATTTTTTTCCATGACACGGTTTCTTCACTTACCTTTTAATTTTTTTAATATTTTAAATACATCTATTCTTTGTATTTATATTTCAAAATTGTAACATTTTCATTTTGTGAAAGTTATTAATTTAAAATTTAAAAATCAAAAATGTCCTTAATCGTTGATAAATTATATTTGAAGCCTCGGCTGAAATAACGTTATATCAACACATATTTTGTATCCATGGACTTCTATGTATTAATTTTTTAAGGATAAGAATAGAAAAATTACATTCGCTTAAGAGTGTCGACAAAAAATGTAAACATTGAATTCGGAAAATTTCAATGAATAAATATAAAAATAATTAGGTTAGATAATTTACAAACTTGGTCCTACACATATTATAAAAAATATATATACTTTCTCGTCTTTTTATTAAAAGAAAGGAAAGAAAAACGCTTAATTATTCGTGTAATTGCAATTTAAAGTTTTATTTTTATTTTATTATAACAATAATTTAAACAGTATTTTTTATTACAATTATTTCTGATAATTATTTATCATTTATTTGATTATTTTTGAATATTGTATTTGATATTACCTGTTCTTGACATTTTAATCCAGCCTCTCTAGCCCTTTTATTATTTCCTGCATGCCTTTCTAATAAATTTAATTTTCTTTTTTTACCTTTGTTTAAAAATGCAATAGACTAAGAAAGATACATTTTCGAAACATATAACCTTGACTATTTTGACATTTCTTTCCCAATTCAATTTTCGATTTTTCGAACGCAACGCTTCCACGGAATAGAGAAACAGTTGAGAGAAAAACTTGTATGCATAAACTGTAAAAAATTTCGTGTAATTTCACCACAAAGATCATAGGATATAAAAATACCAGTGATTAGTGTGGGGAATTTACCAAAATTAGGTAGAAATAACACGATAGTGTAAAATCACACACAGATGGTATAAAGCAGTTTTGGAAGAATGGAATTTTACATTCGCCTTGTGAAATTACAGTGACGCTGTAAAACGCTGCATGTAAAAGGTTGCACATGCGCAATGACCAGCCCGGTTATTTTAAATCGCTTAATGTATGTTTTAATGAAATCGAATCGTAAGAATAATAACATATATAAATAAAAGGAGTCATGTTTTTATTAGACAGAAAAAATTTAAGTTTTTGTTTGGTTTGCTGTTACAAAACAAATACGCATCAAACAAGGTTATGATCAGTGGGTGAAATAGGCGCATCTTAATTTATATCAACTGCTGTCTAAACAGCCGTAACCTTCCAAATTATTTTTTTTCGCAAGCATGCTAAACATGCGAACAAATTTATTTGAGAAAAACACATTGCGCTTTTCTAAAATATATCCGAATGCCGCTAAAATTCTGCACAATCTTACACTGAATTTACTCGCAGGCCTCGCAGGTTATCAAAAGCCGTCAAGCGTTTAACAGCGGAATTACAAGGATCATGGAATCTTACATCGCTGCTGTAAAACGTATTACACCCCTGATGTGAAATTACACTAATCGTTGGAAGCTTACATAAACGTTGTGAAAGTACATTTTTATTTCAGTTACACTTTAGTGTAAAATTCCCACAAAAATCACTGGTATTTTTATGTCCTATGATTGTTGTGGGAAAATTACACGTTCATTGTAAATTTCATTCATTTATGGTAAAATTACATTAATAATCACTGTCAATTTACAAGAAACGTTTAATTTTTCCACAACAAACATAGGAAAAAGTTACAGGACGAAATGTAATTTTCAGCAATATTTTTTACAGTGTCGAACTCCATGGATACAAAATATGTGTTGATAGAACGTTATTTTAGTCGAGGCTTCATTTATCAAACATCACTTTCATTTAAGTACATTCAAGAGTATAACATATCAAATTAGAAGCATTAAAAATTTAAAAATCTTGGAATATTAAATAATTTTTAAAATAAGTAAGTTCAAAAATTTAAAATATTTAAATGTGGATGACTTCAAGAATAAACAATACTAAATAAAATGATTCATATTTTATTAACATCAAAAACTTCAAAATTTTCTGTTTTGAAAAAAAGTTCAAATTACAAATCTTTCCCAATTAATGAGACTTCAAATGAAAAAACTTCAAGTTTAGAAAAGAATGCAATTGAAATTAAATGGAACAGAAAATTAAAATTCTTCGACTTTGTCGAAAGTTAAATTTACAAAAACAAACTAGATACTGTAAATTATTGCAAAAATTCAAAAAAAATGTACATTAACCAAATTTATTTATTTAAAATTAAAATAGTGTTTAGATGTAATTTATTAACTTTATTGAAATTAGTGGCGTATTAATCAATGTTCAAAGATTTTCTTTATCTTCGAAAATACTTCAAGTCGGAGTTTTGTTAGTTTAATTTCATACAATTATTATTCTGTAATAATATTTTGGTTTTCTTCTAAAAGTCTCTAATTTTTTTGGAATGAAAATATGAGCGAAAGGTCTACAATTTATTAAAAATTACCTAGATCAGAATAATAATAATAATATAATGGTAAAATAAAATAATAGGAACACTATCATAGGAAATTGAATTTAAAATTTAGATAAGTACAAAATTTCATCAAATAATAAAAAATATACAAATTGGATTTATATCAATTGAGTTGGGAATTAACAAACAAAATACTTTAGAAGTTTAAATAATGTTGTTCGTTAATAACTAAACATGTTACAAAATGGAGTTGTTTGTCTGATATTTTTATATGTAAAAATTTCATGAAATGAGAACAAAATATTAAAATAGCATTTATAAAAGCTGGTTTTATTAAAAATTTACACTCAAATTTTGTTAGAAATTTAAATAATTTTCTTTGTTTAAAAAAAATATTACAAAATGAAGTTTATTCGTCTGAAACTTTCACTCGATATTCACAAAGAAATAAATTTGTCGAATATTCATGCTTATTATATCACTTAAGCCTGACTTTCGTAAAAGAATTCTAGTAAATCCGAGCTCTGAGTGATTTATGTATGTATAAGTTTATTATTTACAAAATTGCATGCTACTGTGAATTTCTATAAATGTAAATCATATATTTCAGAACTTTCCATTTTATTTGGAAATTGTTGTGTTCCGTTCAATAAAGATTCTAGGACAAAAATTTTACAAATTTAAGGTTCTGGTATTTGAATATTAATGCTCAGGGAAAAATTAAAGAACTTTTCAAATGAAGCTTTGCGGTGACCCTGATATAATATCTTTTTAATTATAAATTTTAATATATTTTAATTTAATTAATTAAGTAGTTATTAATAATATTAATAATTAATCATTAATTATATTAAATTAATTATTAATTATTAATAAATTATTAATTGTCAAAGTCGTCCTTTTTTGGTTGAAAATTCAACTATTTTCGTACAAAATTTACTTTTTGATTAAAATTCATATTTTGTTTTAAAAAGTTAACTAAAACCTTTTTTGGATGAAAAAAGTCTTCTTTTTTTTAATTGGTATTTTTAATTCAAAAATGCATCTATTTTAGTAAAAATTGCATCTCTCTTTGATAAAAATACAACTGTTTGTTTGAAAATTCAACAATCATGTTTTTAAAAAGTCATCCATTTTAGTTAAAAATTCAACTATTTCGTACAAAATTTACTTTTTGTTTAAAATTCATATTTTGATATTAAAAAATCAAACTTAATTCTTCTTTGGATGAAAATTCAACAATTTTTTGTTGTTGAAAATTTGTTTTTTTATTTAAAAATGCATCTGTTTTAGTAGAAATTTCATCTTTATTGGATAAAATTCAACTGTTTGGTTGAAAATTAATCTTCTTTGCTTGAGGATTTAACTATTTTGTTTGTAAATTTTCGTTGATCCACTTTGTTAAGAAATCATTTTGTGGTGGAAGATTAATATTTTTAGTTGAACATTCATCTCTTTGGTTGAAGTTTTAACTATTTTGTTTAAAATTAAAGTCTTTTTATTGAAAATTCAACTTTGATGTTGAAAATTTAAGTATTTTGTTAAAAATGAATTTGTTTGATAAAAATTCATATTTCTTGATTGAAAATTCAATTTTTGTACAGAAATTTCTTCTTTTGGCTTGAAGGTTCATCAAATTAGATAAGATTTATTTTCTTTCATTACTAAAAAATATATATTTGTTGAAGATTCGTCTTAATGGTTTTAAAATTAGTTGTTTGTTTAAAATGAAATTTCATACTTTTTGTTGAGATATGAACTATTACACTTTTTTGTTGAAAATTCATATTTTTAGGTTGAATATTCAATTATTATATTGAAAATTAAATTTTGTTGTTGAAAATTTAAGTATTTTGTAAAAAACTCATATTTTATTGTAAAACAGACACTTTTTAAAATAAATAAATTTGAAAATTTGTATCTGAAATATTTTTTTTTCCGTTTATAAAAGTTCCTTTGTTGAAAATATTACAAGATTAAAATGCTGGTATTCCAATTGTAATGGCCAGGGAAAATCAAAAATTGGCCAAGCAACTAGCCAAACAGTAAAATGTATGTACAATAAATAAATGTATGTATATAATTTTGAAATATTTTGTATTGAAACAGGTCCACCTATCACTTCAACCAGTGAGCAAAAAGCCCATCCAAATGGCAGTGATATGGCCACCGGGCCTTTCATAATGAAGACACCTTCCCTTTCAACTTATAGTCAACAACTCTGGGTCATTGCTAAATTGTCTACTCTGAATAGTGATGGTAAATTATAATCTGAAAATAATCATTTAAATACCTAATACATTTTTTGTTTGAAATATTAGAAAAAACATAAAAATATTTTCTAATTTTGATTCCAGATGAAAGGTATGATAAAAGTTTTCAAGTGAGTGTTTCGATAGACGGTATCACACCTGATCGTAAATTGGAACCATTTTTGACTGCAGAGTCCGGACATAATAGGTAAGTATTTTTTACTATAATGCTATCATCTCTTTTCTTTAAAAAAATTAAGTTACTCTATTAAAATTTTAAAACAAATATAAATTTCAGAACGCGGCACCTAAAGTGCGAAAGACAAAATTGCGAAGATTTCGTAGTAGCTCATTTGGGATTTCTCCACTTTAGTCATTACATAATTACTGTTCGGTTCCATGGTTTGGAGAGTTTCCATCAACGCTATACGATCCGAGACCTCACATTCTACGTCAGTAAGCACTGAGTGAAAAAAATATAAAAAACCCGCATACCAAATCAAAAAATATTCCTATATCACGATTAAAAATGTATTTTTCTTGATTTTTTACAGTTCAAGAACTACAATCCAGCCTTTACGCAAATAGAGATTTGGTTCAGACTCATATTCCTAATAGCCACGTTTGTAGTAACGGTATATTTTTGAATTAAAAATAATGTAGAGAATTTGAATGTATCTAGTAAGATTTTGAGACAACCTATTTATTTTCAGTGCTGGTTTGGCAATTCTCTTCGAAAATATCATGTTCACGATTGGTCGATAGAACAAAAATGGATTTCCCTCTTACTCCCACTACTTATACTCTACAACAGTAAGTTTATTGTTTTATGAAGTTTACCTTGTATTTTGTAATGAATTTTTCGTCATATTTTAATTTAAATTCACGGTTTTTTTTAGATCCATTATTCCCGATGATATTTTTGATAAATTCTTGGATTCCTGGGATGCTAGATGCAGTACTTCAGACGACGTTTCTCTGTGCAATTCTAATGTTTTGGCTTTGTGTCTACCATGGTTTACGCCAGGTACTTTTTTAAGGCAGTTAAATTTGGAATATAGTTGGTTTAGGACCAATAAGATTAAATTTTCAAAGTGCCAGAGTTTCTTCTATAAAATTACGAAAAATTAAATAACCAGAGTATCTACTTACCTCGAAAACCTGGAATTAAGAGAGAATTTGTATACACCTGCAAAAACAGGAAATTTCAGGGAACTTTTTTTAAGTCACGAATTTTTCCGATTATTTAATTATTTTAAATTATGATACAACATTAATGAATAGCATTTTTTATTTTTACTTTGAATAGTAACTTATATAGTACTAGATTTGAACTAATTTAAATCAATATTAACAAAGTAGGTTAAGTTTCAACCTAGTAGTTGCATTTAAAAAAAAAATGAATTCTCTACAAAAAAAAATAATAGTTGTTAAATTAACCAAAAAACTCTTTAAACCAAAAGCACCTGAATTTAACCAAAACATATTATTTTTTAACCAAACAGGTGCATTTTTAACAAAAAATATGAATTTTCAAACCAAAAAATCAAAATTCAACACGAAAATATTAATTTTCAAGGAAATAATTCAATTTTCACTAAAAAAATATGAATTTTCAATCTAAATAATGAATATTCAACCAAAATAATTATTTCTTATCAAGTATTTGTACTTTCAACCAAAAACGATTCAAATTTTAAATCAAAATCTGATGAATTTAACTTAAAAGGCGAATTTTTAACTTAAATAATGAATATTCAACAACAACAAAATAAATTCTTATCAAGTATTTGCACTTTCAACCAATTAGTTAAATTTCCAACTGAAAAGATTTAAATTTTCAATAAAAAACTCCTAATATTAATCGGAATAGACCAATTTTCAACAAAATAGTTGAATACTTAAATAATACAGTTTAATTTTTAACCGAATAGTTGCATTTTTAAACAACAATTTTAATTTTCTACCGAAAAGACGAGTTTTCAAAAAAATATATTAATTTTCAATGAAATAGTTGAATTTTTAATTTCAAAAAATTAACTGTCTGCTACGAAAGGCAATTTTTCTAGTTAATACATTAATTTTAAATCAAATAGTGGAATCATCAACTAAAAACTATATATTTTCAACCAAAAAATGGAAAAAAAATGAAAAAAAATAGTTAAATTTTCAATCACATAAAGATGAATTTTCAACTGAAGTAATGGACTTTAAAAAACCAAGTAATTTCATTTTCAACCGAGAATGACGATTTGTCCACAAAAAATGTAATATTCGATATTTCAACCGAAAAATTTGGTTTCAATCAAAAAAGTAAAATTCAACCAAAAAAGGCAAGTTTTCAACAAAGTAATTGAAACTTCAACAAAAACAGATATATTTTGAACCAAACCATTGCATTTTGCACACAAAAGATGAAATTTCAAACGAAATTGTTAATTTCTAAACAAATGGTTGAATTTTCTATCAAGTTGAAATTTAAGGCCAAAAGACGATTTTTTAACAAAGAGTTGAATTTGTGGCTATGAAACATTATTCTGTCAAAAAAGAAAAATTCAACTAAATCGTTCAATTTTCAAGCCGAAAAAACGAATTTTCTACATAAGGGCAGAATTTTTAACGCGAAAATGTGAATTTTCAACCAAATAGTTGAATCCTCAACCAAAACAGACCAGTTACGACAAAAAGTTTCATTTTTAACCAATAGATGGTTAAATTTACGTTTCGTTGAATTTATAACAAAAAAATATATATCTCTAACGAAAAATTGATTTGCAACAAAATAGTTGAATTTTATATCAAATTGATGAATTTATAAGCTAAAAGCACCAAATTTCTAACGCAGTTGAATTTTAAAGTCGAAAATATGAATTTTTAGCCAAACAGTTGAATTTCAAACCAAAGCGAATTAATTTTCTTTAAAAAGTTTTATTTTAACCAAAAGAAAGGTGCTACAAAAAGAGGTTAATTTTTTAACCAGAAAGACGATTTTTCAACAAAAGCGTTGAATTTTTAACTAAGAAGTATGAGGTATTGTGTAATAATATATGCGACTACTATGTCTATGTATATGTGACTACTATGCAATACCAATACTATTAGTATGTAGTACTTAATACTTGATTGGCTTCTTATGAAGAAAATGTATACCTGAAAAGAAATCTAGAAATACTTTGAAAAAACCCTAGAATTATCAGGGAATTTTTGGCCAGGGTTACAGGGGACACTAACAAATAGTATTTTTATATGCGCGCTATAGTTCGTAGGAAACATTGCCTTGCCAATTAATAATATAATTATTACCCTAAATATCAAATTCGTAATTTCGAAAACATCAATTAAAATTTTGAATTTTAAAGTTCTGAAACTCCTGAATGTTAAATTTTGGAATAATTGATAAAATGCATTAATTTTTAGATTAAATTCGTCATTAATTAAATTATTTAACTGTTTAGGCCTATGAATACAGATTTGTGTGACTTCTACTTTAAAAGTGCAGATATATATTTAGAATTTTTATTTTTTCAATTCTGAAGGTTTTAATTAAAATATATTTACATTTAAACGCTTGAAACTAAAAATTACGCCACCATTGAGACAATCAATTTTATATTCCACGTTTTTTAATAATTCGAATTTGAAACTAGAATTTAGGACTTTCAATTTATAATAAAATTGTATTTCTATTGTTTATTTTGAAGTTATATTGCACAATTAAAAAAAATGTAACATTGAAACCTAAAATTGTTGAATATTTTAAAATAAAATTTATTAATTTTCAACAATTTCAATTCGAAATGATACAATTTAAAGCATTATCAGTTATCGAATTAATTATACTTCAATCTAAAATTGATCATCAAAAACTTTTTTTATACACTATACAATACCATTTTAGAATACTATAATAAAAAAATGATTAACATAAAAAATGACCGACATAGGTGAAAACAAGTAGTTTAAGCCAATAAACCGATTTTCGAAAATTTCGCACCTACGCCTGTATACAGTGTGACCTTCAATTACTATTAGCATTTATATCATTTTTCTTTTTAAATTGATCCGCTGGTCCAATTTAAAATTATTATTCTAATAAATAACCAACGGAAAATAATTAATATTATCAGTATTAATTATTGCTAATATTTATTAATTTAGACCGCTATTTGCGATGTTTGATTGCAGAATGAAAGACGAATCGCAACGTTTTACTTGCCAAAATTGCTAATTGTTGGATTATTATGGGGAGCAGGTCTCACTTTGGCAACTTGGCTGAGGTGCACAGAGCTCGAAGATCCTACGTATAATTACATTCTGGATACTTCGAATTACTACGTAAGCATACAAAATGAATAAATCAACTTTTACAAAAATATTTTATAAATGCAGATTTAATTTTTAAAAAATGTTATAGGGATTTAAGGTGTTTTTCCTTACGATGGGAGGAATCTATGGTGCTTACCTTATTTTACTGATTCTACGGGCGTACAGTGAACTTCGATCAATGCCATTTTTCGGTAATTAAATATACAATATATATTTTACACTTTTTTATACAAATTTTCTTCCTTTCTCGATTCTTGATGTTTATTTAAATATAACATTCCGAAAAGTACCTAATAACTTTTGTGCTGACGATTTGGACACTTTGAAAAAAATTCTTCATGACAAAAATATAACAAGAAATTAATTACTGGGAACGTATAATTTTTTCGCAAACTGGCAGAAAATGCCAGGTCTTTCAATTTTGACCTGGCATTCTCAGGGTGTAAAGCGACCCGGGAAATCCGGGATTTGGTGGGAATTTTGTACATATTGAAAAATGCGGGAAAATGCTGGGAATTCGTGAACAAATCCGAGAAATATGTGGACCTAAATTTAGAAAGAAATTTGAATTCTCTCAGAGAAATTTCTTGTGCTGTTTTTTGCCTTGTCTGTGCTATTTTTGTGTTAATACGTTTGTTGTGTATGAGCGCGTCATTTGGAAAAACTTTTTCTTAATTTTTTCTAGTAAATTTCCGATCTATTATAGTCGTAAGCTTATCATTCGAATCTTTTAAATTGTATACTTCGAAAATTGAAGCTAAACAATTGTTAAAAAGTGTAAATAATACAATTTTCTTGGCTTGTATTTTATCGAATATAATCAATGTTTTCATAAAACTCGGCTGATTTTTCCTTTTATTCCTCCAAGATCTAAACTTAGAACAAATAAGCCGCAATAATTTTAAATTGGAAAACCGTTTATAAATCCATTGTTCAAGTATAAGAAAATTTTGAATGTTTAAAAGTTATTTATTCTAAGTTCAAACTTTGGCAGAATTTAAGGAAAATTCAGTTTAATTTTTATATCTTACATGCCTTCAAACGTTCGTCATGAATTTTTTTTTAAATTTTGGTTCAGAAGTAATAAAATGTCTTATTTTTCTGATACACATGATGTTTTTACTTTTCATTTCAAAGTATTTTCTTTTAAACTTATACTAAGCCGATCCACTGGGTAAAATAATATCAATCCTGATAAAATAATATGAATTTTTGAAACGTTTCTAGTATATTTTAATAGGTTTTTAATAGGTTTTTTTTCTTTCAGTTTCTCTGTGCTTACATAAGGGACTTTAATTAATAATATAATTTACTTTTCAGACCTTCGACTGAGATTTCTGACACTCCTGGCTGCAGTGGTCATAGGAGTCTGTGCTTTGGTTACAGCTCGGAAATTCGGAGCTGGTGTATTAGAAGATAGTTTTGCCTCTCGTCTTTCAACCTACTATCAAACATCAGCCCAATTTATGGCCCTTTACGGTCTCTTAAATTTTTATCTTTACACCATGGCTTATGTGTACGCTCCTGCTGTTCAGCAAGTCTATGGCCAACGTAAGTTTAAATTTATGTCATGGAGATAAGCAACAGCAACAAAAAGTTGATCAACTTCTATCTATTAATAAAGATTGCGAATTTTATGCACTATCGATTTTAGAAATAAAAATTTCCAAACAATTAATTTTATTGAATGATAAAATTGATTTCGGAATGTTTTTGAAGATTATTCATAAAAGAGAAAATTTTATTGTAAATGTTTTTTTTTAATATTCGTAAATAATAATTTTCTTAACATTTCTCTATCGCACAACAATTTTAAATCATTTTCCTATTTTTAAAGAGTCCAGGGTGTCTAGCGACTTTGAAAACATTGAAAACCTTGAATTCTCCTTTAATTTGTTTTGAACCTTGAAAACCTGGAAATATCCTTGATTTTTTCACGAGATCCTTGAAATAAATCTTTTCTTCTTTTAAAACAGCTATTTTATTGAAATGCAAAAAGTAATGTAAATCTTTGAGTCTGTTATGAAAAGAGCATATTGTTTAGAAGAAATCTTGCAACTTAAAAGTTTTTTATTTATCAAGATATAATTTATCTTTACTCATTACAGAATAAATAAAGAGATTTCTACACATTTTTTATAGACTTTACCAATATTACAAACTTTACCATATTACAAAACATTACGAAAGATTTCAAAATATTTCAAAATATTTTAAGGATACAAAAATACTTAAATAGATTTTGAACATTTCACTAAGGTTTCAAATAGCTCAATGATTTCAACGAATAAAAACGATTTCACAAACAAGGATTTAAGAAAAATCTCACAAGTATTTCAAAACATTTGACAAATATTTAAAAATTTTCCTAAAGATTTCGAACATTCCAATATTGCAAGGATTTCTAAGATTTGAAAAGATTTCACCAAGATTTAAAATAATCCAATGATTTCAAGTAATAAAAAAAGATTTCACAAAGATTTGAGAAAAAATTCACAAATATTTCAAAAGATTTCACAAAGATTTTAAAAAAATTTCCCAAACATTTCAATATTCAATAATTCACAAAGATTAAAATTTTTTTTTAATGATTTCAAGGATTTTAAAAAGCTTATAGTAAACAAGATTTCTAATATCTAAAAAGATTTTATACGGATTGAATACATTTTAATGATATCAAATGAATACAAAAGATTTCATAAATATTTCAAAGATATCATAAAAATTGTATAAAGAATTTAAAAGAATCCAAGAATACCATCGATTTTAATAGGGTACCATACAGTACACCAGATTTCAAATACTTCAAAAAATTTCAAATATTGTAAGCGATTTCAAATATTTCAATGATTTCAAACGAATACGAAAGATTTCGCAAATATTTCAAAGTTTTTAAACTATTTCAGAAGGTTTTAACAAATTTAAGATTTCAAAAGATTTCCACAATGTCAAATGAACAGAAAGGATTTCACGAACAAATATTAAAGAAAGCCTCCACAAATATTTTAAGGATTTCATAAAAATTTCAAAAGATTTAAAAAACACCAACAAAGCTTTCAAAGATTTAAAGGATTTCAAAGATGACTTATGTTTGCAAAAAATTAAGAATTTGTTTATTTATGGTTCGGTTTTTTTTAAATTGTTGGCCAGTAAAAAATGGAATGGCTCATTTTTTACATGTAAAGCAAACAGTTTTTTCATTGTTAAATGGAAAAAAGGGAGGCCTGAAAAACTTGACTTTTTGACCTGAAAAAACTGGAAAAGACCTTGAATTTCGTTCCTAAGAATCGCTGGATACCCTGGAAATAAGACAAATGAAATTATTGATAAAAACTTAGAATATTCTAATTTACAAAGTCTCTGTCGGTACACTGACGATACCGGTAAAAAAATTTCCTGAAATTTCGAAATACAATGTAAACTGTTTTTAAAATTTTTTCAATTTTACAAGATAACAAATTTTTAAACCGAATCCATTTCAAGTCAGATCGGAAAATACCTCAGGGACAAAATATTTTGTGTTTTAGAGAACATTAGGCGGTACGTATTTTTGCGATTTGTGAAAAATATTTTTTTACAAAGTTATAGGTTTTTGATTTTTTTTTTGGTTCAAAATTTTTTCTTTAAACTTATATAAAGTTTGATCTAATTGAGATATGTAAGATTTCTTTTTAAATTCTGTTAGAGCTTATCTTCGTTTTTCGATACCTGCGAGAAACTTTAGAAAATGTTCAGATTTAACCAAATGATGTTGGTTTTCTGAATACATTAAAAGTAGATTTACTCAAAAAAACAACACTTATATTTTTTGTTGAATTTATACTATCATAAAGAAAATAGATTTTGAGATTTATGCAGGATAAATAACTTTTGTAACCAGAATGTTTGTTTTTTAATTAAATTGAATTTTTAAAATTTTTTCCAAAAACAACAGATACGCACAAATGTAAAAAAATAATTGGCACCTAGTTTAAAAAGTTCTGCAAACAATTTATTTACTCATTTAGGATATCATGTAGCATTTCTGAAAAATAAAAAAATTCAATATTTCTTCCTGAAATTGCAGTTGCAGTAAAGCAGCCTATTCCTTTAACTGTACAAATTTGTTATTAACCATATTATAAATTGTTTTTCTGTGCACTGTTTCAAAGTCAGGACACACTTGTCGTTTGGCATTCAAATTTAGTTTTCGAGTTCAACCTATTATTGTGATTCTAAATTTGCATAGAGATATTAAACCATCAGAGAATGATAGAAAAAATGAATCGATTTTTTCTAATTTCAATTGTTAATTTATATATAAAATTTAAAAAACAAGTTGAAGGACTAGAAACATATGGGCAATTTCTGTGAAAGTGGGTAAACCCCACCTTTTTTATTAAAAAAAAAAGATTTTTACCCATGTTTATTCATATAAAAAAGATATTCTATCGATTTTATGAGGATAAGCCAGTTTTGGGGTCAAGATAATTTTTTTCATAATGAAAATTGAACGTTTTTATTTTTCTCAGAAACGGTACAAGATATCGTAAATGAGTAAAAGAACTTTTTGTAGAACTTTTTGAACTGTGCATACGGTTTTTAAGCATTTTTTCGAAATCTGTTATTGTTTGCCAGGAAAATGCGAAAATTCGATTTTATGCCAAAAATTCTTCTGGCCACAACAATTATTTAGCCCGCATACATCTCACAAGGTATTTTACTTATGATAGTACAAATGAAAAAAAGTGTCAAAAAATATAAGTGTGGTTTTTTGTTGTTGAGAAAATCGACCTTTAATATTTTCAGAAAAACCGCCATCATTTCGTGAATTTTAAATATTTTCTCAATTTTCTAGCGGATTTCGAAAGAAGACGGAAAATCCCAATAGAATTCTAAATTAAATTTTTCGAATATTTTATTCAGGTCAAACTCCGTTGTTCAAAAATTTTTTGCCTGAAGGTTCATGATTTTAGTTGAAAATTAATCTCTTCTGTTGAAAATGTAACTATTTCGATGAAACCCCGTATTTTTGCATAGAAAATTAATCTTTTTGGTTAAAAATTAAACAGTTTGGACGAAAATGAAACTTTTTAATAAAATTCCATATTATCGGGTTACAAAATTGAATTATTTGTACAATATTCGTCACTTTTGAAAAAATTTGATCGCTTTTGATTAAAAATACAACTGGTTAAAAAATGATCTGTTTTATTTGAGGATGAAAGTATCTAGTTGAAAATTAATTCATCTTTTATGGTTGAAAATTCAGCTATTTGATTGGAAATGAACTTTTTTGTTGAAATTTTGGTTTGTCATCTAAATTCTTCAAAAATCTTCTTGAATTTTCTCAAGAACTTTAGAAAAAATAGATATGCACCTAACGAAAAATTAAGTTTTTCTAATTTTGAATTAATTTTTTTACAGATTCGTCCATAACGAAAGATAATCCATCGTTTTCGATGATAAATGATTCCGACGAAGAAGTGATTTACGGATCCGATGAAGACAGTCGACGACCTTTGACTCGAGCGCCGAGAAATACAGACGACAGTGATTGAAGAAATAAAATTTCTTTTTCTTGTGGAGAACTTGAAAAGCAAAAGAACGCGGATGCATCGACTTATACAATGTCTACAATTCAACCATTACAAATAGATTCCTGTTATGCACTTTTTGTGCAGTTGAAAAGACTATACAAAATTTATCTTTATTATATGTAGCCATATTGTAATAATAATTATAGCCTTTGGTATGTAATATTTTTTACCTATAGTAATTTTTAATATGAATAAGTGTACATATAATTATGATGTAATTATTATTCGTGCCATGCAGTTTCATATACTGTCGGAAAATATATGATAAAATTACAAAATTTGTATTATTTATTACAATAAAATATCTTTAGTAATTAGTAGGCTTATCGTATTTCCAAAAATCAATATAAATGTTTAAATGGTTGTGAATCCGTAGTGTCGACTCAAATCGTGGAAACAAATTCCCTGACAATTCCAGGTTTCTACAGATTTCTAGATTTTTTCAGGTAATTTGTTTAATACTTAAGTATTCAGTATTCAGTAATCGGAATATGTATACAATTCCACGACTTTATTGTAAATAATTTTGTGCGGTCTTTGTGAATAATTTGTCAATCCGTAGAAATAGTACGTAACTTTATAAATACGGACATTTAATTTCTCGTACAAGTTTTCTGGAACGTATTTTTTTTTTAATTAAAATTTCAGAAGCTCGCACAAAAAGTATTTATAAATTCAATTCTTGAATATATTAATTACCACTATCAAAAATAAAAATAAATTGATGACACTATAAACAGACTTCTTAAATAGACCCCTCCCCTATCCCCTGCATTTCCCCTTTTTCAAATTTCTCTTTTTTCCCTGTTCTCGAAAACTTCCCCTATTATCTTTAAATTGATAATACAATTGTTAATTTTACAAGTGCAAAATTATTCTAATCAGAACCAGATTATAGAATTATCTGTTATACATGTATAATTAATATAACTTTACAAAATTGCAAATCAAAATTTTATTAACTACTTTATATAATTACAATTAAAATCTAACTATATTCCATTGCAGAAGAAGAGTTGAACCATTTCTCCAACTAACACTTTTTAAATGATTTTAAATTATACTCGTAATTTTTACTTATTTCTAATTATATGAACATATGAATGAACATAATATATTCTGCAAAATTAGAAAAAAAAATTGAACAATTTTATTTCACGATCTTAATTCAACATTTTTCAAATTTGAAGATAATTAAGAATGAAGTTTTTGTTTGCAATATTAGAAAATAGATATTCAGGGAAGTGAACGGTTATTTAATCTGTGCTTTATAGAGGAATTTAATGATTTATTTTAATCAAAATTTTATTCATGGAAAAGCAAATTATTTGAACTTATTTGAATAGATTTGTACAATTTCCAAAGATTTCAAGGGATTTTAACGAATTATCAATTTTGAACTAGTTTATGCTATCAGTGTTAGAAAATAGAAATCCTGGGTTGCTGACGGTTATTTTAACTGTTTTTATACAGAAATTCAATAAATTATTTTAGTTAAATTTATATTCATATCATAACAAATGATTTCTACTTATTTTAATTGATTTTTATGATTTCGAAACATTCCGAGGGATTTTAACAAATTTCTAAAGAGAAATTTAGGGAATAATTTTAATTTTATTTCTAAGGATTTCTAGGGATTGCAGCAGTTTCAAGGGTATGAAGAAATAATACCAATGTCAAATTATTAAAAATATCTTAAGTTATTTAAAATCATTATCGACTGATAAGATTTCCAGGTGCGTAAAAAATGTTGACACCCATGAAAATATTAAAATTACGAAAGAACACATTTTACTAACTAAAATTAATTATTTCTTATAAATAATTTGATTTTAACGGTTTCCTTCGAAGAATGTAATAATTAATATATAATTAATTTATATTCAAGGAGATTCAAATGATTTCTACTTATTTGAACATATATTTACGATTTCCAAGGATTTTAAGGGATTTTAACGAATTTCTAGAGAAATATTTTAATTTTAAATATTTAATTATTTATAATATAAGTTTCACGATATAATCATCAATGAAGGAATTTTTAAATGATAAAATATTCTTCATTGCAGGAAACATTTGTAGCATATGCAAATTATTTACTTTAAGTATTTTATTTTTATTTATTTTTTCGCCTAAAATGGATTTCCAACGACCTATAGGTCGTTGGAAATCTTATAAGTATAATTTTAAAAAATAAATTCTTTAATGTCATAAATATTAAAAAAAAGCCGTAACATTATTTCAAAATATATAATTTATTATAAAAAAATCGTTTCTTTTTTTACATATAAGAATAAATGTTTTATCTTTTTATTTTTCTCCTTTATTGAGCTCCTTTTACACTATGATTCCTGTAGTAATTAACAGAAATTTTAATTTTACTTTTATGCTTAAAATTCATTGCATATTGAACATAATATTTGTAATAAAATATATTGACCTGAGAATATTGAAAATGATAAAAAGAACTTTCATATATTATATTACATTTAAAAAAAAGCTATACCAAATTCCCTGCTAATTCCACATTTTCCAGGTGAGTAAACATCCTGTAGATCGCATCTAATTTTTTATATTATCTCTCTAATATTATTTTATTATTTTTGCTTGCTACATCGCTTTCAACTTTTCAAATGACCGAGTGCAGCATGGGAGAACGCTTTCTGTTAACATCCCTTTCTGATTGGTTGGCAGTAGGAAGCTTCACGAAACCTTCCGAAACTGCCCGAAAGGAAAAAAGCAGGAGCCAGGAACGCGCGCGTTTCCCGGTGTGAACATCACAAATATAGGTTAGGCATTGTTGAGAAGTAGAACATCATTTTCTTTTTAAGTTTATTCCTAATTTTATATAGTTTTTCTCGTTAATTCAACGAATATGAAGTGCTCTATTCCTGAAATTTCGTGGCATAATCGGGACCCAGTGTTAAGTGTCGACGTGCAGATTGGAAACTTTAAAAATTCTGCACAAGATTCTTATTGGAGAATTGTCACTGCAGGAGCCGATTCTCATGTCTTGGTAATGAATTACTTTATTTTAAGACTTATTTCAATTATTCTGGATACTTTAATGAAGTGGGAAATTATGTTTTATCTCAATGCACTTTTCGAGCAGTTAAAAATTATAATTTTTTCCAAAAGAACTTGCATTCTTTAATTAAATCATATTCAACAGGTAGACAATTTAAATTTTTGTTTACTCTTCATTATTGTCGTTTTTTTGCCTGACAGCTGAAAAGAATTATTTTGAGTTTGTCAACTTTGAATCATTATCTTTATTTTCAAAATTAATTTTTAGCTAATAATACGCTTTCTGGTACATATAATCTTTCTTTAAATTTAATTATGTATGCTAAATGAATTGATTGCAAATTGTTATGTATGCTAAATATGGAGAATCACCTTTAAATTCAAATTTCGACCAGAAATGTCTTTATTATATGAATTTTTATATGCAATAAGAAGCTTCTTAGGAAAATTGGAAATAAATTTTAAGATGAAATTTGAAACTCATTGTTCATGTGTACCGAAAAAATCCGGCTATCTATACTAAAATTTTGGTACGTAAAAAAAACCTATATAGGTCTATATTAAATTGTTCTTTTATTGAGACAATTTATTGGTGCTAGAATAAAAAAATTATGGAAGTATTCGAGCTAAATAATATCACTTTAATATTTTTTAAACAACTTTTTGTCGCTAAATCCGAATTTGATAACAGAATTCCGAAATTCAAGTTGGCTAATCCAAAATAGGGAATGAAAAATTTGAAAATGGTCTCAATTTTATGAAAGTGGCTATACTATGGTTTTTGGGGTTGCTTAATTCGAATATATTGACCGAATTTATGAACTGAAAATGGCTGATCCAATGCGCGAATTAAGAACATAAAAATATAGTTTGAAGATTTAAAATTGAAATATATTCAAATTTAAAGATGTATATATAAAAATTTGCTAAATTTTGTTTGTAGTTTTCAATTCTAAATTTTCCAAATCGAAGAAGTATCATATGTAAATCATAAAAATTACAAAATTGAAAGTTCTGCAATTTTAAAGTTACGTTTGAAAATTGTTGAATTTGGAAAATATATAAACGAAAATTTTTTAATTTCCAAGCTTTGTATTTTAAAATGTATAGAATTTTTAACCTTTTTTTCAATAGTTCAATTTTGTATGTTTTAATTGAAAATTCTTCAATTTTTACGATTTTCAATTTATAATCTTCAGTTCTTAACAGTTAAAAAAGAAATTTCTTCAATTTTGAATATTTGAATTTAAAAACTCTTCGAAATTTAATGCGTCGAATAGAAAATGATGCAATTCTGAATTGTTTTTTGGAACAGTTTTATTTCAAAGTTTTAAAATTCAAAAATATATGCAATGGCAAGATTTAAAATTGAAATTCATTCACTTTCAAAGATGTATTTAAGTACAAATCCGTCCATTTAGTCGAGAGTCGGGAGTTTTCAATTCTATATCATCTAAATTGAAAAATTTTCAAATTTAATTGACCATAATTACAAAATTTAAAATTGTAAAATTTGAAGCTCGCATAATATTTAATTGTAATTTTTCAAAATTTTGAACTTTTCAAGTCTTCCAGTTTTGAAGAGTTACGATTGAAAATTCGTGAATTCCAAAAATATGTTTGAGATTGAAAATAATTAAATTCTTAAGACCCAACCTCTTAATTGTATCATTTTTCTCCATAAATACTAGAATTTTATATTTTTTAGATAATTAGGGCCTATTCCTGTTTTTCATCAAATCTGTATTCGAAGTGAAAAATTGGTTAATTCAATAGCTTTGGCGTGAAACTTATTTTTTAATGTTCGGGTTAGAATAAAAAAAAAACGTTTTAATCGCAACCTAATGAAATTTGCCAATTTTCATTCCAAATTTTTGGAGTAAAATGAGGCAATTCAATTTCGAGGTTAAATCCTGGTTTCAACGTCGATAAAATTTGATCCCCATTTTTCAAAACCAACAAAAAATGTTGTCCATATGTCTATGATTAAAAAATTTAATTTCTAGAATAAAAAAAACACTACATTTTATGGTTCACCGTATCAAAAAACAGAATCCTAGGAGTTTTTTGTACAAAAAAAGGAGAAAAAAGGGTCAAACTTAAAAAAAATTATCTTTTTATTTTGAAAAATCGAGGTCACACTTTAAATTCGGTAAAAATGGTTACAACATCACGGTCGAAATTTTGTTATGCGATACGAAAGCAGTCAAGTGCATCAAAAAATGTTAACCTCTTCAATTCGTTGAATAATTGTTAATAATTTCTCGAAGCGAATTATTTTATATGATCTTTAAAGACCTGTGTCTGGTTCATGAAAACGAGTTAAATAAAACGCTATAGATTTTATGGAATTGTAAAGTCTATTATATGGTCTCCTATTGCTATGTTTGCAACAGTCAGGATATATAAAAATAAATAATGTGATTTAATTTAAAAAAAGGATTTATCATGTTTTTTTTTTAATATCGAAGAATTTTTAACCTCTTAGCTTGGATTTATATAGTTTTGTTACCATTTTGAACATTTTTTACAAATGAGTCGTAAATATGCAGATAGCATGCGTAACTCATTTTTTTTTAATGGATTTATCATGTTTACAGAATACGCAAAAAAAAATTATAGGTTAAGCTTTCAGAAGGTCGAAACTTACTTGGTACTAGATACAGACTGACATGAAAAAGCCTAGTGTTTTTTATTCATTTAATATTTAAAAGCCCAAATTATTTGAAATATACTTAAATAATTATGTGTAGGGTGCACAGTCTTCCCCTTTTTTTCTTAGTTTCTCCCTTTTTCTTGAACTCTCCTTTTTCCCCTATTCTCAAAAAACTTCCGCGTTTCTCGTTTTCTATTTAAATATACGAAATTTGAAAATACAATATATGAATTACTCGGAAAATGTTTTGAAATTACTAAGTATACCCATTATTGAATAATAATTAAAGCAATTATAGCTTATAAATAAATTATTTATGAATAAATAAGGTACACATTTCGAGTGCTGAACTGCTAAAAATAAATACTCATAACAAAAAATTTAAAGCTGAAACATTTCAAAGCATGTTGAAAATGTTAACACTGTAGAAAGAAGTTGTTATCCAATATAAAATTGGAACAGTTTAAAAAAATATATAGTATTTTTTAAATAGGTATTAGAAGTTTAACACTTTTTAGTTCAAATGTACACAGTTAAATACCTAATTAAAAATGGAATATTCCATATCTGCACTGAAGGTTAGGACAGAGTGAAAATACTAAAATAAAATCGTTTGAGCTGAGGGAAAAAATTTGTAGGTTGGCTTTCGATAAAAGTGAACAAAAATTTAATCAATAAAATGTATCGATTTCAAATTAAAAATATTTCCAATTGGTTAAAAAATTATGGCGAATTAGTTATGTTTACAGCTTTTACCAGTGTATAATAATAAAAAATTACGAAATATAAAAGTAAATTTTTTACGCAATAACATTTTTTTTAAATATGCAAAAATATGTTTGATGGAATGATTCGTATTCACATATTTAAAAAGTAGAATATGTCGAACCTGAAATTTATTCAGCTTGAACCAAAGAAACATTTTATCTTTTTTTTGCGATTTCGGAACGTTATAAACACCACGAAAAAGAATGTTTCCCATGAATAAATAATATTAATATGTTTATTTCGTTCAAGCTGAAGAAATTTCAGATTCGAATAAATTTAATTGTAAATTTAAAAAAGAGAACAGAAGATATTAACCAATTTAAAATTTTTTTATTTTTACTTGCTGTGGATGTCAATCAACAAATTTTGATCCCTCCGTCCAAACAATTCGATTAATTTTAGCATTTATACTTCACTTTACTGAAGAGTGTGATTTTAAATTTACACTCAAAGTATTAATTATAGTAACAGATTTGCCGCTGGAACGGGAAACCGGAAATTTTATGTAGAAAAACAAAAATCCGTCTAACTCTGATTGCAACCGCTTTTTTAAATAATTAGCTACATTGTGATCTTTTTCAATTATGATATCATTCAGTTTAGAATGCTCATTTCCAAAATCTTTCACTTAAAAAATTTTCCATTTAAAATTTTAAGCGTACATTTTAATTTAAAGACTTTTAAAGACTTAAACAATTAAAAAACAACCTAAAATATTCCATTTTTAAACCATGCAATTTGAAAATTTTCAATTAAGAAAAAGATCAATTACTTTATAATTAGAAATATCTAAATGTTTACTTAAAATAAGTAATTATAAATTAAATAATCAAAATTAAGCAAAAAAACTAAACTTTAAGCGTTACAATTTTATTGATCTGTTTAACAAAATTTAATTTGTAATTCTAAGTGTTGAATTTTGATGTATAAAGAACACTTAAACGCGTATTATTCTTAGAAAAAATTCGAGTAAGTTGAAGAGATATTTAGAAGATTTGAACAAATTCAAAATTAATTAAAACTTTGAAATGGTTTCAAATAATGTAAACGAAGTGTCTACGCGTATCAACAAAATTCGTCTTTCCGTAAAAAAAATTCGGCGCAAATAGTCCACGTCCTAATTTGGAACCAAGTATTATAGATTTCAGCAGATTTTGAAGCGAAAATTTAGGAGTTTTGTTTAAGAATTATGAAAGGTTTCAGAAGAATAAAAAACATTTGTTAGGAAAATTGAACATTATTTTTTATTTAGAAAAATTAGCTTTAAAAGAATATTTAAAAAGATTTAGAAAGGTTTACAAAATCAT
Source organism: Belonocnema kinseyi (assembly GCF_010883055.1). Taxonomy (NCBI): domain Eukaryota; kingdom Metazoa; phylum Arthropoda; class Insecta; order Hymenoptera; family Cynipidae; genus Belonocnema; species Belonocnema kinseyi. The sequence continues at coordinate 90,565,978 of NC_046664.1, read as the reverse complement.
TAAGAATGAGGAAGATTTTAAGTAAATTTATTTAATTTGGTAGGATTTAAAAGAAATAGTTAGGAAAAGTTTGAATAATTTTAAAAGATGTTTAGAAGTTCTGAAAAATTTCAAGAAATAATTTTAAATTTGAAAAAATATGAAACAACATGTAAATGTTTCAAGATTTTGAAATAACATTTTGAATCATGTTAAGGATTTTTTTAACTATTTAATATAAAAATAATTTAACTTTTAATTTAAGAACTGTTCAGCTTATAAAAAAAAACATTTTTTTAATCAAAAACTTTTAAACTTTAGTGTTAAAAGTTTAAAATTCAAGACTTCCACTTTGAGTGCTTTAATTTGCAGCTCAGTTTTTGTGACTAAGTGAACAAATTTTAGACTTCAGAGTTCGATCTGAGCGAAAACTGGAAAATTATCGAGAATTTTTTCTTTGATTAAAACGGCCACCCTGAATAAATAAAAAATGGTAAATCTGGAATAGAAATATTTATGAGAAAGATGTTAAACGTATAAAAATGGTGTATTTTAGTAATTTTATTTTTTCTCTGACTTTTTAATAACACGGTGAATAGATTTCTAATTACCTAAGAAAATCCAATTTAAAAAAATATAACATTTCTTATAAAAAGATTGTTTGTTCTTTTCGAAATGTGAAAATAAATGTTTAATCTTTTCCCTATTTTCCCCCTTTTTCGTGAGTAAGTTGCCCTATTTCCCCCTTTTTGAGCTCCTTTTGCCTTAATGAATTAAGACATAATTTCTTGTTTTAAATAAAGCTCCCGTTCTGGGAAATTGGCAGAAATTATACGTAAACTTGAACCTAATTTAGATCTCCTGACCTTTTTAGATTTGGCATTTATTAGTAAATGACACTGGTGGAGCGACAGTTTCATGTGTAGCAGATTTGGAACGCCATCAAAAAGCAGTAAACGTTGTACGTTTTTCACCTTCTGCTGAAATTCTAGCCTCTGGTGACGATGGTTAGTAAAATTCAAGGGGTCGATCATTCTCAAAATCGGGTGTACAAGCCTTCGTGAAATTAAACAAAAATCTTTAAATCAGGTGCACTGTCAATAGTCAAGTGGTCAACCTCTCAGAAACAATTATACTAATTGTGAAATAACGATTTATTAATCTCAAAACAATTAACAATTACTTTTTATTCTAGAATCTGTAATTATATTATGGAAACAACGAGAAGAGTCTGATCTCCCTATGTTTCTTGGAGAGGAAAATACTAATAAAGAACAATGGACATCGTGGAAAGTTTTGAAAGGTCACCTCGAAGACATATACGACATATGTTGGTCTCCGGATTCAAATTCCCTTGTATCGGGTTCCGTTGATAATACTGCCATTTTGTGGGACGTACAGAAGGGACGAAGTACTAGCATTTTAACTGATTATAAAGGATTTGTTCAAGGTGTTGCATGGGATCCTTGCAATCAGTATGTTTGCACGTTGAGTACCGATAGGTAATATATGAATTTGATTTAATTTTAGTTGACAAAAAAACATTTATATATGCTTAGGACCGGGAGTTTTACAATTTTTTTGAAAAAATCTGTCCAATTCTGATTTCAACCGTTTTGAAAAATAATTAGTTAAATTGTTATCTTTTTTAATTGTATCATTTAGTTGAGAATGCGTAATTCGAAAATCTTTCACTTTAGACAATTTTATTTTTTAAGGGTACATTTTAATTTAAGGTTTTTTAAATGCAGTTTTAATGTATTAAACTAATAAGAAGCGTTTGAAATCTAAGATTTTGGATCAAAACCATATTTAGTTGATCAACTGTGAATATAAATGAGTTAATAATTTTTTTATGTTGAACTGTTACTTTAAGATTTAAAACTGTGAATAATAATTGATTTTAAAAGAAGATTCAGAATCAGTTCAGAATTTTAGAATTTGCAGATTCTAACGTTAAAAATTAAACTGTTGCGATTGGAAAGTTTTATTTGGTTGAACAAACTTAAACGCCCGATTGAATGTTTAAAAACTATTTAAAAGTGTTAAATAACTTCAAAATCATATATTCATAATTAAAGATTTTTTTTCAAATATTATTTCAGTCTAAAATATTCCATTTTTAAACCATTACCTTTACATTTTTTTAATTAAGAAAAAGAACTATGACTTAATATTTAGAAATATCTGACTGTTCATTTAAAATCAATAAGTGCAAATTAAATATTTAAAACTAAACAACAAAACTAAATTTTGAACGTTACAATTTTAATAGTCCTATTAAAATTTTTAAAATTTTTAAGTCAAATTATTAGATTTTTGTGTATAAATAACAATTCAACACCTCTTACTCTTAGAACATTTTTTAATAAGTTGAAGAGATATTTAAAAATTTTGAAATAATTTAAAATTCGAAATTTTTTCGAATAATTTATAAGAAGTGTCTACATGTACAGAAAAAAATGTAAAAGCTTTCAAAGAAATTTGAAAGGCTTCGGAGGAATAAAAAACATTTCCCAGGAAAATTGTGAATAATTTTTTATTTTGAAAAATTAATTTTAAGTGGATATTTAAAAAGATTTACAACATTATCAACAATGAATGTGGAAGATTTTAAGAAATTTTCTTTAATTTGGCAGCAATTTAAAAAAAATATATAGGAAAAATTCCAATCATTTAAAATATGTTTCGAGGTTCTGAAAACATCTCAAAAATAATTTAAAATCAGAAAAAAGTGTAAAGCAACGTAGATGTTTCAAATTTAAAAATAAAATTTCGAAATATTTTAAGGATTATAAAACTATTGTAAGAAGTTAAAAACTATTTTGAATAAAAGTACTTTAACTTTTATTTTAAAAAGTGTTCTTAGTCTATAAATAAATGTAATCGTTCAATTTTTAATGATTGTAATTTAAATTGCTTAAAATGTTATCATTTTGAAAATTTTTAAATTCTTTGATTGATTTTTCAATTTAGAGCATTAAAAATCATAACGTGGATTTGTATTTTTGGAACTGAATCTGAATCATTGAACTCTACAATTTATCAAAGTTTAAAAATTTTAATTTGGCTTTTTAACTGCATTTAATTAAAAATTGTTCAGTTGAAAAGTGATAGTAGCTTCCATTTTATACGTGCACATTATTGAGCATTTGAATAAAACATTTTTTAATAAACAACTTTTAAACTTTAATTTTAAAAGTTTAAAATTCAAGAGTTCGATTTTTTACATTTAATATACCATGAAAAATTTTTGCGAGCCAGGAAATTTCAGAGTGTTCAGAATAATTAAACTTTAAAGGTTTACATTATTTGTGGCAATTTTTTAAATTCTGAAATTTAAACGGTGAAAATGAAAGTGCTTTTTTCATAGAAATCGCATTTTTTAGTAAAAAAAATTCTATCCAGTCGTTTTGAATGTCACTTCATATTACATGATATGCTACTTATTAATAATATATTTATCATCTTCAAATTTGTTATAATTTCAATTAAATACGTATTATGGTTTTAAATGCGCAGCTCGATAACGGCTTAACCTTTTAGTGGTTGAAACTAAAGCTTTTTTCTGAAAATCAGTGTTTAGATTAATTTATGGAGGTTTACAAATTTTAATTTCACAATATTGAAGTTTCAAATTAAAAAATTCATAATGTCAAGAAAATTCCGCTATTAAATATTTCAAAATTTCATATTAAAAGACTTGATAGTCAGTTTTAAATTTAATAATTTTAGATGTAAATATAAAGTAATTTCAAATGGAAAAGTTTAACATTGTACTAACAATTTCAAAAGTTGTGAATATATAAAAGGCATGTGAAAGGGAGAATAATAAAATACATAAATGATTGGAAAATTTCAAGAATGAATTATAATTTTAATGCAAATGTTACAAATTTAACGATTTTTAATTAAAAATTAAAAATTGAGTTTAAAATAAATTTTGCAACTAAAATCTAATAAACTTTAAATAATTAAAATTCTAAAGAGTGATTATAAAAAAGTGTTAATATCGTCATTTTCGATGACTACATTTTTTCAGTTTTAAATGAAGCTATCATTCGTTTTAGTTTTAACGTGCGGAGTAGAATTTCTTTATTTTTTTTCATTTACTGACCTCACAGATCGGTCCCTATATTCCCTCTTGTACCCTATATTCAGTGGAGGTCCCTAAAATACCCTAGTTTCCATATTTGGTCCTTATGGTACCCTCTGTGCAGCTAATGATGCAACTTTTATTAATGTCACTTTTCTTTCAATAAATTAACTCATGGTTTAATGACTATTCAATTCAGGTCTATACCTATTTCTGAATTGTTTTAAATTCTTTTGAAGTATTTCAGTCGACTTTTAAGATATTTAAGGTATTTTTAAAACTTCAAAAGCATCTGCAAGCGCTTTTAATTTGAAATATTTTTGGATAAAGAATTTTTTAGAGTTTTGGAATATATGCAACGATTTTACAGGATCTTTAAGTTTTACGGAATTTTTTAAGATTTCATAGGATTTTATAAAATTTCGGAGAATTGCAATGATTTTAAGGGACTTTATAAAAAATTTTGTAGATTTCAAAGAATGTATTCATGACACGTGAGCTATTTTGTAGGATTTCAAAGCATTTTAACTATTTTAGGGAATGCCAAAAGATTTCTAGAAATTGGTAATTGATTTTGAATAATTTGAAGAGATTTCAAAGTGATTGACATATTTAAAAATAAAGAATTTCCCAGGCTTTCAGGAAATATTGTCAGATTTCATTTAACTTTTTGGGATTCAATAATATTTTTGTGAATTTTAAAGAATGTATTCAAGAAAAGTGAGAGATTTCGTAAGTTTTCAAAGATTTGAAGAGTTATGAAATTGGTTTTTGGAATTGACCCTGAATTCTTATTAATTTATCCTGAATTTATTTAAATTCTTTGGAATTCTTTTGAATGTGTTAAATTCGATTCATAAATTCATCAAGGGATTTGAAATATTTTAATGTATATTTTTTATGTTCCTTGGCATTTTTAAAAGCTTTAAGACGTTTTAAAAGATTACTATTTGAAAGATATTAAAACAATTTCGAGGAATTCATCAGGGTTTTATTAATTTTAAGAAATTTAAAATTTTTAATTAATTTCAAAGAATTTTTCACAAGAAGTGTGGGATTTTTTAGAGTTGCAAAGATTTCAAGAGATTTTCAAATATATTTTGCAATCATTTGAAATTTGCCCAGAATTCTTATTAATTCACTCTCAATTCTTTCTAATTCTCTTTAATTTTTCTAATCTCATTTCAAACGTATTCAATTCAATTAATTTTTTCTCATTTTGAATTGTTTTCAATTCACTTGATTACTTTTTAAATTCAGTTTGTTATTTTACAAATTTCATCGAATTCTTCTCATTTCCCTTAAATTCTCCAAATCCACTCAAATTTTACTGAAATCAATGGAATTTTTTCGATTTTTAATATGATTTTTAATTCAACTTAATCGTTGTTTGTTTATAAATTAGTAGAGTTTCAAATATTTGAAGAGAACTTTAATTGTTTTTTGGAATTCACCATATTTTCTTACTAATTACTCCTAATTTATTTCAATTCCTTGAAATTCTCTAGAATTTGTTTAGTCGACTTGAATTCTTCTAAATTTACTCAATTCTACTTATTTCTATGGACTTGTTTGAGTTTTTAAAAGTTTTTATTTAATTAATCTTGAGCTCTTTATCCCTCACTTTATTCCTAGGAATTTCTTTAAATTCTTTTGAATTGGCTTGAATTGTTCTAAACTCATTTCAAATTTTCTGAATTCAACGATGATTTTGCATATGATTCATTTCAATTTTTTTTTAAATTATCTTAATTTTTTATCAATTTTATCGAATTCTCGTTTATCTTAAATTCCTCTAAATTAATTTTTATTTTACGGAAACTAATCGAATTTTTTGTTATTAAAAATTGTATTCCAAATCATTTGAATTATTTTGCGTTTTATTTGATTTTTTTGAAGCCTTATTAATTTTTCTTGAAGTTGTTGCCCTTTAAGCGGAAAAAATGTACCCTGTGAGTGTGACAAAAAGTATCCTTTAGTCCCTATATCTTATTCTATAGGGACTGTGAGGCCTGCATTCGTAAATACTATTTATCTTTAACGTTTTTTTAGAATAATTAAATTCATTTTTTGATTTAAGCAAAGTTTGTCTGGTTAACTTTAATTTCAAATTATAATTTTTTTTATGTAATAAAAATATAAAACTCTAGAATTTCAGAAGCTTTGACTTTGAAAGATTCAATTTAGTTTTCAATTTCAAATGTTTTCAGTTTGTGATTATTAATTTTTTAAGATGCTTTTATTTATAAACAATACGCTTTCAATTCTTTTGCATTTTAAATGATTCAATTACCAAAATTCGAATTTTTAAATATTCAATTTTTAACGTTTTGACATTGTCCAATTTTCGAAATTTTATGTCAAAATCATTCAATTTCGTGCTTCTTCAATTCAAAGTATATTTTTTGTTTAATATTTAATAATTAAATTGTTTCGAAATAATTCAATATGCATTTTTATTAAATTCAGACGGTTTAAATTCGAAATTATTAATCATTTGTGTGAAAAAATTAAAAAAAAAAAATTTAAAAATTGGTTTATTAATGGATTCGTCACAATCCAAAATTGCCTCCTTCCAAAATTTATAAAAAGAAATTAATTAAAATAGTTTTTAGAATAGAAAAAGTATTTTGAAGAGGAAATATTTCTGAATTTTAATACAATTTTTAAAAACATTTTTCGTTATAAATTTACCGTTTTTCTTGAAAATTTAACTACAAGCAGTCAAGACTATTTGAAAATTAAATTATTTTTTTGAAGATTCATGTAATTTGTGGAAAATTGGACAATTAAAATGTAAAGTTATTTTTTTAAATTGCAAATTCATTTATTTTGTTAGAAATTCACGTATTGTGTTGAAAAACGACTTTTTTGGTAGAAAATCTACTTTTTTTATAGAAATTAATTTTTTTCTTTGAAAGTTAATTTCATTATTTAAAAATTCTTTTTTTTATGTTGAAAATTAATTTCTTTTTTTTCCTTGTAGATTCATCATTTTAATTAAAAATTCATCTCTTCGGTTGAAAAATGAGCTGTTTGATTGACAATGTGTTCCTTTTTTGGTTAACAATAATTTTTTTCTTAAACCGAAAATACTATTACAGTTGAATATTCCATAATTTTAGTTAAAAATTCTTTTTTTTTTTGCTTGAGCATTAATTTTTGGACTGAAAAATTAATTATTCAATGTTTAGTTGAAAAGTAATATGTGTAATATTTGTTTATAGTTCAAAATTCAACTATTTGGTTGAAAATTCATCTTTTCGATTGAAAATTCATTTGTTTGGTTAAAAATCCCACTGTTCCAGTTGAAGATTCATAATTTTACGTGAGAATTCATGTATTTTGAAATGTTTTGCTCTGTTATGTTAAAGGATGTTTAGAATGAACGTCATGATTTAAAATAAATGTTTGTGTTTTGCGGCAAATATGAATATGTTACTTCTACTTGACCTGGAAAATTGAAAAAACTTGGCCGAGTGATGACCGGGAATTCGAAATTGTCCGCCCAATCGCCACCCTGTTAATACTTAAAATTGTTATTACAGACAGTGTCGATTAGTCGATCTGAGTACGAAGAAAACCGTTCAGCGCGTAACTAAGGCAAAAATACCGACACCTCCTGGACATCCTCTTGAAGGAAAAATGGTTCGTTTATTTTATGATGACACATTCAAGTCATTTTTCCGCCGATTAACTTTTACACCGGATGGATCGCTCATTATTGCTCCCTCTGGAATTATCGAGCCACAAGAATCCGCGGACAGAATCTCCAATGCAACCATCGTATTTTCTAGGCACAATCTCAAAGAGTAAGTTCATCCAGATTATTAATTCGATTATGAGATTTATTTCCAATTGTATCAGCATCTATAATATTAACAAAGATCAGTAAAAATCCTAAAAAATAATGAGCCTCTTTTCTTTTAGGCCAATTATGATTTTGCCATCTTTGGATGAATCAACAATCGCCGTTCGCTGCTGTCCTTTGTATTTCGAATTACGAGAGATTGGACCCACTTCTGTGATTCCGCTGCCATACAGAATGGTTTTTGCTGTGGCCACTCAACGATCTGTTTACCTTTACGATACACAGCAAATTTCACCCATAGCAGTCATTTCCAACATCCATTACACGAGACTTACAGACGTTGCTTGGTAAGTCACTCACTGACTATAATTAAGAATTATTCTCGGATGTATTTTATTTTTATATTATAAAAAAGATCTCTCCGCCGCAGCCACTTCTTCAAGAATCAAGACCCTCTCTAAATGCCCTCATATCCTCCCTAAGTGCCCGCTCTCTTCCTAACTGTCCGCCCAACCGCTCAATTTTTTCATCGGTTTATTTTTCAACATTTTATTATGGATTTTACTACTAATGTTATATAATTTGAGAATGTTGTATACGATTGACAGAAGCTTCCTTTAAAATTGAAAGATTTTTTTTCATTGACTGCATATGACTCTCCACTTCTGCAGTAATATGGCACCGTACTTTTAATTTTTTTTAATATTTAAAAGGCATAAAAAATACATTTTTAAGGTAATTCCGGATGAACTATTCATGAAGGTAGAATAACATGAACTATTTAGAGTTTTCTATAAGGCTCCATTTATCGCGTTTGCTGGGCATATTTATTACATAAATGAATTTAATTATTTTGTTTTAAAATCAAAATTTTATTTTTAAAGTTCAAGAGTAACAAAAATGTGAAATTTATTTTCATGATGAAATTTAGCACACACGGTTATTTTTTGCTAATTCTTTTATTAAAACTTTAGAGTTATAGGTTTTCCATTATTTTAAGATGAATATGTCATAAAAAGAAAAACGGAAAAATCTGGAATTTACAGAGTATTAAAATCAATTTTTGGTCTAATTATCCTGTAAATTTGACTTTGGTCTAAGGATTTTTCTTCTAATGAAGCTATTTTATTACATTTTAAAGATTTTCGGTAATTGTGAATAGCCGCTGAAAAATCTTTTTTGGTTCAAAATTCAACGAATTAGTTTAACTAAGTCGTTAAAAATGTAGTTTTTTTTGGGTTGATGATTCAACATTTTAATTGAAAAATCTTTTTTTTTTCAAAATTTAACTGAATATTTTGTCATCATTTTTTTAGTTATTCTTTTAACTGAAAATTCAACTATTCTATGTTTGGTTGAATATGTATGTTTTTCAGTTGAAAATTCATTATTTAGTTACAAATTTCTGTATTTTGTTCAAACTTCGTCTTTTATGGTAGAAAATTAATCTTTTTGGTTCAAAATTAATTTTTTTTAATTAAAAATTTAACAAGGTCATGTTTGATTAAACATCAATTTTCTTCTGTTAAAAACTCAACTCGTTGTTTCAAAAATTTTGTATTTTATTGAAACTTTGTCTTTTGTGATAAAATGTAAATCTTTTTGGTGACTAATTCAACTTTTTAGTTAAAAATTCAATTATTAGGATGAAAATTCCATTACAAAATTTTTATTTTTGATTGAAAATTAATACATTTTGTGAAAAATTATTATTTTTTGTATAAAATTAATCTTTTGGTTAATATTTTATTTCTTGTTTTGAAAATTAGTTGTTTTTTTATATTAAAAATTAATTTTTTAAACAAAAATTGAAATATTCCTTTTTGTGTTTAAAGAAAATGTTGCATAGACATTTACTCTTTTTCATTGAAAATTCATTTATTTGGTTGAAAATTTAACTATTTCGTTGAAAATTAATTTTATTTGGTTGAAAACTTATTTTTCTAACTTGAAATTAAATTATTCTATTTTTTGTAAATTCATCTTTTTTATTTGAAAATTCATTAATTTTTTTACAAATTTGTCTTTTCTGGTAGAAAATTCATCTTCTGGTATGAAAATTCAACTATTTGGTTCAAAATTAGTTGTTTTTTTTTAATTGAAGCATCATTTCAGTTAAAATTTAATTTCTTTGGTCGAATATCCGGGGTTTTGCGAGATTCTCGGATCAATACAATGTCGAAAAATCAAAAAATTTGTTGAGGAAATTATTATTTTCACGACAAATATGAATTTTGTGAGAGATAGAAATCAGCGGGTAGTAGACGACAGCATTTGAACGGTTGGAATCGTTTGCAAATTTATTTGTTTATTCACAATTCTGTTTTCAACATTTTATTGATCTGAGGATCTCGCAAAACCCCGGATATTCGACAAGTTTTCTTTCTTTCGTTCGCAAATCCTTCGGAAAAAATATATATTGAGGCAGTGCCGTACCTATAAAAAAATTCAAAGTCGGACTTAACCAACACCCTTAATTGGATTGAATTGGACTGGATTAGAGTGGATTGAATTGGAGTGGATAGAATTGGATTGGAATGCATTAAATGTAGTTGGATGGAATGCATTTATTAAAAATGAATTGGATTGAAGAAGGTTTGAATTAATTGGATTGGATTATATTGAAATGAATTGAATTGGATTATATTGGATTGGAATTAATGTGATTGGAGGAGATTGGAATAGGATTGGAGTGGATTTAAGAGGATTTGATTAGTTTGGATTGGATTTAATTAAATTGGACTGGAATGAATTGGATTGGAGTGGATTATATTGGAATGAATTGGATTGCTTTGGATTGGAATGAATTGGAGTCTATTGGAGTGGATAGAGTGGGATTGGAATGTAATAACATGGATTGGAGTGGATTGGATCTAATTATGTTGGAATGCATTTAATTGAATTCTATTGGATTGGCATGATTGGGATTAGAGTGGAGTGGAATGCAAATTAATTGAGGTGGATTGGAATAGGTTGGATTGAAGTGGATTTACGACGATTGGATTAGATTGGATTGAAATGGATTGCATTGCAATGGAATGTATTGTAATTAAGTGTATTGAATTAGATTAGAATGAATTTGAGTGGAATGGAGTGGGTAGATTAGGATTGAAATGTAGTTAAATGAATTGGAATGGATTTGATTTGAATGAATTGGATTGAATTAGTTTATATTGTATTTGAATTAATTGTAATGGAGTGGATTATGTAAAGTTTGGCTGTGTATTGAAAAACGCGGAAAATTTTATCAAATTAAACTCCTTAGACAGTGTATTTACAAAGTTTGAATGGTTTTGAAAGGACTTTAAAGAAGCTTATTTTCTTAATTCTCCTTCGTGGTTATAATACGGCTGTGGGATATGACGTAGTTGTAAACCGACGATCACGTTCTCTTGTGTCTTTTGTAGCAGTTTCGTAATAACTCTAAAAGAAGCCGGTCATGTATCTCGGGTTTGGGGAAAAGGCCAAATAGAAAATTAAAAATTTTGAATATATGCACTTTCTTAAAATTGTGTTTCGTTATGCATTTACTAGGGAGTCCGGAAACATACTTAAAGATAAGTAATTCATATCAATTTATTATAATTTTACGATAAAAAAGAAATTTTAAACCTACAAACTACAAATAACGCTGAGATTTTGTACCGGG
>NC_046664.1:90509487-90554343 GCF_010883055.1 Belonocnema kinseyi | reverse complement strand
GTCCAGTTCTGCCCCCCCCCCTCTCCCAACCCTCCCTTATTAACTGAAGTTTTGGTGGGACTGACGTTATAACTACATTCTTCACCATATGACGATTTGCTACTTTGACATGATTTCGACTCAGAAAATAAACTTATTGCATAAAGGTGATAGTTGGGCGTATAATCTAAACAATGAATAATACAAACTACAAAATAGCCTCCGAAAGGACTGGAACTTTCATTGACAAAAGGCATGCACACGGAAAATCTAAAGGTCATGTTTCAGGCGACGAATGGAGACTGGGTGTTTGGAATGCTAGGGGGGTAAATGATCTCAAGGTAAAGAATTGCGTGAAACTATGGGCGTGAGGAAACTAGATATTTTATGTGTGCCTGAAACAAAGAAAAAGGGATGCGAAACCAAAGACATAAAAAACGGCGTGTGAAAGGCGGATTTGAAATATAGTCAGGAGTAGACAGTGAATCACATGGTAAACCTGGAGTGGGTCTGATTTTGAATGAAACAGCAAAGCAGCATCTCTGAGACCATGGTTTCGTATTTCCCAGACTGCTGTGAGCTAGAATGAAAGTAGGAATCAGAAGACTATTTATCATAGAATGCTACGCGCCAGTTGATAGTGATCCCAGAGAAGTAAAAGACGCCTTCTGGGACACTTTAAATGAAACAATAAATATTTGCGAATATGAGGAAAGAATAATTCTACTAGGAGACATAAACGGATGGGTGGGCATCCAAAATCAGGATACAGAAAGAGTACTAGGTAATTTTGGGGATCCAAGAACAAACTATAACGGAAATAAATTAGTTGGTCTATGCTTAGAAAGGGGTCTGTTCATTACAAATACTTGGTTTAAGCATAAAATGATCCACATGTACACCTGGTCTAAAGGAAATAGCCGCAGTATAATTGACTTCGTTGTTGTGGATGAAAGACTAAGACAGTTAGTCAAAGATACAAGGGTCATGAGGGGTCCTGAATGCAATACTGATCATTAACTTCTGATGTCAAAAATTAACTTCGGTCGGGGATGGAGAAAAAAGAGAACCAAGAAAACAAAACAAACGCGAATCAAAATTGAGAACCTACAGAAACCGGATGTGCGCATAGATTTCGAAAATAAGATAATCGAAAGCATAGATAGGGCAACATGGGAGGACCGTATAAAAAACAAAGATATAGAGGGCGCCTGGACAAAGTTACGGGATATCCTTGTTAGATGTACGATTGAAGTGTGTGGTACCGCAGTTGTAGGAAGAATGTCTGGTGATGCGTGGCGGAATGATGAAATTCAGGCTGCCCAAAAAGCAAAGAGAGAAGCATACAGGAGAACTTTGAGCATCGCAGGTCTTAGCAATGAGGAAAGAAGTAGATGTAGAAATGATTATAGATACGAAAACAGGACACTCAAACGATTAGTTAAGGAACGTAAAGATATATTAGAGTTGAAGAAGAGATGAAAATACAAAACCACTTTGAAGGAAGCAAGAAACTGCTTTATAAAAAAATGAAAGGAAACAAAAGTACAGAATTTGTCAACGTAAGAAATAGTAGGGGGGAAATGGTATATGATGCAGATGGAATACTAGAGGCTTTCAGAGACTATTTTAGGAGACAATTCGGAAGATGAAGCTATAGGACACCACAACTGCGATGTTGAACACGATGCGTTGGAAAACTCAATTGAAAAAGTCTGTGTTACTGAGGTTAGGGATATAATTAAGAACTTGAAAAACGGTAAGGCTACCGGGGTAGACGGTATTATCGCTGAAATGCTTAATTACGGTGGCGAGTGCATACTACATAGACTGTGCGAATTGATAAGTTTATGTTTCGAGATAGGAGACGTCCCAGAGGATTGGAAAAAAGAAATTATCGTACCAATGTACAAGAGAAAGGGAGATAAAAGCGACTGTATGGAGTCAATGGATGGCTCCTACAAGCTATAAAAACAATATACACGGGTAGCAAAGCGAGTGTAAGGGTGAATGTGGAATTGAGTGACTGTTTCGATATTATTCAAGTAGTTAGAGAAGGATGCGTTATATCTTCATGGTTATTGATATTATTTATGGACAAGTGTTTAAGAATGGCTCTTTTCGACGAAGAGGGTGTGGATCTCGAAACAGTAAGGGTACGTGGGTTAGAGTTCGTAGATGATAAGCTTGTTATGGCACAGTCAATGGAGACTTACAAAGAATGATGAATAAACTAGATGCAAGCATGAAGAGCATGGGCCTCAAAATTGACGCAAATAAAACAAAAACTATGGTGTTCGAAGGAAAGAGTGAGAAAACACTATGCAATATTTTATTAAATGATGAGAGAATTGAACAAGTTGATAAGTTCGTATACCTTGGTAACTTATTTACTAGGGACGGGAAGATAGATGAGGAATTAGATAGATGAATAAATGAAGGTAAGAAGGTTATTGGTAGAGCAGGTCCCCTTATCAGAAGTAAAAACATATCAAATAAAGCTAAAATGGCAATACATAATTATATATTTGTACCGATTGTACTATACGGTAGAGCCACATGGACATATCAAGAAAAAGATAAGAGTAAAATTAACGCAATTGACATGAGATTCATGCGCATAATATGCAGGAAAACTCTGATGGACAAAGTAAGTAACGAGATTATTCTAAAAGAATGTGGTGCAGAAGAGACGCTAGTAGACGCATGGGAAAGAAATCGGCTAAGAAGGTTCGGGCATGTCGAGAGAATGCAAAATGAACGACTAACGAAACAAGTGTATCAAGGTAAAGTAAATGGCAGCGTACCCATCAGAGGTAGACCGTGGAAAGAATGGTTAGAATGTGTGAATGAGACCCTAGTTAGAAGATATTTAAGAAGCCACAGAAACACGAGAGCCTGCATGAAAAATGCATGGACATAAAAGAAGCTAGAGAAGTATGCTAGGACAGGAATGTATGACGACAAATAGTTAATAAAAAAAGTGTCATTAAAGTGAATGACGCCTGAAACAAAAGACCTTGGCCACTAATGGACCCAAGTAGGGAACCTTACATAAAGACTTTGTGAGGATCTTCACTTGGGGTGATTGCTAGAGATATTGATCAGCAAACTGGGTCGGAGCAGTTTTGCGGAACGAACGTATTATTTACATAAAACACGAGAATTCTGGATTAATCTGAAAATTCTCTATCCTTTCCACACATTACTCCTTTCCCCGCCGAGTGAGTCACGCCTACCCCGAAAGGGAAATGGCTTAATGGTGTATATGTTGGAATGAATTGGATGATATTGGATTGGAATGAATGGGATTGGAGTGGAGTGAATTACAATGAATTTGATTGGATTAGGTTGGAGTGGAGTGGATTTAAGGGAATTGGGTGGATTAGAGTGAATTGGATTTGAGTGGAGTGGATTGGAATGGAGCGGATAGAATGGGATAAGAATGTAATTAAATGGATTGGAATGGAGTTGATTAGAATGAATGGATTGGAATGGATTAGATTGCATTGGAATTAATTGGATTGGAGTGTAGTATATTGGAATGAATTGGAGTGTTTTGAAATGAATTGAATTGGATTCCCTCACGGGATATCAGATTAGGACTCTATGCAACATATTTACAGTTATGATCGACTGGGGTGATAAAAAATAGTGTATGACACTCGGCCCCCTAGTGGCAGCTGTCTCGTGTGAATTGCCGTACTCGTCTTTTCTCGATTACGCCTCGACTCCGGCTCGTACTGAAAGTTTCACACTCGGCCAAAAAATTTCAACTTAAGATTCTTGTATCACAAATAACTATGAAATTACAGTGAAATCCTTCAATAGCCCTCCCTTCTATAGCTCTTCCGAGAATTGACGCCGCGACGGAGGTAGGTGTAACAGGACTGCGCGGGGTCTACGGTTGTCACTCAGACAAGCACTCTGGCGTGAACAAACGAAAGCGGAGCGGGCTATAATGAATCAGTTCCCACCCACCGTCAGCCCCAAAATCGGCACTATAGAAGAGTTTAACTGTTTTTTTTAATTCATTTGAATTCTTTTCAATTCAACTTGAATTGTTTAAAAAGTGTATGAGTTTATCTTGAATTTTTGCCCTTTAAGCGCAAAAAGAATCTTATGAGCGTAACCAAAAGTACCCTCTGGTCTCTATATTTTATCCCATAGGGATTGTGAGACCTGTATCCCTTATGTCTTCCCTAATTGCCGTTTCGGTTCCCTAGTTTATCATTAAATTATGAATGTACCTAACCATTTCTTGTTTAATTCCAGGTCTTCAGATGGAAAGATTCTAATCGTATCATCGACAGACGGTTATTGTTCCATAATCCAGTTTCAGGACGGCGAATTAGGAGAAATTTACAAAGCACAAACACCTCCAGTCTCGAAAAATGTAGAAAAACAAGTCAAAGAATCTTCAAATCACACAACCCCTACGAAACCTGCAACTCCGGCTCCCTTTATTGATCTAGATAATGATGCAATGGACGTAGACATCAGCAAATGTGATCAGCTTCCAGCCCCGCCTGTCGATAGGCACAAATCTGATGTGCCTGTAGATTCTAAATCAAGCAAGAAGGTAGAAACTGACGATAAAAAATTGGAAAAAGTTAATGGCCAGGATAAAACTAGCGACGCAAAAGTTAATGGAAACGATATATGTGAGGATACTGAAGATATAAAATTGGTATACGAAGAAAGTAATGCCGAGAGTGCAAAGACAAGCAGTAAACATACACCGAAAAAAACTGAATTACCTACCGTGAAAACGCCCCGCAGGGTGCAGTTAATAACTCTTTCAAGTCCTAAGCATTCTAATAAGAAAGAGTAATTATTCTAGGTTTCAGAATCATTTTTATAATGCTAAATTCAATTTAAAAAATTATGAAAAACTTGGACTTTTTTGGCATTTATGCCTTTTCAAGCTGCCTTTTTTATTACTCGCAATTGAAACATTTCAATTCTATCACAAGCAATGATTTAACAATCATTTAATTGTAAAAAGTAGTTTTAGACAATATTAGTGTATTGTAGCTTTATATTTTTGTATTCTGGATTCGTTGATAGATAGTTTAGTAAGTCCTAAGTGCCTACAATGATAGATTTGAGATTTTCTAGTTTTCAAAATGTATACATTTATCCGTTAAAAGCGTGTTTTATCAACAAAAATACGACCTTATACAATGGCCTTGGCATTAAGTTATTATATGTACATAAAACTCAGACACTTCTTCAAAAAATGTAAATATCAGAAAAGGAAATAAAATTGATTCGCAAAGCTACCTACATCATTTAAGTATATCTCTTTTTCTTGAAAGATTCAAAGGTACTTTTCCAAAACGTCTTTTATGCGAGAAATGCCGTTTTCCACTAATAACGATTTTTGTTTTAATAGGGTGGCCGCCGGATCAGGAAACCAGAAAAACCGGGAATTTTTTAGACCGGTAAAACTGAGAAATGAGAGTGAACTTATTTTTTGACTGGAAATTAAAAAATTTTCAGAAGATATTCAGCCAATTAAATTAAATTGTTAACTTTGTTAATTATATTATCATTTATTTTACAATGCATTATTCTAAAAGATTTAACTTTGAATTATTTTCATTTCAGTCCTAAAATTTATTAAAATCCTTAACCTATTGAAATTAATGCAAATATCCTTAGATATTATAATATTTTTCCTAACAAATCTGTTAATGGACCGGTTTTAATTTTAAAGAATTTTAAAATGCAGTTTTGAATACTTTAGCAATTGAAAATTTAAAGCTTTTACTCTGAAAAATTGTGGATAAAAAATGTTTTAAGTTAATCAACTGTAAATATAAATATATATTTTTTAACTTAGCTGCAGTTACAGTACTAAAAATTAAACAATAATTGATTTTACAAAACGATTCAAAATCTGTTCAAACTTAAATAATTCCCAGATTTTAACGTTAATTATTGAACTGTTTCAACTCGAAAGCCTTAGTAATCATACATAAACTTTTATTAAATTGCATATCCTATTCAAAGATTGTTTCAGTATAAAATATTCCATTCTTTACCCATTCAGTTTGAAATTTTTTAATTGCAAATAAAATAACAATTTTCACATTTATATAAAGATTTTATGGTTCACTTAAAATCAACAATTATACATGAAATATTAAAAATTGAACAATTAGAAACTAAGTTGTTTTAAATAGAAGTCTTTAAACGGTTAAAATTTTAGAATGATAAATTTAAACTTTGAGCGTTACTTTTTTTAATTTTTAACTGAAAAAATGTAATCTGTGATTGAAAGTATTGAACTTTGATTTATAAATAACAACTGAAGAATATTTAACTCAAACCGACTTAAAACTTAAATAATTTAACTTCTAGTTTAAATGCGTTCAGGAATGAGATCTCTGAAGAAAACTGTTTTTCTGATTTATGAAACTTAAAAAAAATCAATCAAGATAATGTAATTTTAAATGAAAAAACATTTATTTTCAGGAATGAATGTTTAAACTTGAACAAAAAACACATTTATTTCAACAATATTTTTACGGGGAAAACATTTTATAAAACTATATTGTTTCCAGTTTTGAAATTAAATTTTTCTATACTTAAAATCGTAAAAAAAATTTTTTTTCAACAGAAAATCTTGTTTAAACAAATATCTTAAGTTTCTTTTTTTCCAAATTGGAAACAGAATTGTGGGGAATGTTTGCATCGAGATATATAAATGAATTATGTAAAATAATCTTTTAGCAATTTGGGCTGAGCTCAAAATTTTTTCTCTTTGCACATTTTTCGCACGATTAATCTTATTTTGATTATAATGTTATAAACAATTAAAGTTGCATCTTTCTCAAATAAGTTATGAATACCGCAAAACGTAAATTTTTGTTTAAAAAATATGTTTAAGACGTTTCGAAAATTGCTAATAATTTTTTTATCGTAAATACCTTCTTGAAAATAGAATAATTATAAAAGAAATTTAAACGAAAATTAAGTCATTGAAATGTTCCCGCGTAATAAGTGTGCTGCCCCCAAGCCTCGCGGAAATTTATCGAAACCGCCGAAATTCAACATTTCGTCGCCATTTCCCGGTATTTCCGAGAATTGCCGAGAATAAAACTCATAAAATAACGGCTTTTGACGGTTTTTTGCGCTTCTGCTCTTTTATCAACAAATGTAAGTATAAATACTTTAATAAGTATAATTGATTGTCTGTGTAACTGAGATTCTTCTAAAGAATTTTATTGTTTCTTATGTACTAATCGAAAAAAAATAATTGTGTTATTCCTTTTATTATATTGAGCTCAATTGAATTAAGCTGAATGAATTCTTCTTTATTATTGCTTGAAAACAGTTTGTTTAGAAAGTATACCACATTAGTATACTGCATATTCTTCCCATATCAATTATATTTATTTATTTATTACATTATTTGCTATATTTTTGCGGTATTTGTTCATATTGTTGTACATAACCTCTACAGTTTACTTACCAACACTACGAAAATTTGCCTGATTTTCTCGATTTTATCAGATGATGTTAAAGTTACGCCATGTGTGAGAAAAATCTTGCATTGTTTATTGGGGGTTTGGTAAGGGTGGTAGGTGAAATTTTCACGAATCTTTTGATTTCCACGCGTCGCGTAACTTTTAGATAATTCGGTTTGCTTTATCGGAATTAACCAGGCGTTTCAATTTCAAGGAATTTAAGAGCTAAAAAATCAATAGAAATAAATATTTGAAAATTAAAAGAATTATTGCAAAATATACAAAGTAAATATAAAGGATTCATTTTGGACCACTCATATGAAAGTACATACAACTTTCAGATTTCAGGCTTCACACTTTTTCCCCTTTTTTAAAATAACTCTTTTTCCTCGGTTTTAAAGAAACTTTCCTTTTTTTCTCGGTTTTTTTATAAAAATGTGAAATAATTTTTTTTTTAGTTTTTATATTGTATAATCGAAAAATGTTAGGTAGAATATTAATTTCTTTTTTGTTAAAAATGTCATTTTTTGTAGAAAATTCAACTATTTGGCAAGAATTCTAAGTGCTTGGTTAAAAAATTAACTCTTGTTGAAAATTCAAATTTTTAGGTGAAAAATCAACTATTTGCTTAAAAATTCAACTATTTAAATAAAAATTCAACTTTTGGTTAAAAAATCATCGTATTTGATATAAAATTCTAATATTTGGTTGAAAGAACTACTTTTTTAACAAGTAATTTTATAATATTCCCTCGGTTTGAAAATATTGAGTATTCACGTGGACATAGGAAACAAGGGACTAGGCATGCCATGCCATTGCGGGGAGGTCCGCCACCTTTTGATGTCTCGCGACAAACATGGCAGCGCCCACATGTTTGTATTTTCATCCACAGTTTGTCGGCAAAAATGCTCGTGCGCATAATCAAATGGCACATCGTAAGATGGCGGCTCTCCCCACTCATGGAATTCTCCCTCCTCCCGTGGATTCATGCCCGCTCGCCAATGTTAGGATGGCATGCCTAGTCCCGTGTTTCCTATGTCCATGATTTGAAGCGATTTCAAGGGATGTAATTTTTTTCATATTTTAAGGAATTTAAGAAAACTCAAAGGATTTTAATTAACTGTACTGAAGCTCGAAAATTGTAAATGGCTGTAAAGAAGTTGAAGTAATTTCAACAAAATTCAGAGTAGTTAAATAATTTTCAACACAAAAAAACTAAACGAATTTCCAAGAACTCAAGTGATTTTAAGGAATTACTAGGGACTTGGCAGAATCTTAAAGTTCCTTTTTAAAGGATGTAAAAATAATTCAAAAATAGTTCAAAAAGATTTACAAGAGATTTTATAAGATTTTACGACAGTTTTAGTGATTTTAAAGAAAGTCAAGCGAGTTTTTGAAAACTTATTTAAAAAGATTTTTATGAATTTGAAAGAATTCAAACATTTTAAGGATTTTAAAAAGATTTAAAGGAATTTACGAAAGTTTAAAGCATTTTAAGAGATTTAATTAATTTAAGTCAATTTCGAAAAACTTCGAAAGATTTTAAATGATTGATAGAAGATGAAGGGGTTTAAAAAAAAATTCGGAAGAGTTTAAGTATTATCAAGAAATCTTACAGGATGTCTGAGAGTTCAAGTGAAATTAAGGAATAACCAGGCTCTTGACGGGATTTTAAAGTTTATTTTTAAAGGATTAAAAAATATTCCTAAAAGTTTTAGTGACTTTAAAGAATGTTAAGCAATTAATTTAAAAGTTATTTGAAAATATTTTAAGTTATGTCCCAAAATTTTAAGGTTTTAAGCCTTGTCAAGAGATATAAAGGAATTTAAGAATATTTTTTAAATGTTATGTGATTAAAATTAATTTTAGTCAATTTCGAGAATTTGAAGGGATTTAAAAAACAGTCTGGGAACTTTAAGGATTTTCTGATCATTTTTGTTTCCTCAAAGTGCAAAAATAATATGCTGACACCTTTGATAAACAAACTTTAACGAACTACCAAAATTCAAAAATTTTGACCGCCAACTATCCCAAAAATGCAACCTAACCTCAATCACGGCACATATTTTTTCTTGATAGATTGTCCAAATCGCACACTTCCTCAATTGCTAACAATAATTAACGAAATGGCTTTTCTATCTGAGAAGCAAAGCCATATCACGATGTCACACTTACTTTCATCTAAAATATTAATTTTAGTCAAATTCCTATCTAATCCGACCGAGTATGACGTAATGTTAGAATACTCAATCTTTTTGTAGTTATTTTATCCTTTTTAGGTTGGAAATTCAATCTGTACTTGGTAAAAAAATTCGTCTTTTTTGTTGAGGATTAAATTCTTTTTCGTCTTCTAATATATAAAAAAATCATCGTTCTCGGTTGAAAGTAAATTTTTGTCTTGAAAATTCAACTGTCTTCGAACAAAATTCGTCTCCTTGTCTTGAAAATGTAACCACATTTGGTTAAAAGTTGAACTATTTTATTGAAAATTCGGCTTTTTTGTTTGAAATTTTAACTATTTGGTTGTGAATGCAATTGTTTGGTTAAAAATGAATTATTTTTTGTTTAAAATTCGTCTTTTTCGGTTGAAAATTCATCTTTCTTAGTAGAAAATAAATTACTATTTTGTTGAAAATACATGTTCACATAAAATATTTAAAAAATAAAGTTTTTTATGTGGAATTCAGTATGGTATTCACATTAATTTGATTGAAAAGAATTTATTCTCCTGCTTTCGTTATAAACCTCTCTATTTCCCGTAATTAGTTATGGTTAATTTAAGAACATTAAAAAATGTTCATCGAAATAATTGTAATAACTAAATGTAAATTAAGATTTTTTGTTTTGATTTAAAATCTAATTTAATCAAATAAGTAACTTTGAGGCTATATACCATAATTTTTAAATTAAAAATTAATAAAATGTTTAAAAAGAACTTTACTCAATGAAAATAAATTTGGTGTTATCGGATGAAAAATTTCTCAACAGAATTTCTATTGCAGGACGACACCAAATTGTTGTACGTTGTACTCGGGTACATTTAAAAAGTGATTGGAACTCTTAAGCTTTAATTAAAAACGAGAGGAAAAAAAGTTTATTTTATAATTCTGAAACATGCGCGTATTTAATAATATTATTATATCTTATTAAGATTTCTTTTAAAAGATATAACGCTGCACTTAGGGTGGTACATTTTATTTTCACTCAATATACGTTTTATATTCATAAATTGATTTTTAGGCGAATCTGATGGAAAAAAACTGAATTAATAAAATACAAAAATCCATTTCTGTTCCTTTCTGTTTCTTTTTACGGTATTTTTGTTGGTTTTTGTTCATTTTTATTTTCAAATTGATAACCTCTTTTTTATTGTAACTGAAGGACATTTTTTATATGTTTGTCGCGTTTATTGCAGAAATAGAAAAATTCAAGATGCCAAAATCAAAGGAATTTGTTGAAAGCGACGATAGCAGTGCCAGTGGCAGCTCTTCGGAGGTGATACATTTATTTCATAAGTTTCACAGTTTTTCCGTTCTATGAAATTTGATAAAACTTATAACTTTTTTTATTTATCGCCCTGGTGATTAGAGATTTTTTAAATTTGTCTATAAATGCTTTGATAGATTTATTTTTTTAAATCATTAAATTTAAAAGTTATTTTCAATTATATGCAGTCCGAAAAGAAAGGAAAGAAAAGGCAGAAGAAAGAGATCAAAGAGAAGGAGGTCAAAGGCGCATCATCCAGCAAGAAATCGAAGAACGAAAACGATGAACCAGTGTGGGAAATCGGCCAGAACCGCCGGGTCACTATTCGAAAATGGAAAGGAAAAACATTCATCGACATTCGTCAGATGTACATAGATAATAACGGAGATTTGAAGCACGGCAAACAGGGTATGAAATTAGTATTTACTGTTTTTTTTTTTTTTTTTAATTTAATATTTTATAGGATTATTACCGAAGTCCGGTTTCAAAATCCATGACTTTCCATATTTAGTTTTGAAACCATTCTAGTTTTTTTTAATACACGATTTTCCAACAGTTTTTTGTACAATTATTTATCAGTGTTACAAATTTAAAAGGGTTTTTAATTGTTATTGAATTTTAAACAATTTTCATTAATATTATCAGAGTGACCACCCAGCAAAGAGAATGGCATATAATTTTAAATTGTTTAGAATAATTGAACTTTAAAGGTAAAAAATATTTTATTTTTTATTTTTTTAGAAGAAAAATTTGTTCAAGTTGATTATAACAGTTTAAAAAAATAATGAGTTGAATAGTCATCTTTTTTAGTTATGATATTCAGTTTACAATGCGTAATTTTTAAATATTTTACTTGAAAAATTAAAAATTTTTATTTTTAAGCGTACATTTTTTATTTATTCGTAATTGAGAGCTTTTATTAAGCTTAAATTATTGTTTCAGTCTAAAATATTCCATTTTTAACCTATTCAATTTGAAATTTTTCAATTTCATTGCAAATAGCCACAGCCTAACTTGAAACAAAATGTATATATTTGCAGATTTCAAAATAAAAACTTAAAAGCTTTTTAAGAATTGTGAGGCTTCAAAAAATAAAAAATATTTTCTTAAGAGTCCTAGGAAAATTGAAACTGATTTTTCTTTTTGAATCATTGTTTTAAGAGAATATTTCAAACGATTTTCAAAATTGTCAAAAGAGAATCTGCAATATTTTATAGAAAATTTTTTATATTTCCAGCATTTAAAAAAAATTGTAGAAAAAATTCGATAAATATATTTAAAAAATGAATCAAATTTTTCCTACCATTTTTTAAAAATCCTACAAAATTTAAAATATATTTTTTAATATTCCAGATTCTCTTTTGACAATTTCGAAAATCTTTTTAATTCGTTTAAAATATCCTCTTAAAATAATGATTCAAAATGAAAAATCGTTTTTAATTTTCCTAGGAATCTTAAGAAAATGTTTTTATTCCTTTCAAGCCTTTCACAATTCTTGGAAAGCTTCTCATTTTTTTAAAATTTGAAATCTACAAAAATGTAAATTTTGTTTTAAATTAGGGTGTGGCCATTTCCACCGAAATTTTGACACGATTCACAATTCTTGGAAATTTTCTCATTTTTTTAAAATTTGAAATCTGCAAAAATGTACATTTTGTTTTAAATTAGGCTGTCGCCATTTGCACCGAAATTTTGGCAGGATTCACAATTCTTGGAAATTTTCGCATTTTTGAAAAATTTGAAATCTGCAAAAATGTACATTTTGTTTTAAATTAGGCTGTGGCCATTTGCACCGAAATTTTGGCACGAATCGCCGAATTTTGTCAGTACATACACTTCGTTTAAATTATTTGAAATAATTTCAAATTTTAAATTAATTTTGAATCTTTTCAGAAATCAAAATGACTCAAATTTTTTTTTGAAGATAATAAGCAGGATTTTCTAAAAATTGTAAGAAAATTCGATTCATTTTAAAAGATATTTAGAAATTCTTAAACAAATTTCAAAAGTAATTTTAAATTTGAAAAAATTTAAAACGACTAGATTTTTTAAGATTTTGAAAGAATGTTTGAAGCTTTTTAGGAATTTTTAAACTATTCCAAATGAAAATAATTCAACTTCTAATTTAAGAAGTTTTCAATTACAAGAAAAAAATTTCAATTTTTAATGTTTCTAGCTTAAAATAGTTATAAATAATATAATTGATAAAAGTTAACAACTCTAAAATTTGCTGTTTTTCTGCATTTCATTTAAAACTATTTAATTGAAAAGTGTTAGTACTTAACTTCCATTTTATACGTGTAAATTATTGAGCACTTAAATATAAAATGTATTGATTAAAAACGTTTAAACTTTAATTTTAAATGATATAAAATTTAAAAGTTTCACTTGGAGTGTTTTAATTTAAAATTATAGATTTAAATGCGCAATTCTACAATAGTTTAATTTGTGAGGCCTTGAAACTGCAGTTTTTTCTTAATTTTTCGATTAATGTTTAGGTTAATTTTTAGATTAATTTTTGGAGATTTTGAATTTTATACTTAGCAATATTATAGTTTCAAATTGAAATATTGAAAATGTCAAGATAATTCCGCTATTAAATGTTTCAAAATTTCATACTAAAACACTTGATAGTTTTAAATTTAAAAATTGTACAATTTCAAAAAGTGGAATAAAATAAAACATTTCAAATTTAAAAATTTTTTTTTTTTGAAAATTTAAAAAATAAATAATGATTCTAAAGGAATATTGGAAATTAAAAAATTAAAATTTGATTTAAAAATAAAAAAAGACAAATTTCATTTTGTAATTTTAAATGGTTACAATTCTAGAGTACTGAATTTTCATGTTGAACGTTAAATTAAAAATTTTTTTTAAAATTTTGATATAATATTAAAATTTAATTGATTGAATTTTGAGCAATATAATTAAAAATTTAAAAATTAGCGGTGTAATTTTTTCAGTTTTAAATGAAGTTCGAATTCCTATAGATTTCAACGTTCCAGAGTAGAATTTTTCTATTTTTAATGTTTCCCATTTAAAAATACTATTTATTCAATTTATTCAATTCCTCCCAATTTTAAATGATCTGATTTCCAGAATTCGAATCTTAAGAAATAAATTGTAATTTTATTTCTTAATAAAATTGGTTATAAGAGTGTTAAATTTTTTTTTCATTATGCTGATGTTTTTAAAATAAGCAAATCCCCCTTTTTTAAATAATCTTTTTTCGACGAAAAACATCCTCTTTTTTCCCTACAATTGAACTGCTGAACAACTGTGACCCCTGTTCAATTTCGCGATTCTTCAATTCAAAATACATTTTTTAAATGTTTAGCGCTTCGATTTATATAAATATACTATTGAACTCCTTTTTCTAAATAATTTTTCAAAAATCGCTCTCTATCATTAAAAAAAACTTTAGGATGCTTTTAATTGGAAATTATTAATTATTGTTTCAAAAACGTATAAAAGATAATATTTAAAGATTAGTTTAATATAATCATATTTTTATTATTGAAAAATAAGTTCAAAATCAATTTCAAAATTTCTTGATTTTTTCTAGGCCTTTTTCAACAACCCTATTTTAGTATCCAATTCGAGATGGCCAATTGCTAAAACATTCTATGAATTTTCAGGAATATCGTTGTCCCCAGAACTTTGGAAAGGATTCATGGAAGTAGTGGATGAGGTTAACAAGACTGTCCAAGAACAATGTTAAAGCTTTGTCACTACAAAATATTTAAGGTTTAAAATTCTTCAGACTCCATTATGTATATATTTTTTGAAGTAGAATCTGAAGCCTTTAGCGATAAATATTTTTGAAAGGGTATTTTGTCGTCAAATACGACGAGTTCAAATCATTAAAGATTCCCAGTTTAGTTTGTGTTGAACGCATTTCTGTTCTTAAGAAGTAAAAGCATTTGAATGTAATTCTTTAGTTCGTTACCATGTTAAGATAGTGGTGTATACATTTTTCTAGGAGGTGATCTACAATAATATACGGTTCAGTGTTTTATGTAATTTAATGAAAATTATTCAACGTTTGTCATGGTATAAAAAAGAGTACAAATAAATCATTTTTATAACCACCCTATGCAACTTTACAATTATTAACATATTTATATTCATTCACGTTATTCACACACATTTCTGAAATGTTCGGGTTTAGAACCAGAAATCATAGAAATGAAAAGACAAAACTTCAAAAATAAGGGTCAATATGAGCCATTAAAAAATGTATAAAACGCAGAGTCCAAGGTATAAGTCCTCTTAACAAAATTTCTGATGCGAATTAGCGTAATAATAAATTCAAGTTTTATCATTTTACAATTATGTATAAATTCATTTTCGTTGAAGGATAGCTACCTTTCTTAATAATAAAATAATAGCGAGGCATAGTCATAAATCTTTTTTTATTTTTGCATTTTTTCAAGATTGCTCTTAAATTCAAACAAACGATTGAATCTAACAAATCCTTGAATAGCTAAAAAGTATGTACAAGAAGATTTAATAATATTAGCGAAATATTAACCAATTGAGTTGATAATTTATCGCTGCCTTCTTTCAATTATAAAATAAAATTTTTTAAATTAAATAATCGAATAAGACTGAACAATTAAAAGTCATACGTTTAATTAGAAACATATTATGGTAACTATTAAGTGAATTTTTTTAAAAATTGATAAATTTCGGAAAAACCTTTTTTTTTGTTAAAAAATAGAGTTTTAAATGTTCTCTTGTCGACGTTTAAGAATTCTTAATAATTCATCGAATCAAATACAGCAGGACCTTTTGGGTCGGATCTGAAATTTTCAATATAAGTTTAAAAGTCGACATGTGGCAATAATTATAACTTTTATAACCATTTTTTTTTATTGTCGAATAAAAATTAAAAACTGAAATTATTAATCATACTAAACTTTAAATATGAAAACGAAAAATTCGAGGTCCGATCCAAGAGGTCCTACTATTCATTCTCTCAAACTATAAACTAAATGTGAGCTTTACAAAATGTCAAATGAGATCAATGGGGACCGTGAAGTTTAGCCAAAAATTCGTCCACGTTTAATTTATCAAGTACTACTGGAATTGCAGCGTTCAACGTCGGTTTATCCTGAAAAACAATTATTATACATATTTTTTGTCCAAATCAACAGATTTCAGAATAAAGAATTTACGAGGGACTGATCACTCTTGAAATCCAGTCTTCGTTTAATCACTTTGATCTTTAAAAACTTTTGTAAGATCATTAAAACCCTGGTGAAATCTTTTTAAATCAATTTTAAATATTTGAGAAATTATTTAAATCTTTATGAAATCTTTTGTAATGTCTTTAGATATTTTTAAATCTTTTAAAAATGATTAATATCTTTGTAAAATCAATTTAATCTTAGCAAAAGCAAAGTCAGGGTAGCCGCTGGACCGGAAAACCGGGAAATGGCAGTGAATTTATTTTTTGACCGGAAATTTTTGTCCAACTTTGATTTCGACCGTTTTTAAATAATTTCCTTAACTGTTATTTTTATAATTATTATATAATTTACTTTAGAATGCTTAATTCGAAAATCTTTCACTTTAAAAATTTTCCATTTCAGATTTTTAAGCATATATTTTAATTTAAAGAATTTTAAAATGCAGTTTAAAGGTTAAAAAAAATAAAAATTAGAAGTTTTTAAAATCGAAGATTTTTTTTATAAAAAACAGTGTGGGAGCCGGACCGGGAAATCGGGGATTTTACGAAATTTCAGAAGAAAAATATGCCCAAGTTTGATTTTAACAGTTTTTAATATAATTAAAGATTGTAACTGATTCAATCCGAATGTCTTGATAAGAATTGAAATTAATATATCATTTATTCCGATCATTTTATTTCTAAATAAAAATTTTCATTATTATCAATAATATATTTTTAATTCAGACTTTCAGGACTTCCTTTATATTATTTTTTATATTCAATTTAATAAATAAATTTATTAATATATTATTTTAATTAATTTTTTTAGCCATTCAATAATGTAAAAGTGTGTTTTACTATTTTTAACTTAAAAATAAATCCATAATAATATAGTCATAATTAAAGGTTTTTATTAAATTTAAAATATTGAGAGTCTAAATTATTTAATTTTTATCCCATTTAATTTGAAATTTCTTAATGTAGAAAAAGAATAAGTATTTAATATTTAGAAAAATTTCACTCTTCATTTAAGACGAGTAAATTGTAACCAAATATTTAAAAGAAAAATATTTGAAACTGAATTCTTTTACAGAGAAAGCTTTGAAGCTTTAAATTTCCGAAATCTTTTAGCATTACAATTTTAATTGTTCTATTTGAAAAGTGTTTAATTTATAAGTGAAATTGTTAAATTTTGATGCATAAATAACAATTGAAAACCTATTATTTGTAGAAAAATTTGAGTAATTTTAAGAGATATGTAGAAGTTTTAAAAAGATTCAAAATTAATTAAAAACTTGAAATTATTTCAAGTAATTTAAACGAAGTGTGTGAACAGTTTTTTTCAAAACTTCTAAATCTATTTTAAAATTAATCGAAATTTCCTTACAATTTTTGAAAATCCAGCAAATTAAATAAAATCCTTAAAATCTTCCATGTTCTTCTTTGAGCCTTTTTTAAATCTCTTAAAATCTTAAACTTTCTGTTATAATGATTTTTCAAAGGAAATAATCATTTTCAATTTCCCTAAGTATCTTAAAAAAATTTGTATTCTTTAGTAGTCTTTCACAATTCTTAAAAAAATTCTAAATTCTTTGTTTGAAACCAGCAAAAATCTAAATTTTTATTTTAAATTCGGCTGTAAGCATTTCAAATTATTTCAAGTTCTAAATTTAATTCGAATCTTTTTAAAACTTCTAAATATCTCTTAATATTACTCTAATATTTTTACAAATAATGAGTGTTCTATTGTTATTTATAAATTCAAATATAATTTTCTTTTTAATTTGCAGGATTTTCTAAAAGTTATAGAAAAAAATCAATTAATTTTGAAATATATTTAAAAATTCTGACAAAAAATTCAAACATATTTTGGAATTTGGAAAAATTTAAAACCACCTCTAGATTGCTCAAGATTTTGAAATAAAATTTTAAAGATTTTAAAGGATGCCTAGACTATTTAAAATAAATGATTCTTTAATTTGGACTATTGAAACTTTAACCAGGATTTATGTTTTTGGAACTTAATCTGAATATTTGAACTCTATAATTTATAAAAGTTCTAAATTTTGCAGTTTATTTGCATTTCACTTAAAACTGTTCAATTTAAAAGTGTTAGTACCTTCCAGTTTACACGTGTAAGTTATCGAGCATTTAAATACACATTTTTTTAATTAAAAACTTAAACTTCAATTTTAAAAGTCTGGAATTCAAGGGTTCCACTTTTAATGCTTTAATTTGTTGCTTATTACTGTATATGGAAAAATGTTTAGAATATAGTTTGATTTTTTAAATTTCATTGGCCGTGAAAAATTTTTGCGAACTGGGAACAAACCGGGAATTTTTTTCGATTAAAACGGCCACCCTGAAAGCTTTGAAGCCTGTATTAAATCTTTCTGAAATCATTTTTAAATTTTGTAAATGTTTGGAAAATCTTGAAATCTTTGTAAATTTTTAAAAAATCTTTCCGAGATTATTGAAATCTTTGTAAAATATTCGGAATAATTAAAATTTTTATAAAATCACTGCGCTTTGCGAAATCTTTTCAAATCTTCTGTAATTTTTGCAATCTTTGAAACATCTGTAAAATAAATTACATCTTTGTCTAATTTGTTGGAATCTTTGTGAAATGTTTGTATAATCATGGAAATCTTTTTAAATTGAATCTTTCTGAAATCATTGAAATCTTTGTGAAATCTTTTAAAAACCTCTGTATTCTGGAAATTTGGTGTACAAGCCTTCGTTTCATCACTTTGATATTTAAAATCTTTGTAAATCTTGGAAATATTTGGGTAACCATTTAAATCTTCGTGAAATATTTTAAAAAAATTTTAATCTTAGCGAAATGTTCTGTAATCTTTTGAAATCTTGAAAACCTTCGAAATTTTATTAGTAAAATATTTGAAATCTTTCATAAATCATTGCGAGATATTTTGAAATCTTCCTGATATCTTTATGAAATCATTCAAATTATTTAAACTTCTTAAATTATTGAAATCTTTTTAAAATTCTTAAAGTCTCTTTAAAACTTTGTAGAAATATTTGGAAATCTTTTGTTATCTTTAAATCTTTGTGAAATCTTTTGGATTTTTTAAAATCTGTAATTTTTTAAATCTTGGAATTTTTTCGAATCTTTAAAATTTGCCTCCTAATATCTTTATGAAATCATTCAAATTTTTCTGAAATTGTTGACATCTTAGAATCTTTTAAATCTTTCCAAAATATTTGTAAAAGCTTTGAAACCATTTAAATCTTTCTAATCTTTTGAATCTTAGAAACCATTGAGATCTTTGTGAAATCTTAGAAACCTTGAAGTCTGGTACACAGTCATAAGTCGAGTGATGAACCCATCGAGAATTTATGTTAAAAAAAGTAATTCACCTGTTCTTGTTCCAGTACAATTAATGCTTTCGTTTTTCGACACTTTCCTTTCTGCTTCTCTGAAATCATTAAGAACATAGCAACAATTATTAACATAATATTTACAAATTTTGAAAACGTGTGACTGTTTAATTTAAGTACTTTTCGAAAGCTCTGATGTTGAATTTAAATAAATGTTTGCCTCTATCTTTACCGAAGGCTACTTTTTCTTGATTTGAACAAAAAAAATATAATCAAAATACGAGATACAGGTTTAATTGGAATTATAAAAGTTTTGAGTTGAGAATTTATAGGACAAAATTATTTGTTAATGCTTTGTAAGAAGTATGTTTGTGTAGGTGTATAGTAAAAAGTTTGATGAATTTTTTTCTAACATAATATGAAAAATAATATTCAAGTTTTTCCTTGAACTTTCTAATTTTCTATAAGTTGCAAAAAAAATTAACGACTTCAAAGGATAAAAATAAAGAATGATAAAACTCTTATAATAATCAATATTTTTATTTAAATTTGTTGGAAAACAAAATCCAAAATCTCAAATAATTTTTTATACTTATTTCTCTAGCTCAGGAATATATTTTTTCGTATATAGAATAATTCTGAAAATACAAATTTTAAACTCTTCGTGAAATTCAACTTTAAACGCCACATTTTTGTGTTATGGCGGTAAAATGATACTACTTTTTCCAATGTAATCGCTTAACACTGTGTGGAAGACATAATAATTAAACTCAGATTTTAATTATAAATTATATTTTTATTCTCTCAGGTGGAAATTTAATATTCACAATTTTACATATTTTTCAGCCCTTCTAAACTATCCAAAATTTATTTTCAGCCGTTTTCAGAAGAACAATTTCTATTAAAATGGTTAAAAGCGTGATTTATGGTGTCGTTTGTAAATATTTCCATAAAACTTAAGTACTAATTTGTTCAAAATTACTCTCTAAAAAACTTTGTCATTTTATCCGGTCTCTAAATGCTGGAAATTTACCGCCTCATTTAAATTTACATCCCATTCTAAATTTACATCGTTGATCGTAAACTGAATAATTTTGAAATTTACAAGCGGCGATTTAACAGCGAGTTGAAAATATACCAACATTCGTGTTTTATCAACAAAAAAAATGAATAAATAAATAAGAATACTAGTAAAATAACAAATCAATGTAAAGATCACCAAAACTTTCTTTACAGAGTACGTGATATAAAATGTAAATGTTCTTCGAAATGACACAGCTAAACGTTGTCTTTAACATTTACACATATTTATCATAATTAGAAATTGATGTCGCCCATTTGCATAAGTTTGTAAACTTACCTTTCTCAACAACAGCTTTTCCTTTGTCATTTTTAGCAATATCTCCCTCTCCAGCCTCATCTTTCTTCTTTCCCGCCACAATTTTCCCACTCGCTTGTGATATCGTTGCTTTGAAAATAGGAGACGATGCAGCCAATGGTTTTTCGTAACTGCCAAGTTCCACAGCATGTTTGATGCTGTTAACCGGATTTTTTCTAACTCTTTTCTTCGGTTTCGGCAGCATATTAAATAATTCCTCATACGGAGTGTTCGTCAAGAATTTCCCGTCTTCTTCGCCATCTTCACCCTCAATATAAACTTGCAAATCAGACTGGCTGAATTTTCGTTTCCTCTTTCTAACTGCCGTTCTTTCATCGAACACAAAATGGTACACTCGTTGATTCGAGTCTGAGGCATTCTGAAGTCCAGAACTTTCGTCATGAATTTCACTTTTATTTGCGGGTACTAACTGTAGACACTCGAGAATTTCTTGTGAATTCAGGGTCGAATTTTTTACTGAATCAATATTCTGATCACTTGTATCGCTTTTTTGAGCATCTTCTATTTGACGAGTTTTCGAGCGAGTCGTTCTCTGATCACAAACTTCTTCATCACTGAATAAATCGCGCTTCACCTGATCTACTTTAGCCTTCATAGCACATTTTTGTTCCTCGAGGCTTAAAACAATTTCTTTCACTTTGCTCTCAACTTGTTCACCTTTATCTTTTACTTTATTTTTTGAACCTAATTTATTCTCCATTTCGCATGAAGGTTCTTTGCTTTCTGAGACATTTTCTTTCTTCGCTGTTACTTTAGGCGGTTTAGGTTTTTTCACAGTTTTTCCTTTCTTAGTATTCGATGTTAGGGATTGCTTACTTTCCTCAATCGTTTGAAGATCGTTATCTTCAGCAGCAGTTTCACTATTAATTTCCTCGTCAGAAACTTTTTCCTCTTTCGTTTCCACTTCTAATTCAAAATTGTTTTCAACAGGCCTATCTTCTTCAGTGGGTGGCGCAAGCTTCGCGTTTTTCATGTTTACAATTCGCACTGCTTTTCGCCCAACTGAATATCGACCACGTCTTCCCGCAGCACCTCTTCCTCTTACATTTCCTCTGGATTGTTCACCAAGGAACGATTTCAATCTTTCACGTTTCATTTCCAGTTCCAATCGAAGCGCATCGTCCACGGGATTGGCTGTTCGTCCTTGAAGACTCGGGCCGGGTTTGTTATCGACAGGATTGGCCAAAATTTGTGCGACTTTTAATGCGCTGCAATCGATCGGTTCTTCTATTCGCTGTATAGAAACTATTGTAGGTTTCGTGCACACCTTTTTCTCCATATTCTTCAATTTATTCTCATTTGAAATCATGATAGCTGAAATCTTGGTATTCAAATTGGTTGGAGTATCAGTCCCTACTTTTGAACTACTTGGAGTTTCCGAAATATCAGCCTCGAGTAGCAAATCGTTCTTAGCTGGAGTTTCCGTCTCTTCATTGTCTTCAGTATTTGTTACCGAAAACATTTTCTGGGGAGAATCTTCTTTCATTTCTGGAATTTTAATCTCAAAATCTTTGATTTCTGGCTTATGAATCTCGTGATCCTGCGACTCGGGATTTTCAAAATGTTCCTCTTCTTCAACTGGCACTGGATCTTCCTGAGTCACTCCAGGAGACGTCATCAGTAAAGAATCAGCACTTGTATCCGTGCAGGTTTTATCCGACTTATTGGGATTCTTTTTTGCAGAAGAAAGAGGCGTTTGAGTGGCTGATGTGATTGAACTGCCAGAAGAGGATGAAGATGATGTCGAAGATAAACTGGAAGAAGAATTGCTTCCACTATCGGAGGATTCGTCATCGCTTGTCTGCGAACTTTTATCAATTGACTCCGCTGATACATCAGGATCTTGAATCACAGAAGAGACTTCTTCTCTGATTGTGACAGACTCTGAAACCTCTATGGAACTTGAGGAAATTACAAGTTCTTCCTTGGCAGCTTCCTCTTTCCGTAGATTGCCTTTAATGACCTGAAATTCGGTAACCTTCGTATCACAAGTACTGATAACTGTGCGAATTTCCGTAGTCTTCTTCAAATCATCCTTCAACTGTTTCTCTGGATCTTCAGCTAATTCGGAACTAGGTTGATAATAAGGCGAGCAAGAACTGTGTCCTCCTTTATTTATCGCATCTTTCGTATTTTCGCCAGCCAAATTTGGTGTGAATACAATGCTGGGTGTTGGCGGAAGGCAATCGGGCGTAGGGTACATTCCTGGCAGTTTACTTGAGTCTTCGGCACGAGTGATTTTTGTAAAAGGTGTCACGGAACTACTAGTTGGACTTAGAAATCTTGGCGTCGGAGGAATACCGCTAGAAGTTTCCAGTTTCTGCGGAGTCTCCAAATCTTTAAGGTTCGGCATTTTCACAAACTTGGAAGTATTTTTTGGCGAGAATTTCAAAAACTCCGCGTTGAGTTTAACTTGTGTTCTTGGCACAGATGTCAACTGAGCGTATTTCTTTATTTTCTCACCATACGTCTTTTCAATTATTTTAACCATATTCTTTGAAATGGTCGCAGGAGAGATTTTTGAGGTAGAAGGTTTCAAGGTTGGAGGAATTTCGACGGGTTTTAGAACTGGATCAGAAATTTCGTCAAGTTTCGAAGCGGATTGGTGGACTTGAGGTTTGGATGGCGTAGAAGAAGGAGTAGTATTAATTGAAGCAACTTCTGTTAAATCTGTAGGATCAGTCACGTTTTCACTTGAATTTACTTCCTGTTCAAGTGAAATCTCATCTTTAGCAGGAGTTTTTGCATTTTTCTTGCTCTCCTTGAAATCTAGCGATTTTCTTTTTTTACCTTTCGCTGGAGTTTTACTTTTCCTGACTCTTCGCACAATTTTTCGAACTTCTTTCTTAGGAGGCTCTTCTACACTTGCTGCTAAAGCGAGACGTAAATCACTATCCCAACTTCTTAATGTTGCTGGTGTAGCAGGTGGAGGTTGCGACTCTGGTTTATCTAAAAAAGGAGGATTCGAGTTACTATTATCACCTAAAATCATGTCCACTCCCGTGTACTTTTCCCAGCCACCTTTTAATTTAGGAGCCGGACTTCTTGTTGCTATTGGCACTTTGTAAGTACGAGCATCTTTTTCTGGGCTTTTCAGTTTTGACGAAACGGGTGAGGAATTGCTGAAAGGTGGCGATTTAAACAATGATGTTCTGCAGGCCGATTTCGAGCGGTTGTGTGCACTCGGTGAACTCTTGCTACCCGATTTCTTGACAGAACTCGAGGATTTTGCGGGAGTTCCAAAATCTAAAGCCCTGACATGACTGTTACGTCTTCGGGGAGTCGATAAACTCAGTCTATGATTTTTAGATCTACTTTTAATCAGAGATTTTGGAGTTCTTTTGGTAAGCATGTCGCTCCTCTTCATGATTGAAGACACAGATGAAGTATCTGCAGTGTTCTGGGTTGCATTAATATTTTCTTTGCAAGAGGGTACATTCTTTATTGCTGATTCTTTACTTGGCTTCGGTTTCAGATATGGGGAAAGGCCTGATATCGAGAAGGACAGTGAATCATCTATGCTAAAAGATGGTAATCCTGCAGATTCTAAGAGTGAGGGCTTACTATTTTCATTCGCGTAGAGTGTTATCGAATCGATAGCCGGATTTTTATTGTCAGAGACGGAGGCAGAGCTAGATGCTTCGACAGCTGATTCTTGAGGACTTGGTTCTTGTAAAATTATTTCTGTAGCATTCTCTTCTTTGAAATTGAAAACTTCAACATTTGACTCCTTCCAATTTGAATCTTTGAAAGACTCGGTTTGGATATGGATTGGTTTCGTGAAATTGTCACAACTGTCCAGTTCGATATTCGGAAGTGACTTTGGTAATTGATGTTTTACGTGAGCTGCTGGAACTATCGGTTGGGCAAATACCACTGGAGTGGCTGCTGTTAATTCGGTTGATGCTACTGTTTTCGCAATCGGGAACGTTATTGTTGCTCCTTTCGGTAAAGTTTGTGTTGTTATCGTTAAAGCTAGGGACTTATTTTGCGTTACTGCTACTGGTTTCGGGCTCGGCAAAGTTACTGGCACCAGTTTCGACAAATTTACTGGCATCAGTTTCGAAAAAGCTAGTGGCGCATGTTTTTGTAAAATTTGTGGAAGCTTTTTCGGCACATGTACTGATTCTGGATGTATTTTGGGAACGATCGGCTTTGGCTTGTCTGGGTTAACTCTGTGAGGCACATTTACTGTTTTACAGTAAATTGGTGCATGGACACCACCTGAAAAAGATAGGTATTGTTATTTAAATGAAATTTTTAAGATTCAAGGTGGCTACTCAAATCTAAAAAAAATGGCCTTTCATTTCTTAAATTAATCCTGATTGTATTAAGGTGATCAAAAAGATACGTTTTTTTAAAATGGCTCCCATACTGGAAATGGATTATTTAAGTTTTTTTAACTCTGTTAAAATCCGGCTGATATAGTTCACTGAAAATAAAGCAGTGGGTGTATTCCAAAGTAAAATAACCCATTACTTCAGACAATCAAAGAACAGTGATGTGCATTGAATAATTATTTCTAATGATAATTATAAATAAAAAATGTGAAGTGGCCGTTTTAATCAAATAAAAAAATTCCAGGTTTTTTCCCAGTCCGGAAAAATTTTTCACGGCCAATGAAATTAAAAAATTTAATCTCTAAAGTTACAAATTTTTACATTCGAAGTAATAAAAACTGAGCTACAAATCATTTTAAGCAATGTTAAGCTATAAATATTAAAAATTCGAACGATTACATTTTTTTATGAACTGAACACTTCTTAAATTAAAAGTTAAATTATGTTTATTTGAAGTAGTTTCAAAATCCTTAAAAAGCTTCAAGTTTTTTTTCAAAATCTAGAAACATCTACATGTTGTTTTAGATTTATTCAATTTAAAATTATTTGTGAAATTTTTTCAGAACTTCTAAACCTGTTTTAAAATTATTTGAATTTTTCCTCAATTTTTTTCTTAAAGCCTGAATAATTACAAATATTTCTTT
This sequence comes from Belonocnema kinseyi, assembly GCF_010883055.1. Taxonomy (NCBI): domain Eukaryota; kingdom Metazoa; phylum Arthropoda; class Insecta; order Hymenoptera; family Cynipidae; genus Belonocnema; species Belonocnema kinseyi. Next base: position 90,528,502 of record NC_046664.1, on the reverse strand, counting down.
AAAATGTTCCAGATTCAAATCTGACAATTTTGGATTTTTTTTTGACATTCGATACGAATAGCGGTTTAAATTATTTAAAATATTTTCAAACTTTAAATTAATTGTGAATCTTTTCAGACCTTCTAAATATCTCTTCAACTTACTCGAATTTTTCTTAGGAATTATATGCTTTCAATATTTATTATATATCAAGATTCAATCTTTTTACTTGTAAATTCAATTTTTTCAAATAGAACAATTAAAATTATAAAGTTCAAAGTTTAATTTTAAAGATTTGGTTTATAATTACTGATTTTACATGAACAATCAAATATTGATAAATATTAAGCAATTTTTACTTTTGTTAATTACAAAATTTCAAATATTAGACTACAAATGTTTTAAATTTAATAAAAGTCCTTAATTTTGAATATATAATTTTGACCTTATTTAAAAATTGAAAATAGTTTATAAATTTTTAATTTCGACGTTTAGATTTGTTTAAATACTTAGACCCCAATTGAAACAGTTTAATATTTAACGTTAAAATCTGGAAATTCTTAAACTTTGAACTGATTCCGAATCGTCTTGTAAAATAAATTATTATTTACTTGTTAATCCTTGATGTATCGTTCAATTTTAAAAACCATTATAATTTATATTCACAATTTATCAACTAAAAATGTTTTTTATCCAAAATTATCGATTCTAAACGCTGCTAATTTGTAATTTGTTAAGCCTAAAACTGCATATTAAAATTCTTTTAATGAAAAATGTATGCTTAAAAGTTAAAACTGAAAAAGGAAAATTTATAAGTAAAAGATTTTCGAATTAAGCATAGTAAACTGAATGATATCATAATTAAAAAAGATAAAAATTCAACTAATTTTTTAAAAAACTGTTGAATCAAACTTGCAGAACTTTATATCTAAAAATTTGTGAAATTCTCGGTCATTTTCCGGTCTCATGAAATTCCCGGATTAACGGCCGCCCTGAATTTCATATTTTGGGTGAATTGTTTAATGGTATAAGAAGTAATTGGCTCCGGAATTTCAAATATTATCTTTCTTTTTATACATTTTGTACTGTTTATGTACACAATAAATTGGCTGAAGATATTCGTACCGAAGGCCGTGCATAATCTTGCAAAGTGACTGGGAGAGTGTATAATTCTTAATTGAATGATAACCGTTAAAGTTTATAACGAAATGGTCCATTGAATACGACTGCCTTTTTAAACGATTTTTATGAATTTTTCATTGCCAAAAAATGGATGAATAAACACAGAAAAAAATCGCAATTTCCAGTTCGAGTGGTCACCTTAAGAGCAGAAACAGATTTATTAATAATACTATTTATTATTTAATAATTCTATCATCTAACCTTTCGAATGTTTTGGAACAATGGGTATAAATTGAGAATTCGATGCGGCTGGCATAAACACATTTTGTGTAGGTGGATCTAAAAAGAAATTTAACAAAAATCAGAAATATCTTCTTTTACTTGAAATGATACATTCAGAAGTGCGAGAAATCGGCCTTAAACAATTTTATATATTAGATTATTAGTACATTCAACAAATGGTACAAAATGGAAAGGGGAGAAATACACAGACAAAAAATAGGAACAAGTGGCTTGAAATAAACTGAACTATTTAACTTTGAAGTCTTAAAAAGTAATCTATTTAAAATCTAGGACATTTCAAACTTAGTTTTTAAAATTGAGTAATTTTAGTTTTAAAGTATCTCATAATCATTTCAAAATTTTAAAGAAATTCAGAACAAACTCGTTCAACCCCGAATGATTTGAAGCGATGGAAAGTGGTGGAATAGAAAACCGAAAAGAAGGAGCAAGCGGTATAGAATAAGTTCAACCATATTGATTAAAGGGGCCTTCAAAATTTAGCAATACAAAATTTTAAATATTAAGAAGTGTGCCATTCCCATTATTTCGCAATTTAGAAAAATTGTAAAATAAAGTTGTTCAAACTAGCCTAACAAAATGTGATCAATTTACAAAATTGTGTACGGTCAACCGTACGAACGTTCAGCTATTCCATAATCAACACATGATAAATTATATTTTAATAAAAAAAAAACTTTTTAAGATCAAGCAAAATAAAAAAATAATTGAAATTCAAGATTCTCGTAAAAAAATAAGATTTCCAGGTTTTGAAGGTTAAAATAATCAAGGTCCGGGCCAGCTAAAGTTACCGAAAACTTAAGTCACTTGTTTACTGAACTTGCGGGTTTTCGGGCTGGGTTGTCAAATCAAATTCAAATCCTGGAAAAAAAAATCCCTGACAATTCAAGGTTTTTTCCAAGTATGCATCTAAACTTTTTCCCAGGTATAATTTTTCGCAAGTTTATTATAAATAATGTTTTGATTCAGTTTCTAGGAATTCAATTAATATTAAAAGATATTCTTAAATATGTATGTCAAATAATGTTGGTACTATATTAAATTAAATTTAAACTGCTTTAAATTCCTAACTTTTCAAGTAGGAATTTGTATTTTCACAAAAATAGAAGAATTTTTAACCAAATAAATTATTTTTCAACCAAAAAGACGATAAAAAATTAAATAATTCTGAATTAAACAGATGACTTTCCAACGGAAATAATCAATTTTCAAATAAAAAGCTGAATTTTTAACAAAAAAAGATCAGTTCTCAAAAAAAAAATGAAATAGTTCAATTTTCAGTTAAAAAAATTATTTTTCAAGCAAAATAATGAATTTTCAGAGGCAGATTAATTTTCTACTAAGAAAGACGATTTTTCAAAAATATATATGAACTTTTCACAAAGAACTGGAATTTTTTACTAAAAAGGACCAATTTTTAAGGAAAAAGTTGAATTTTTAACCAAACTAATGAATTTTCAACTAAAATCATGTGTCTTCATCTGGAATAGATGAATTCTAAACAAAAATATGAATTTTTGAGACAGGAGTTCAATTTTGCACTAAGTAGTTTTATTTTTAAACAAAAATATTCATTTTTAACTAAAATGACGAATATTTCTACTTTTGTCTACTGGTCTAAAATCAATACTTTTTTTAACATTGATTTTTGATTTCAAAATTTTGAAAAAAATGCTAAAACCCTAATATCAAATTATTTAATACAATTTATCTGGTCAAAACCATAACCTCAAGAAATATCAAACATTTACATATTTGACAAATTAATCTTCTACAAGTATAAGGAATTACATAGGAAATCAACTTGCAGTGGTTCAGATCCCAAAAAAGAGATGAATTTTTAACTAAAATGATCAATATTTAGCTGGAATAGTTCATTTTTAACGAAAAAGGTCAATTTTCAAACAAGAGGATTAATTTTTAACAACGAAGACGAATGCCATAGAAAATGCATGAATTTTGAATTAAGGAGATAAATGGTCAACCATCAATTGAAAAGTTAAATTTTAAGAACAAAACTAATGTTCAACCAGAGAAGGTTTTTCAACAAAAAAGATGTAACTTTAAATTGCAATAGCTGCATTTTCAGGTTAAAAAAACAACTAATTTGCAACAAAAACAAAACTAATTCTCAAAAAAATATTACATTTTCAAACAAAGTGACGCATTTTCAACTAAAATCGTGAATCTTAAACTGGAATAGTTGAATTTAAAACCGAAAACATGAATTTTCAAATTAAATGATAAGTCTTTAGCCATAATCATTAAATTTACCACAAAAATATTAATTTTCAACTCCGAAGATTAATTTCTACCAAAAAAGGCAAAATTTTTAATTAAAAAAGATCATTTTTCCACCAAATGTTCAATAGTTAAATTTTCCATAAACGAATTCATTTTCAAAAACAAAACAAAAATAAACAAAATAATTTACAACCAAATAGTTAGAGTTGCAACAGAAATAGTTAAATTGTTAGTGAACAAATTATGGTTTAGCCAAAAAAAATGAAGATTTAAATTCTTAATAAAAAACAATGTAATTCAACCAAAAAGAACGAATTTTTAACCAATCAATTTTCAACCTTCACAAATGAAGAATCATCGTTATTCAATTTAATATTGCAAAAAAAAATGAAGCACGCTCTCGAAAAAATTCCCTGGCATTTTCAGATTTTCCAGGTGGGGTAGACACCCTGTAAGATACACAAATTGCTAGGTAAATGCGGTTACATTATCTATAAAAATAGTAAAATTAACTGAACTTCTAGTTACTTTTAGTAAAACTATTAGTGAAAAAAATGTAACTTAATAAAATTTGCCTAGTAAACCCAATATCCTAGCAGTTGTTTCGTTGTTTAAAGTATGCGCCATCGTATTTTCAGATAAATTAATTTCACTTACATGAAGGCACGACTGCTAAAAAGCTCCCAGCATCATTCCTTCCGCATGGAATCAAAGTTGGCATAACCATAATGTTTTCCTCCGGGACCGGTTCTTGAATTTCAGTAGGCACTTTTTTCACCGGCTTTGTTTCTTTTCTTTTCGATATTTTCTTATCCTTACTTTTAGTGACAGTAGTTTCAAATATAGTCCTTTCTGTCTTAATTTTCTGAACTTCACGCGAACTTTCAATAATTTGGATACTATCGTTACTTTCTGAGTTGGAAAGATTCAGATCAACCGTTTTGCTCTGAGGTACTGCATCTCTGGGTTTAGTTTCAGGTTCCTTGGTTCCTTCTTCTGCACTGATTAGATTATTTTCAATTTCTGGTGATTTATTGGATGGCGGCTCGATGTTAGGTGGTACGGTGTATGCGAAATTAGCATTTATAATACTTTGAATAGCAGCGGCATTCTGATCTTCCAATGATTTCACTTCTTTCCCTGGCTCGACTTGCTTATTTCCTTCACTTTCGGGCCGGAAATTTTGCTGTCTAGAGGAACTGCGCAGTCTTTCTTTTAATGGCACTTCCGCTGAACAACTCATTTGTTCTATTCTATTATCATTTCCTTCGGGTATTGTGAGATCCATGTCATTTAAAATATTTTCATCGAGTTCTTGCTGCTTCTCCCTGAAATGATCAAATAAATGTTGAAAATATTTTTAAAAAGTTGAGGGAAGAAATAAAATATAAAGAGCAGGCTTCTTTAAAACCAAATGTCTCCAAAAACAAGGCTGCAAAAAAAAGAAGTCATAAACAGGGTGTCTACTCAAATCGACGAAAATTTCCTGACAATTCCAGGTTTTTTTAGATACTAGAAGATTTTTTTCATAAAACGAAGCCATTCAAGTATTACGCATTTTTTAAAACAATTGCATCCGAATATGTATACAATTCCGCGAGTTTATTACAAATATTTTTCTCTTTCAGTCCTTGTAAACATCTAAATTCGTAACAAATAGTACTATTCATACGTAAAATCCAAAAACTGGGCTTTTGCATTTATTAAAGTAACTTTATTAAGGGATAAGTATTTTCTTAATGGGAAGTTTTGAATAATTAACTAAATAAGTAATATTAAAAATAAAATTATTCATTTATTTAACTCATTCCGAATGTCCATGAAATTGAAATATAATTTTAAAAAATTTTATTTTACATTTTCAACAAAATATACCAATTTCCAACGAACTAGTTGAATTTATTACTAAAAAAATCAATTCTCAACCAAGCAGTTAAAATTTCAATTGAAAAAATTAATTTTCAATAAAATATAAAAACGAATTTTCAAGAAAATAGTTCGATTTAAAACCAAATGAAATAATAGATGATTTTTAAACTAAAAAGATGATTATTTAAGTAAAATTACGAATCATTAATTGGAATAGTTGAATTTTCAAACGAAAAAATGAATTTTCAACAAAAAAAAACGAATTATCAACAAAACGCATGAATTTTTAACTAAAAAAGTTCAATTTTCAAATAAAATAGCTAATTTCTTAATTGGAATAATTAAATTTTCCGTTCAAAGTTAATTTTTATTTAAACAAAAACGATTTTTTGACAAAATAGTTCAACTTTCAGTTATAAAAAATTTTCAAACAGGCGTACTTAAATTTTTAGTTGCAAAAAATAATTTCCAACCAAACAAAAACAAATTATTAAAATGATGAATCTTTAATTGGAATAGTTGAATTTCCATAAAGCAGATTTATTTTCTACCAAAAAAATTCACATTTTCAAAAAGAGATAATATTTCAACTAAAATTGTGGAATATTCAACTGTATTAGTCAAATATGCAGTTAAAAAATTAATTTTTAATTTAAAAACAGGAATTTTCAACAAAATTGTTCAATTTCCAACTGGATTAATTACATTCATAGTTAACAAAATTCATTTTTCAGTCAAATAAAAAAACAAATTTACAATAATGTTTAAATTTTCAAACAAGTAGATGAATTTTTAATTAAAATGATGGATCTTTACAAACAAAAAATGAATCTTTAACAATAATGTAACTTTTAACAAATTAGTTGAATTATCGATAAAAACAAAAACGAATTGTTAAAAAAAATGTAATAATTGGTATTTAAACAAAAAGACATTTCCACCAAATAAGAAAACTAATTTTCAATAAAATAATTAAATCCAGCAATATAAAGCCAATTTTACGAATCGTAAATCATTATTTTTTTATTTCTGTACTAAAATTTTAAATAAATTTAGACATGCTGTCGACAACATTTCGCGACTTTAAAAAACTCCCTGACATTTTTCGCTTCTGCTAGGAATATAAAAATTCCTTGACAATTTCAGATTTTCCCACGTAAGTAAACACCCTGATCATGTTTGCTTTGAATTAAATTCAGTTAAGCCTATAATTCGTTGAAATTTACAATAAATAGTACAATAAATGTTTATTTTTATTTTAAAAAATCGTTTTTCTCAAAAAAAAGTGCCTTTTCAATGTATACCATGTAAATTCCACATGAAACACTTCGTTTTCGATAAAGACTTATTTTCCGTATGCAATAAATACTTAGAACTCTATACAAAAAATCGTAAAAAAATTTTTATGCAAAAATAGTCGTCTTTAAAATTATACCTACTCTTTACAGTTCTGATATTTGCCACCAGATAGTGTATCGTAGTTTAAGAATTCCCAATATTTAATTTAAATTTCATTTCAGTTTTCTATTATAAAATTTAAAAAATTGATCAATTTCAATAAAAAACACTAATTACGTCCTTCAAAATTCAAGAGCTTTGCTTATTTATTATTTAAGAGCTTTCTATTTTTTCCAATGCTTTATTCGATTTAAACCTTCAGCAATGTTAGATGTTAAAATCTTTTCGATACGACATTAATGTAATGGAAAGAACAAGCAACATTTATCTATTATAGAAAATCCAGTTACATCATGAATAGTTTATAAGTGAGCCTAAATTAATTTATGTTGCTTAAAATTTATGATTAGCTTATAATTATTACTATTAGCAGCATATGCATACCTCTCAACGAATTCGGGTTTATTTACAGAGTCTAAATCTTCGTCTGGACTCGTGTCCGTTTCTGCAATAGGCTTGATGAAATCATGAACAAACTGCTGAAATGCCGGATCGTTATCAGTCGCATGAACAATTGACTTAACAATGTCTGAATTGTTCAAATTCAGAAAGGAAGTGTTAGCGCCAAATGCGTCTTCTTTGAAAGGTGATGAGTCGGAAGGCAGAAAACTCTTGTTGATGTTATCAGCTATTCGCTCGTGTAGTTCTTTACGGTTTAACAACTCTTTGGTGAGTAACTAAAATTATCAACAAAGTATTTTACTTTCTGTTAATTTAACTTCGACTCTGAAGCTGCATATAGGTAACTTATTTACATTTTTCGAAACTTACGCTCAAGTTTTGAAGAGGTTCGTTGCTCGTCGTTCGTCCTAAATCTGGAACATCCCATGGTGCTGTTTGTACTCCGGTACTGGGATAACTTTTTATCAATTCATCCGTACTAGTAGCCATTGTACATTTACTTGGCGTTTCACCATTATTGCACCTAACATTATTTCCGTTCTCATATTTTGGAGGACTTTGATTGAAAGGTACCGCATTCTCTGATTGCCCTGCGAAAGGAAAATTGACCATTCAACTTTTGAGTATACACCAGATTTCAAATATTTAAAAAAGATTTCATTGATTTCACAAGGATTTTAAATATAACATTTTTAATGTAGAATATTCCATAAATGGAATAAAACAATTTTACATTAGAATTTTTTAATTTGATTATTCTTATAATAAATTAAAACTAAAATGCAAATAACCTACTGAGTTTCATAAATACCATAACCATGGCAGATTTGTGCATCAATTAGTTCTCAAATCACCTCCAAGCGTTTTAATAATCATAAAATCTATATAATTTAAACAATTATCATTTTTAATTTCGTGATTTAATTACTGTCAAACATTGTATTTGTAAATATCCACTGCGCTTTTGTAATTGTAACAAAACCTGTAAAATTACTGCATTCAAAATAGTGAACTTCCAACTGTAAAAAGTAAAAACACCACGTTAAATGTAATGCTTTTACAACATTTTGGGAATTCACGTCTCTGAAAATAGGAAATAATTGTATATTCAATTATTTTCTACTTTCAGGAAGGTACTTTCCCAAAATTCTGTAAAAACACTACATTCAATATGGTGTTTTTACTTTTCACAGTTGGAAGTTCACTATTTTGAACGCAGTTATTTTACAGGTTTTGGTACAATTACAAAAACGCAGTGTAAATTTACAAATTTTTTTTACAGTGTGGATGGAATCCTCAATGCTGCCAAAAGCGATTACTACATCTAAAATTTTATTGGTTGGTATAATCAAAAATATGTCATCAACATAACGTTTACATAAGATTTATGTGAAATTTAATTTTTCTAATGTTTTAACAAATTTTTCTATATCTTCGAACACCAAATTTGAAAAAATAGGAGACCCCATCGGGCAACCTGACAATTTTTTAATTAATGGTTTAGTAGATAGATGAATACAATTACGGAATGAAAAATTTAGAAAAAAAATAGGTAATTTAAAAGTTACTTTATTGCAGAATAATTATCGACTTCCGTTGATAAGCGGCCTGCCTTTTAAAAGAAATAATTAACTAAATTTATAATAGTATATACAAAAATAATAAAAATACAAATTTATTAGAAAAATGCACACACACAAAAACAGATTTGAAGGTTATTTTACCTTATATTCAATGCCTTTCTAAAAGACTAACATGTTCATTAGAAAAATGTAACATAATCGTTTATTTTTAAAATAACCACACTCTAGATAATTTTTTTTTTTAATAAAAAAGATTCCCAACAGATTGAAGTTTTATCAGACTGATGTTCTTAATAAAATGCATTAGTTGCAATAAAGTCTGCATCGGGGAAACTGATAGAAAATTAAAAATAAGACTTGCCGAATATAAACGAGATTACGAAATTTAAACACTAGTTTGTTCCAACCCTCACGGAATTTTGACCTTTTTTCTATTATTTTTTTTGTTTAGTAATAAAATCTGAAATTTTAGCAAAGAGAACATAAAACTTTTAAAGGGCGAATTATTGAATCTATTTTTAAAAGAAAAATTACTAAAAACTTCTACCCACCTTCAGTCCTTATAATCATCGTCCTTATAATAATTTGAAACTTTTTTCCTTTAAAAATGTAATTTTATTGGTTTGAAGTCTCTCAAAACAAAAAAATTCAAACCGTTATATTTAAAAGATTTTCACTGTAAACTGTACTTTTTTTGACTCTGTAATTAACTTCAGATAATAACAAAAAAGGTATAATACTCAGTAGGTTATTTGTATTTTAGTTTTAATTTATTATATAAAAAACACTATTTTAGAGAGGAAAACTTTCCTGATGAAGGCCCGCATTGAGAGCCGAAACGTTGAACATAAAAACGATGTTTTTTAATAACTAGAATTATTATTTTTTTCTGTTTGTTTCAATTGAACCGTAAGACCGGATATAGAAAACCTGATTAAATGTCAAGAATGAGAATAATTTGATGAAATTTAAGTGAATCGAGTAGATTCAAGATGGAAATTCTATCTAAAACTATTTGCTTTTTATGAAGATTTATTTTTAGTATTTAATTATTGTTTTATACTTCACAAAACAATCGTAAAAACACTTTTATGAAACAATTAAAATACACCTTTAAAATTGTTCCTATTCTTTCTAGTTCCAGTTTTCGACATCAGGTGCCGAAATGGTCAAACACCACTCCCAACAGTCCTGTAAAATCGTTTTACATCTTACGAAATAATAAAATCGAATAAAATATCTAAATAAATAAAAATTTTGAACTAGATATTAAAATTTCTTAAAATTGGTTTAATGTCTTAAAAATGCCTTGGAATCTTTTGAAATGACCTAAAATATCTTAAACCCTTTTGAATCCATTAAAAATTCCTTGGAATCTTTTTAAATCCCCTGAATATTTCAAATCTTTTAAAATCTTTTGAAATCCCTTGGAACTTTTTAAAGCTCTTGAAAAGTCATTGAAATTTGTAAGAATACCCTAAGATATTTCAAATACTTCATAATCTTTCGACATGCCTTACAATTTTTGAATCAATTAAAAATTCCTTCAAGTTTTTTAATATATTCTAAAATTAAAAATCTTTTGAAATCCATTGAAACATTTTACAGATCAAAAAATTCGTTGGAATTTGTACAAATAGCCTTAAATCTTTCAAATTTTTTGTAATCACTTTCAATTACTGAAATTTATTCGAAAATTCCTAAAACATTTCGAATTCTTAAAAATATTTTGAAATCAATTGCAAATTCCAAGGAATATGTTTTAAAATTTCATAGCATTTAAAATCTTAGACAATCCATTAAAATATTATAAAATCTTGTAAGGTTACATCAAATCTGATGTTTCCTGAAATCTTAGAAAAATGATTAACATACCTTCGAGCTTTACAAATACCTTAAAATTATTGAAATCCTCATATATCTTCTAAAATCTCATGTAATCTTTTAAAATAGCCTAAAACCTTATAGGTTCTATAAAATAGTTTCATATCTTCCGAAATTCTTCAAAATCGGATGACATTTTTCAGACACATATTACATATTTTATGACACATATTAATCATTTAAATCCTTGAAAGATTTCGAATCTCTTTAAAATTCCTTGAAATTGAATTAAAATACCCTAAAATATTTTAAATCTAGCAACAATATTGGATTCTTGTCAAATAACCTAAAATAATTAAAATCCTTTGAGAATCCATAAAACTTTTTAAAAATTCTTTGAAATTTTTTAGAATGTCCTAAATTCTTTGAAACCCCTTCAAATTATTGAAATATGTTAAAAACTACTTGGAATCAAGTGATATTTTCATTTTAAGAAGTAAATATAGTGCATTTTTTTTAGAAATTTGACTAAAAAGTTATTTGAAAAAAAAATGACTAAAATTAACTGTGTAGTAGCTTCTTACAAAATTTCCCTGACCAACAAAATTCCCCGCCTTTCCCTGATTTTCAGATTTTTCATGACCTGCTGCTCTCCTGGAATAATGAAATCCGTTATCCAGCCCTATCCGAAAAATTGAAATTTACCTGTAAATGTTTCAGGAAGATAGGGTATTGTTCCGTATTCATTGTCTCCACTTTGGCTAAGATTAAGACTTTCTTTACTCTTTTGCTTGAGAGATGAAGACTTCCCTGTTGCATCAGACTTTGTTGACTCAATGTGACCTGGTAAACTTTCTACTGGAGTTGCTTCCACTGTATCACAATATACTGAGAAAAAATATCCAATTGTTGTATCAAAAAATATTGTTTGAGGTATACGAAAATCTTTATCAGATAACCAGATTTAAAACATAACTTACGCTGAATGTTCTCGGAATTATTAAGCTTCTCTGGTACATCAGACTGCGATTTGGCAAAACGTTTACAGCGATCACGTTCCCGATCACTTCCGCTTCGCTGCCTTTTTCTTGCACTACTAGCTATGATCGGAGATCCGCCAGTAGTTGGAACGGCATTCTGCAAAGCAAATTTTTGCTACCTTATTGATATTAATGAAAAATAGAAATAGAAATAATGTTAAAAGTTTGGTGATTGTAAGCTTCCATCCAAATTTGTAATTTTTTCGTGTTAATAGAAATTAATGTAATATGCAGTTAGTAACTCCTTTCATTGAAATGAGTGTTATATGTGAAAATATTATTTATAATCCTTGGTAATTTGATAACATTTTCTACACGTAGATTTAAACAAACATTTGTGAGGCACAGTTTACATGCGAAAACATTAATAACAAATGTTAGGATGAGATGCTATATACCTGCGTGGGTACATTAATATTTACAACAAATCGCTGACTTCGGGAGGCATCTATCAGAAATCTGAGATGCTCAAGAAAATCTCCGGATTGCTTTAATTGTTCGCAATCAGGAACTTTACTCAGCTTCTCTTGCACTGTAAACAAAATCATTCAAATCATTCAAATCATTCAAATCATTCAAATCATTTTAATTAATAAGAAAAAAAATTATAAAGGCATTCAAAAGGAGACATCAGTATCATCTTTTCCTGATGCGATTGTCCAAAACTTTTTAATTTTATACTTAAATATTCAAATGACCACCAAATTTTTGTCTGTTGCCCAAGGCATACAAACTTACGGGGTGTCTAGCGAAATTTCATTTTCAAACTCCTGGCAAATTGCCGAATCGGAATTTACGTTTTTCCCAGTTAAAAAGTAATAAAAAGTAATAGAAAAGTTTATAAAATTAATATTATTTGATCAGGGTCGCAATTATTTTACCTAGAGTATCGCTTAAGGATAAGTTTCAAAGAAAATACCTCGAAATAAAAAGTTAAAAGATCATGTGTATCAGAAAAATCAGGCATTTATTATTTCTAAACAAAAATTTTAAACAAACTCATGACAAAACTTTGAAGGCATGTAAGATTTCAAAAATGTGCTGATTTTCCCTTAAATTCTGACAAGGTCTGAACTTAGAAAAAATAAATTGTAAGAATTCAAGAATTTCTTATACATCAACAATGGTTATATAAAAGTTTTTACATTTTTAAACTATTACGACTTATCTGTTCTAAGTTCAGGTCTTGGCAGAATCAAGGAAAAACCAGCACCATTTTGTTAAAAAGGTCGATTAAATTTCGTTATTTAGACTTTTTTTGCTATATTTCTGAAAGAGTAGTAAACATACTTAAACTAAAAAAAGAATCAGATAGTCCCGTACTTCTTGCAGGTAGTTTATATTGAAAAAACGTGATCAATAATCATTCAAAAAGTATAAATTTTGTTTAAAAAACTTTTACTTCACATGCGTTGATTAAAAATATAATAAAAATTATAAAATAAATATAACAACGAATAAGAAGTACAATTTAAAGAAAAAAAACTTGTATTTAAAATTTGGTCAGAACAAATAAATACTTTGAAGTTAACAAAAAATATGAAAACAATTAATTGGAAACATGATTTTTTTTCGATCCCTCCTGAATTTTGAATTTTTCACCCTAAAACTAATAATATTAAAATAGTTTGACTGTTCGACCGGGAAATGGTCACAAATTTTTACGACGGGTTATGACAATAAATTTATTTTTTGACCGGAAATTTTACAAATTCTTCCAAGAAAAATCTATTGAATCATTTGAAATATGATAAATTTCACATCACATGAAATAAATGCAATTTTAAATAAGTTCAATTTAAAAAATTTTTGATGTCAGGTTCACCTGTTAACTTTTTTAATTATAAAATCATTCAGTTTTTATAATTAAAAGTTTTAAAATGTGATTTTAAAGACAAAAACAAATCAAAAGCATTTGAAATTCAAAATTGTTAAAGAAAATGTGTCAAGTTTATCACTTGCAAATATAAATTAATAAATGATTTTTTAAAGTGTTCTCTAGTTCAACTATTAAAAATTGAACAATCATCAATTTTACAAGACGATTCTCAATCTGTTTACAACTAAACAATTTATAGATTTGAACGTTAAAAATGGAACCGCTTCAATTCGAAAGCCTTAGTAGTTAAACAAATGTAAACCTCTGGAAGCTTTATCATCTATTCTCAACTTTAGAATAACTTAAAATTAATAATTAAACGTTTTCATTCCATTTCAAATCACATGTTGAAATATTGTTTCGGCCTAAAATAATCCATTTTTAACCCACGCATTTGGAATTTTTTTATTGAAAATAAATGTAAATATATACATTACATTAATGAATTAATGAATACATTATTTTTTCTTTTCAATCTAGAACCTTCTCAGTCTATTGTATAAGAAGTACAAATTGAAAATTTTAATTTCTTTCTTTAAAATTAAGATTTGTGTATTTAGAGCAATGCAAATTTGTCAGATTCATTAAATTCTTTCAAAACTCTTGATTCTATTAAATCTCTTAAGTCCGACATCACTATAAAATTCAGAAATTAAATTAAATTGGTTCAATATTAGGAATACTTGACTGTATATTTAAAAAGAGCAATTAAAAATCAAATATGCAAAACTACAGAATTTGAAACTGAATTGTTTCAAGTAGAAAGGCTTGAATCGTTAAAATTTCAAAGTGTTTGAATTTTCATTATTTCATATTTTTGAATTTTCAAATTGTAAGTACAATTTTTTAACTTTAATTTATAAATAACAAATAAAAAATTGTTTATTTCAGACGATTAAAAATTTTTTAAATTTAAAATTTAAACAAATTTAAAAATGTTTAGATTTAAACAAAAATTAAAATATTTGAATTTTTATCTTTTTAACTTAAAATATTGCTTTAAAATTATATAATTTTCAGCATTTAGAAATATATTCATTCATTCTTTAATTTAGAAAATTGAAAAGGATAAAGGCAGATTTATATTTTTTAACCAGAAAACTTTCAACTTATCAATTTATAAATGTTAAAACTTTTGTAATTTAACATCATTTAATTTCAAATTTTTCATCATTTTTAAAGTTTCCATTTTATGCGTTTCAATTATTGAACGATCTAAAAAATGTAAGCTTTGTTCTTAAAAGTTAAAAATTCAAAACTGTTTCACTTTAAATGATTTAATTTGCGTTTATAAATAACAAACTTATGGAAAAATAGCAGAAATAAGACTGAAAAAAACAGTACAAAAATTTCTCTGTTTGAATTTCATGCTGACATTAGTAGAAAAATGTATACTATGTTTTGTTCAGTAAATTTACAAGATTTCTCAGCTTCTGATTGGTTGGTAATATATTTATGAGTTCAATTCGTCACACGCTTTTACCATTGTTTTCTTTAATTTTATATTAATAGTAATAACTTTACGCAAAAAATGAAAAATCTTAATTTAAATTCATGACTACAGATTGCCCGAATATGTTAACAAATTCCCGGCATTTATCATAGTGCAAAAAATTCCAGGGTCGCTAGACACCCTGAAACTTGAAAAAATCTCTAAAGTTACTGGTCTAACTATTTTAAGATCTGCGTGAAGTACAATACAACAAAAATGCTCACCCAGGGTGTGTATTGATGAATATTTATCCAAAATATCAGTTAGATTCATGTCGCTAACTGTTCTTGTAAATCTTTTGCCTCTGGCGAGGACCATACGACATTCCTCCAAATGAGGAGATGTTTCTAAAAACGTTTTGGCAGCTTCATCACACTTTTGATCCTCGAGGTACCCTGAAAATATTTTCAAAGGTTACTTGAACTTTTTAATTTAACAAGTTTAAACTTTGGAAAATCCCAATGCTAAATTTTTGAACGTTTTATTTATCATAAGACTTTTAAGCTTGAAACTTAAAAATATGAAATAATGTGTATTTTAGAAAATAAATGTCCAGAAATGGAAAAAGTGCCTTGCTGGTAGTTTTTGGTCTCTGTGTCACATTTAGTACAATTTGAAAAATTCCAATACTCTTACTTATTCCCTTTGAAAACCACCACTAGGCCACTTTTGTGTGAAAACACCGCTTATCACATTACAATAAAAACTAAGCAAGGAAGAAATCAATTCTCAGGGAAGAATTTAATTATTTTTCTTTTAGTTATGCGATCAGTCCAAACTCTTATTTATTGCCACAGAAATTTGTTATTTTTCCATGCATATCTAAATTTTCGACTCCACCTTTGGGCCTTTTTCAAGGTTAAAAATTATCAAATTTCTTAGCGCATCAATTTTCATTTAGTTCTTATATCATTATTTTAATTTAACAATATTTATAATGTAAATATTATTGTCACGATTAGTCAAATGGTTCTTTCATAGTGAAACGTAATTTGACTATATCCCTCATAACTCTGTGAAAAACTTCGAAGTTGACTGCATTGGTAATTTTTTGTCATTAAGAATGTTAATTTTATAAGTAGATTTTAAAAAAAGTATTTAAAATTGGTTAATGATTCTGAAAATTTAAACAGTAACTTTCGATTGTGATATTCAATTAATTCATTAGATTGACTCAAAAGCCATTCCGCTCATAAAATTATTAAAAGATTATAAATTTACTGCGTCGATCATTTTTTTCGCTATTAATTTATATTTAATATTATGCTCAAAATGAAAGCATTCCGAATTTATATGTAAACTGTAAATCCTTTCAATTTATGCACACAATTTTATTTCTAATAGAAATCTTTAATATATGAACAATGCGAAAGTAACAACTTTCCCACATTAAATCACTTTTAAATAAAAATATTAAAAATTCACATTCGATGCCTTCAATATGTCTGAACTCTCTCGAATCCGTAAATTATCCAATTCGAGAAAGTTCAAAGATTAAAAATTTTGCAAGAAATTTAGGAACTTTGACGAATTCAGATAATGAAACTTATATGATTTTAAACCATTTCAATAACTTTCTATTTAAATTCTCCACAATTGTAAATGCCAAAAAAGTATTATGAATTGAAAATTGTTGAGGTAGCTTTCAAATTTTCCAAGACCTTTTCCACATCAATCTGTGACATTTTTTTTAAATGTATGAAAAATAAAACTATGCGCTTCAATTTTTTTTTTAAGTAATTCAAATGTACAGTTTGGCAATGGCTTTATTTCGATTGACGGGTGACGAAATTTGGTGTAGACAGTATGGATTTGTCTGATCAGGCAATAACAGTGAATGCACAGTACTTATGAAAGTGAAGTTACACAGCAAGAAAATGTAATTTGCATTGGTATTTTTTTACATGCAGTCAGTATTTTTCCTTCTCTGGTCATTCTTATTTTATTTTTAGGTACTTTAGCATATAATTTCCATATTTTGGCTGAATTACCTGACCTAAGCTCTGGTGAAAATCCAAATTTTTACTATATATTCTTGAAAATTATGACCTTGATGCTAAATAAAGTACATATTTTACACCGAGATAAATGAAGACGAAATATTTGTACATAAAAAACGATAATAAATTCAAAATATCTTATCAAAAGATATGACTATGTCCAATGAAGTAAAGCCTGCCCTAAAATCCAGTAAGTATAATCTAGCAGAAACCTCTTTTATTGTTTATGTGTATATTCCCGCGGTTTCCGCGTGAAAAATATAGGTTAGGACTGTTTATTTATTTTTTATTTTTATATACTCACCAAGAACTAATCTTGCTATCTCCGAAGGCAATAAACTGTCCATTTTTGTGGAAGCACTACAAAGTTCTTATCACGCCGAAAACATTTTGCACCAACTTAACATTATTTTTAAAAACAAAACATCGAATGCGTCTCGCTCGTCACAACGCGCTCCATTCCATCTCCCATCTGCCTAAAACTCACTCCAACTACAACTGCTCAAATTCACACCCTCAACAAGTGATAAGCTAGATACCGATTAGTACCGACTATTGAATATATCCCAAAGATGTCGCTATTTTAACCTTTTCAGTTGTTACGACCTACCAATTGGACCTACCCACGAAGGAATAATAAGACCTAACTCCGTTTCGCCCATCGACATATAGAAATGGACCGGTGATGCTGTGGGGAGAACGGTAATGGGCTCTAGAGAGCGAAAAAACATTTGAGATGTAGACCTATCTCTTTCTAGATAAAGCTGATTAAGGGCATGTGAACTTACAGTTTCCGCGGCTTTTTTTCCACAAAAATGAAAATTTTTAAAAACTTAATTCAGAAATGCTATAAAATATCATAACGGACGTCCCCGGACTCTTTTTTGAGGGATAATAACAAAAGAATGTATTGTGCTAATTAAGAATTGTATGCATATGCATTATGTTGAGGTTAAATCGTTTTTCATCTCTGCCTTTCCGATAATCTGGTAATTATTTATGAAATAAACTTTGTTGATTGCCTGCAAACAAGGTTAGTTCCAGGAGATTAGTTACTATGTTTATTTGTAAATCCAAAGTTTTCGTCCAAAAATATTGTGTAATTTGAAAGTAACGTTCGGGTGAATTGTAACACGCATAACCTCGAAATATACATGCACGTTGTTAGCAATATCAAATTTTTTTGGTAAAAAAACGCAAAAAAAGTGTGCGGGGACGTCCGTTAGCATATTCGCTATCATTCCCCAGATTTTGAAGACAAAATATTTATTATTCTAGAAAAAAGCCCGGGGAACCTAAAACTGGTCAAATCCACCATTTTCTATGTATCACATCCCCTTAATCTAGAATATTTTCGTTAGGTGAAGTTTGGCGTAGCACAGGACCGTGCTTTGTGTCGCGAGTGCCCCAATAATGTGACGTTTATTGTACTTTTCAGAATTGATTAATTTATAATTTATTTAATTATAGTTTATTGTAAATAAATATAAAAAATGGTGGCATCCTGTGTAGTTTGTGGGCATTATCAAGACGTTTATACGGGGATATGTTTTCATACGTAAGTAAAGTTATTGATTATAGTAAAATAAAAAATATTACAACAAAAACAAAACCTCAAAATATGAAGTTTTGTATCTATGCAATACAAATGGTTATTTTTAATGTTATAGAAATATTATTCAAATTTTTGACACTTTTTATATTATTTTTGAACTCACAAAACTTACAGAGGGATTAGCTTATTAAGCACTGTAAGTAAAATATATTCAAAAATACTTATTCGTAGGGTAATGAAAATAACAGAAACAAAGATTTGGGAAGTC
>NC_046664.1:90499288-90509387 GCF_010883055.1 Belonocnema kinseyi | reverse complement strand
AAGAGTGAATGGGAAACTGAGTGACTGTTTCGATATTATTCAAGGAGTTAGACAAGGATGCGTTATGTCTTCATGGTTATTTATATTATTTATGGACAAGTTCGCAGATGATAAGGTTGTTATGACAGAGTCTATCGAAGACCTACAAAGAATGTTGAATAAACTAGATGCAAGCATGAAGAGCATAGGCCTCAAAATTAACGCAAATAAAACAAAAACTATGGTGTTCGAAGGAAAGAGTGAGAAAACGCTACGCAATATTTTATTAAATGATGAGAGAATTGAACAAGTTGATAAGTTCGTATACCTTGGTAGCTTATTTAATAGAGACGGGAAGATAGATGAGGAATTAGATAGACGAATAAATGAAGGTAAGAAGGTTATTGGTAGAGCAGGTCCCCTTATCAGATGTAAAAACATATCAAATAAAGCTAAAATGGCAATACATAATTATATAATTGTACCGACTGTACTATACGGTAGCGAGACATGGACTTATCAAGAAAAAGATAAGAGTAAAATTAACACAATTGACATGAGATTCATGCGCATAATAAGCGGGAAATCCCTAATGGACAAAGTAAGTAACGAGATAATTCTAAAGGAATGTGGTGCAGAAGAGACGCTAGTAGACATATGGGAAAGAAATCGGTTAAGATGGTTCGGATATGTTGAGAGAATGCCAAATGAACGACTAACGAAACAAGTGTATCAAGGTAAAGTAAATGGAAACGTGCCCAGAGGTAGACCGCGGAAAGAATGGTTAGAATGTGTGAATGAGACCCTACTTAGAAGAGACATAAGAAGTCACAGAAACACGAGAGCCTGCATGAAAAAATGCATGGACATAAAAGAAGCTAGAGAAGTATGCCAGAACAGGAAAGTATGGCGGCAAATAGTTAATAAAAAGAGTGTCAGTAGAGTGAACGATGCCTGAAACAAAGACCTTGGCTATTAATGGAGCCAAGTGGGGAACCTTACATAACGACTTCGTGAGGTTCTTCGCTTGGGGTGATTGCTAGAGAGATTGATCAGCAACCTGGGTCGGAGCAGTGTTGCGGAACGAACGTGTTATGTACTTAAATAGCACGAGAATTCTGGATCAATCTGAAAAATCTCTATCCCTTCCACACACTACTCCTTTCCCCTGCCGAGTGAGTCACGCCTACCCCGAAAGGGAAATGGCTTAATGGTGTAATAATAATAATAATAACAAAACGTTTATTATTGTAGCATTTTCAACCAAATTTCAAAAAGAATTGAAGGTTACCAAGTTTTTAAAATAATCTATATGAAGCAGGTTATTTTACATGAATGTTCTTTAAAATTCAATTTATTATAACTACAAATTTCTAATGTATTGTTTATCTTTTTTTTTTAATTAACAGTACAGAATATTCAGGCAATACCCGGGGCCACCAATTCACTGGACAGAGTCCTGAAATATATAAAGGCAGGTCTACGTCTCATATGTTTTTTCTCTCTCTAGAGTCCATTTCAGTTCTCCCCAAAGCGTTACCGGTCCATTTCTATATGTCGATGGTTTTGCCACTTGGCAATAGAAACATTACCGTAAGTGGTAGGCACATTTAGCCCTGTGCATCTGAAAACAAAATGGCGATCCCTTAGTGTCCTAAGTTGGTTAGTTGGTTCAGCGTGGCGCTAGTTGCCCCATCACTCACTTTGGGTTTTATTCACTGAATCAACGAAAAAGGGCCCGTTAGGTTTACTCTTCTCAACATCCGAAAATATTTACTGAAGGAAGAAAGTGATCCCTTCCCAAGTGGACTTTGCCTCCTTTTCAATCACTCAGAAACAGATGGGTTGCGGCAGCAACTGGTTAAGTTTGAATCCCGCGCAAAATAGGTACAGAGGATCGGTCCTTTACTTTGTGTACTGATAAAAAAAAAGTATCCGGGATTCCATCTTTGAAAGATCAAAACCCCCAGAATTCTGGAAGGTTTTTCTCCCGATGAGAACTTAACTGAAGATACTTTCAAACGATCCCGAAGGGAGGGAACTGCTATTCGAAAGAGTTAGGTTTTGAACCTACTTTCAGCTCTCTGGACTTTTACTCTCTGTCTGTGCAATATGATTTTAATCTCTAAGATTCTGTTTTTGAAATCAGAATAAAAGCTACTTTATAGCAATTTCTCGCTAATTCCAAATTATATTACACGCGTTTAAAACACAACTATATAATATACATTATTATTTGATTATGAGACAATATTGAAGTAATTTATTAATTAATTAATAATATATAATGTATTAATAAATGGGTAATTTTATAAATAATTAATATTTAATTAAAATTACAATTGAATAGAAATTTCTTGATATTGATATAAATATCGAATAATGTAAATTTAATAACATTCAGAATATTATTTTTAAATTAATTACTGTTTGTTAGCGATTTTATAATTTTAAAAAATTCTATTATTTGTTTAGATTATATTTTCAAATCTATTTTTGTTCTAAAAAAGTTTGTCAAACATTTAATTTTTTAAAATAAATTTATTTTTAAAATATCTGATTTAACAATGTAATTTATTATCGTTGCTTAAATAATAATTACTTAATAAAGAGAATACTAATAATTGATGATAAAAGTATTCTAACTATAATTCAAATAAATTTGTTAGAAATTTAATTTTTAATTTTATGGTCCAAATATCTATAACTTTTATTTCAAAAATTATTTTGTTCAAAGTTTGTAATTAAAAAAATAATTGATTTTTCTAATTTAATTCTTTAACCAATTCCAGTTTTTAAACAATTTTTTTTCAATATTTCATTTCTTATACCTTTTTGATTCTTCATCAATTTTATTGTTTAACCATTTTATGTTTTCTTTGAATTTATTTTTTCAACCATTTTCTTTTTTAATTCTATTATTTGTTTAAATAATATTTTTGAATCTATTTCTTTTTTCCTGAAGTTTAATTTCAAAAACTATTTTATTTTTTAAACCATTTTATTTTTTAACCCCTTTTATTTTGTAAACAATTGTTAAAGTTTGTCATACATTTTATTTATTAAATAAATTTATGTTCAAAAATTTTATTTTTTCAAAAAATTCATTAATTTTTTCAATACTGTGGTTTTTAATATCTTATAGATTAATATAATTTATTATTATTGCTTAAATAATATTTAATTATTTAAGAGAATAATAATAATCTATGGTAAAAGTATTCTAATTAAAATTCACATAAATCAGAATTTATGAGAAAAAAAAATAATAATGCATTAGTCAACAATAATTCCAACTAGTGACTGTTTATCAAACTTCGAAAAAATATTGTATGTGGTGCCATCCAGTAAAGTTTCGTTTCCAAAAGATTTATCACAAACGGCACATTATGACTCACTAAGAGATCGATCTCTTGAGAAACAGCAAAGGGGTTTTATTCTTAGGATTCAGCTCCCTAGATTCTTAGAAGATTCAAATCTTATAGATATAGAGTGTCAGTAAGTCCGATCTTTCCAGTCTTTCGATCTTCTACTGATTCCATCCATACCTGAGTGGGGGCAGAGATCGTTCAGTGAAGAATTATTACTCTTCTCGGGATTCGTTTCAGGCACCAACGTGCTTGCTTGAATCTTTTCCCCAATTGTTTGCGGCGAGATGACTTCGCCCCTGAAGGATTGGGTGACGCCTCTTTCAAGCTACAGTTCTCCCACAGAATTGCCCAGAATATATCTCCTAAGACCTAAAGAGCGCGTTCACTAGGGTGACCATCTGTCCGGATTTTCCCGGCCATATCCTCATTTTAGGGATAGTGTGAGTTGTCCTACAGGATTTTTTAATTTGTCCGGGTTTTTGTTCGGATTTTTCAAATGATTAATTTTTATTTTTCAATCAATATTTGGACCTTTTTTGTACAAAATGTTTACATTAAATGCCATTTAGTGATTTCTTGGTCAATTCACTATATAAAGTACTATTAAACATTCCTCCTATACGAAAAATATATATGTGTGCATTTGTGACATTGATTAGAATGCATTAGGGTTAAAAAATAAAAATATAAATAGTTAAGCGCTGTTAAAATTTAATAAAACAGTTTATTTGAAAAATATGTTTAAAAAATGTCTTTTTAACTTAATCCTTTGTATTCTAGTATGCCGTACTTTGTCCTGTTTTCAACTATTTTGTTTAACTTTGTCCTCTTTTTTTAAACTTTTCTGTCCTACTTTTTCATATTTTTCAAACTTTTATATCCTACTTTGTCCTCTTTTAAAAATAAATTTGTGTCCTCCTTTGTCCTCATTTTTAAAGGTTTTTGTCCTACTTTCCGAACATCAATTATGGTCACCCTAGCGTTTACACTTTACAGCATCACTTTCGGCTCACTCGGGATTCACTCTTAGTCCCTGGAGTACACCACTTTATTTTTATTTTTTAATAAATAAAATGTTATTTTCTGTAAAAAAAAATATTGAAATGAAAAGAATGTTACTCATTTTATATTTCAAAACAATTTTCCAAACGATGTATATAAATGATAATGGAAAACATGAATTAAAACGTCATCCCATAAACTTGGTAAAATGGAATATTAGATTTTAATTTGAATAAAAAGTTAAATATAATCCTTTTTATATCTGAAAACGCAGTAAATAATATTTATATCAATAAAATATGTCAAGAGTTTTTGAGACCGATCATGCTGTACAAAGCGTCTCAAGTTTTGACTGCAGTAACTGTACATTTACTGCCAGACAACTAGAATTCTTAAATTCCCGTGAATTTAAGTTCAAGTTATATAACCGAGAATATGACAAAATTTATGAGAATTTAAAAGAATTTAAGAATTTATGATTTTTAACAATATTTTTAGTCTTCAGGCTATATCAGCGGTTGAATATACATTATTTTCTACCTCAGGCATATTCAGGAATTAGTGTTTCATATACTTAACAATTTTCAAATGTATTCATTTATTCCAAACAAAAAAAAAGTTTTTTCTACTTTAAAAGATAACTCTTTAACAAAATACGGAAATTTAAAAAAAAATTGAATTTTTAACATACTAGTTGAATATTTAACATAAAAAGACAAATTGTCAAGAAAAATTGTCATAGTTTATATTTTAATAAAAAATAATGAAATTTGTACTACAAGGCAAAGAATTTTATACCCAAAAAGAGAAATTTCAAACAAATAAAGATTTTTCACTCAAAAAATAAATAAAAGTTTATCTAAATTATTGAACCTTCAAACCAGAAGACAAATATTCTTTACAAAAATGCAAATTTTAAACAAAAAATATGACTGTTCAACAAAAAATTAATTTTTCGCGAAACTGATGCATTTTCACACAAAAAAAGGGAAATTTCAAACTAAAAAATAATTTTAAAAAACGCGAATTTTTAAATGAAAAATATCAATATTAAAAAATGGAAAAGTTCCATTTTCTGTTAAAAAATTAATCCTGAACAAAAAAAAAATTATTTTCCACAAAACAGTTAAATTTTCAACCAGACATAAGCTTTCAATAAAAAAAAATTCATAATCTAGCTTAACTTTGAACCAAGTAGTTCAATTTACAATGAAAGAAAAAAAAAGATTTATAACAAGATAATTAGCTTTTTAACCAACGAGATAACTTTTCAACTTAAAATATAAATCACAAAAAAAGTGATTTCTTAACAAAACGATTCAACCAAATGTTTTAAACGAATTAGTTGAATTATCAATCAAAGAAGAACGATTTTTAACCAAGAAGTTGCTTTTTCATACAAAACATGAAATTTTTTCTATAAAAGATGAAGTTCTAAATTAAAAAGATAAAATTTCAAAAAAATACTTGAATTTTCGGTTGGAAAATATTTTAGTCGAGCTTTTACGATCAAACTATGAATTTTTTAACAAGAAATAATTTTCTACCACAAAAATTCTATTTTCAATCCGAAAAGATGCATTTTTAACATAAAAGGATGTCTTTTTAACAAAATTGTTCAATTCTGTAGCAAATAGTTGCATTTTTATCAAAAAATATTAAATTTACCTTAAAACAGAAAAATGTTTTATTACAAAAAAAGTTGATTTTTTATCCTAAAAAGATCAATTGTGTACTAAAACAGATGAATTTGTAATAAAAAACCAAATTTTTTTTATAAGTGGAATTTTTATCCAGAAAATATTTTAGTTCATTTTTCGAAACAAAAATATTAATTTTAAACAAAAAGTATGTTTTTTACGAAATACAGTCAAACTCTTCTATAGCGCCGAATTTAGGGCTGATGGTGGGCGGGAACTAACTAATTATAGGCCGCTCCGTTGTTGTTTGTTCATGCTTGAGTGACAGCTGCATATCCCGCGTAGCTTCTGTTACACCGACATTTGGCTCGGCGTCAATTCTCGGAAGGGCTATAGAAGGGAGGGTTATTGAAATGTTTCACTGCAGTTCAGTTTTCAAAAAAATAGTATAACAGTTAAATTCTAACCAAACAGTTGCATTTTATTTAAAAAAAACATTTTATTTCTGCTAAAATAGGTAAACTTTAAAATAAAAAAGACAAACTTTAAAAAACAAGATTTGAATTTTCAAATGAAAAGTTAACTTAAAAATTCAATCTTCTATTAATTAATTTATTTATTAATTTATTTCTCGGTTATATTCTCGGTAATATTCTCATTCTCGTTACCGTTCTCAAAGCAATATAACCGGCTCAAAACTCTAGTTAGGTTACTATATTAGACAGGAATATGCAACCGCCATTCTGGTTCCTGGACAGTTCGCGGGAAACAGTGCGATAAGCATGTCGTATAACTTAATTAAAATTAAATTCAGAATATAAGAAAAATGGTCTGCTGCAGTGCTCAGTTTTGTAAAAATAGAAGCGAAGATGGATTTAAACTTTAGTGTTTTCCACTAGGGCGAAGAGAAAGACTGTCAATGTGGATCATAAATTGTAGACGCGACAAATGGAAACCGAATTCAAATTCACGATTATGCGAAGTTATTACTAATATTTATGACTATCATAATATAATTCAAATATAGAGGGTCTGAAGATTATGCTTACATGCAATTAAATTGCCTATGAGCATTTTTTTTTATATCAAAGCGAAATGAGATCCAGAAGGAAGTAAGGTTAGGAACCCGTTTTTCTATAGGACGACGCACGCTAACCCACGCAAATAAAAAGGACGTGTGATGTGAAATATAAATAGCTATCATAATAAACTATTGAAAAAGTATTGTATTATTGTTTGACCTATAGTCTATTATTATTTTATTATTTGTTAATATTTATTTTAAAAATCATATAGTCTAATTTCAATATTTCGTATATTATGTCACATGTAATTTGATATATAATTCATGTTTTTATAACAATGCTTCGGTATAATTTAAAAATAAATAATCTAATCATGTAAGTGTATTTATATAATTCGATATCAATTTAGCTATTTTGAATTTGGCGGGGAACCAGAATGACAGCTTGCATATTCCCATCTAATATAGTACCTTACTCTAGTTTAAACCCAATGCTCCAAGGAAGGGGACACGCGCACTGTGATTTGCTATCTCCTTCTCTCTTGCAATAAATTGTGTGAGTGAGGGCCGTGTTGAATGACAACTAAAAACTGAGGTTATGATTCTGTAAATATTATCAATTGAGTTTGTCAATATACGTGATTATTTATTTCTGTGTTTTTTTACAGAATTAAATTGACAAATTTTGACCTGGAAAGTATGGGTAAGTAATACAGATTTAATTGTAATTATTAAATGATATGAAATGTGCAGATTGAATAATGTGACAGTATTGGGATCTGAAATCTTGAGGGCACCACTATAGGCAAAAGCAATATGGCCGGCTTTGTAATTAATAATAATTATTATCATATTATTTTGTTAACTATTAAATAAAAAATTTAAAATATTTTTGTAATAAACTTATATAGAAAAATGATCTTTTATGAAAATATTAGCAAAATAGGGCAAAAATGAACTAAATCCCATGCATTTGGTTCCTTGTTTTCCTCTTAGCAAGCTATGAAGTGAAGTTAGCTGTTAATTAAAGTGAAAATACCTCATTAGGTAATATTTTGTTGTGGTTGTCAAGCACTGGCACTCACTCGCACACTTCTTGTGGGAGAAAAGGAGATAGCAAATCACAGTGCGCATGGCCCCTTCCTTGTGAGCATTGTGTTCAAACGCAGTAAATGTACAGTTACCGCAGTCAGAACGTATTTACGGAGAGCGGTCTCCTTATTATTACTCGGTGATTCGAATCTTAATATTTGGAAAAGGCGATGAAATAAAAGAAATGAAGAAGTTAAATTTGACACTTTAAATAAATAAATTTAATCATTTAACACTACACAATAATCCATTGGACACACACAATAGTTAATATAACTTTTTAAATTATTATTATTAGTAACAAAACCGAATTATAAATATAAGTTCACTTAAAATAACTATCCGCTAGATTTAACATTTTCACGAAGCTACACGGAACTTATGCGTTCTAGAATCTATTTCCTTTGTTTTATATTCATAATTAGGATCTCGCGTGACGCGAGTTCATTGGGTTTGACGATTTAAAGATATCTCTCTGGCGTTCGTCCCCGAGACACATATATTTATAACCGTACATTTTTGTATCACGTGCAAGAGTAGCATTAGAGCGGGAGAGTCAAGTGCAAGCCTTCGACGTTGAGCCTGACCAATAGGAGCCCACTCACGTATGCAATAACGTATCAAGCTGATCACGTAGTCCTGGCGTACGTGACTTTTACGAAGGCTGCATTCTCATGTATACAATTTTTATGTTATTTGGTAGATCATGTAAAATTATCTTAATCTAAAATTAAAGAGGAAGAGAGAGAATGTTAGAAAAATTGTACTAATATTCTGATAACTTTAATAAACAATTTCCATAGTAAACAATCATTAATTATTTACGAATTTAAAGTAATTCATATCCTATGATAAAGGAAGCTTCTTCCTTATAGACTAAGGTTATAAAATCAACGAGTTTAATCGACGATAATACGCAAGCTGTCACACAGTTTTCTGCGTTCGTTCCACGAAGAAATAATAAGGGGATCTAACTCCGTTTCGCCACTTTGAAATAGAAACATTACCGTAAGTGGTAGGAACATGACAGGAAGATTTTAAATTTTCGTGCAGAGGTGCGCAGTTGTCCTCTTCCTATTGAGTATTCTAATCATGGACATAGGAAACACGGGACTACTATCGGCGAGAAAACTATAGGCATCTGCCTTTGAAGTTTAACAACTCAATCAAAAAAAATGCTGGCGCAACAAAAAAAACAGTCATTTAAAATCTGAAAGTGTTCTACGTTAATGAGCTTGAAGACGTTTCTGTGAAATATTTTTTGTGCTTAGCAGACTGAAAAATGTAAAAAAAGTAAGGATTTTTGGGTACGTTTAAGAACAGTCTCTGTATTTACTTTCAATCACCCGGAAGAATGTGTTAGTCTTCTTTTTTGTGAAAATCGCGATATTCTTAGACATTTTTTTTGTTTGGAAAACAAGTGACAGAAAGCAGGGGGGGGGGGCTTTTTTTGTTTTACTGCCGACCCCTGGTGCCATTCTGCGGCCCCTAGTTCTGAATGCTTGGATGGCACCTGGACACGGGTCAAAGAAAGGCACCAGTAAAAAAAACGAGCCCCCCCTGCTTTCTGTCACTTGTTTTCCAACCAAAAAAATGTCTAAAAATATCGCGATTTTCACCAAAAATAAGACTAACGCATCCTTACGGGTGACTGAAAATAAATACAGAGTCTATCCATTACAGTTTGCAGTTTGAATCGCTTTAATATCTGTATTAGAACTGAAGATAATATAGTTGCACATTTTTGTACTTTTAAGCAACAATTTTTATTATTTTTTAAATTTCTCAACTGCAACTGGTTCACAACAGTTTTCCTCGTACTCATGAATTTTTTCAAATTTTTTCCATCGCCCCTTGTATAAGAAATAATGCTCTAAACTCGACTGTTCTTAAGGGCATGTGACACAGCTAAATACCTATATTACCGACCACAGTTTTTCAGTTCACTGAATGTTGTTTTGAACCTAAGAACTTTTTTTGTAAGTAAAATA
>NC_046664.1:90488202-90499188 GCF_010883055.1 Belonocnema kinseyi | reverse complement strand
GAGCGGAAAGAAAACTACGTTTAAGTACAAAGCTTAATAATAAAAGATGTAAAAAAATATATTTTGACGATCAATTCCAACGGCATCAGCCGGTAACGTTGTTCACGAAAATACGAAATTTCTAGAGCCATCATTTCAAATCTCGAAGTATCTCGAAATTGACTAAAATTAATTTTAATCACGTAAAATCATTAAAATATTCTTAAATTCCTTTAAATCTCTTGGCAATCCTTAAAATCTTCGAATTTTTTCAAATAATTGAAAATCTTTTCAAAAAACTTTTAAATTAATTTCTTAACATTCTATAAAGTAACTAAAACTTATAGACATATTTTTTAATTCTTTAAAAATAAACTTTAATATCCCGTTATGTCCCTAGTAATTCCTCAATATCACTTGAACTCTTAGAAATCCTGTAAGATTTCTTGATCCCCGGTAACAAGCGTTGAATTCAGAAAAATTAAGAATTTGTATTCCTACGAATACGCGATTTTTCCTCCGTCTAAAAATCCCCCAACGGGAACGAAAAAACTGCAAATCCTATTCCTCTCAATCGACTTAGTACAATTTAACGAAAGCATTTATTTAACCGATTTTTCATTATTAAATCTTTTTATAACTTATAAATTCGAAAAATATTCAAATTTATATCTATTTATATTTTGATAATTTATTTAAACGTCTTAAAAAATGCAACAAAAAAATCTATGCAAATGTGTGAATTTAAATAATTTTCACTCTAGAGAGGCAGAGTTGAATTGGTGAGAATTAAAATTTCAGAATTTACATTCTGCATCAAGGAATTAAAACAACTTATTACACATATTTTGTGAACTTATTAGAAGGAATGAAATAAAATCAAAATATGACCACTTCTAAGGAATAAAAAATATCTCTGAGAGGTGCGTTACCGGTACAATTAGAAGGAATTAAATATATTGAAAACACGTTCTCTTTGGGAGAATAGAAAACTGCGTGGCGGTCGCTATGGAAATAGAAGTGAATACGTTTTTAGGAGGTATCTTATTCTTATTGTGGCATTTTAGGCAGATGGAAAAATCGCGCATTCAAAATAATAGAATAATCTTCACTTTTGCGCTGAAATCTGAATATATTAATTTTTCTCTATTCTACGTTTAGTACCGGGTCCTCCGATTTTTTTAAAAATCTCTTTAACTTCTTCACAATCATTTAAATTCATTCAAAGTATCTCGAAATTGAATGAAATTAATTCAAATCGATTAAAATCCTTGAAATTTTCTTAAATTCATTTAAATCTCTTTAAAATCCATAAAACCTTTGCATTTTTTTCAAATTCATTAAAAGCTCTTGAAATAACTTTTCAAAAACTGGCTTGGCCTTCTTTAAGATCACTAAAACTGTCATAAGATGTTACACATAACTTGTAAATCCTTAAACATTTTTGAATTATTTTTAAATCTTTTAAAAAGAAACTTTAAGATTCCGCCAAGTCCCTAGTAATTCCTTGAAATCACTTGAATTCTTAAAAATCTCATAAGATTTCTTAAAAATCCTTGAAATCCTCGAAATTTTTTTGAACTCCCTTCAACTTCTTTGAAATAATTTAAAATATTGTAAAATTTACAAAATTAATTCATATATTTTAAATCCAAAATCCTTTTAATTTTCTTAGGTTCCTTAAAATCTCTTGAAAATCTTTAAATCATTTCCTTTATATACCTTGAAATCTCTTAAAATTTATTACATCAGCTGTTTTAATAAATTTCCAATAACTCGCTGGACTTTCTTTAAAATCATGTAAACTGTCGTCAAATCTTATAAAATCGCTTACATCCTTAAACCTTCTTGGATTCTTTCAAAAATCTTTAAAATTCCTTAAAAATCCTTCAATTTTTCTGCATTCATTAAAAATCCCTTCAAAGTTGTTTGAAATCGTTAAAAATCTTTCGAGAAATCCTAAGATCACTTAAAGTCTTTTAAAATCTTTTAGTGTCTTTGATATAACCTTATTTTATATGAAACTACTTACAATCACTAATTATCGAGAAGTATGACATAAGTCGCCGGAAATTGAGGTTATAACCTCAATTACGGCAAATTATTTTTTTTCGTGATGGATTGCCTGATCGCATATTTTTTAAATTGCCAACAATAATTAAGAAAATGGTTTTTCTTTCTTAAAATAAAAGCTATATCACGATTGTTTACTTAATTTCGCCGAAATTAATTAATTTTAGTCAAACTCCTATCTAAACAATGCTTTGCAGTCCACCAAGTTCGCTTGTTTTGATGCAGGTGGCAACATTTTTTCAATTGCAAGTTACAATTATTTAAATTATTAAAGTGTCTATTGATTTGGTTAAGTAAAGGACTTCAGGGTTAAGATTTGTAAAGGTAAAAAAGTACATTATAAAAGTGGTAAGTATGTAGATTATAATGAAATTGTTTGATCATGAAATCTTGAAAGTGTAGTACATTTTTATTTTTGAAATCGTACGTTGGAATTAAGATTACTGTTTTTTTAAACACTTTTAAATATTTTTGTCGTAAAAAAAACCTGTTTAATTAAAAATGTAATCGTTCTAGTTGCCTAAAATTGCGCTATTTTGACAAACTTTTTCACTTGCAATAATAGAAACTAAAGTTGCATTTTCCACCTCTTTTAAGCAAAATAGAAGGTGTCCTGCATGTAAAATTCTTTCTCTTTCTACGAAGTTTCTACATGCCGGTGTAGATTTTGTGAAATCACAAATTTGAGCTATTGTTACTTTCATTTTTAAGATTTAAGACTAATGTTCAATGTCTTTACATGAGTCTCATGAGACGTCTACCTACTGTCGCCGGCCATATTGCTTTTGCCGCTAGTTGGCCCTCATGGTGTATTTACACGCCTGTCGACATGCCGTCAGCCAGCAGAAAAATAATAAGACCCTACCGAAAGAAATCTCTGAGTATATTCTAAAGATTCTCTAGGGTCAGAAAAGCTCAGGGAAATTCTCCGCAGGCACTCAGGTAGATATATTCAAAGGTCCAGGCAGTTATTTTAAATGTTTTAAAGGCTTTAAAATGTCCTTTCCAAAATTGAAATAGAAATACGATCATGAATAAAAAGCAGAGAGGCTATATCAGTAGAGCAGCTGACACTCAAGGGTCCTTTGTTAAGCTTTCGGATTAAAACTTATATGCTAATATACCATTTTGTAGTTGAATTAAAAAATGTTGTCTTTTTTGGCGAATCTCATTCCATTTACGAGGAACATCGTATTAATTCAAATTTTAAACATTAAAAAAAAATTAGATATCTGAAATTATCGAAACCCGTAGATTCTGAATTATTATGTTTTAGGCTGTTAACTATGAAATTCAAAAAATCTACTTCTAAATTTTAATCTGAAAGCTTAACAAAGGACCCTTGAGAGTCGGCTACTCTATTGTTATAGCCCCTCTGCTTGTTATTTATGACCGAATTCTTATTTCAAGTTCAGCCTCTTTGCTTTTTATTTATGATCCTATTTCTATTTCAATTTCGAAAAAGACATTTTAAAGCCTTTAAAACATTTAAAAGAACTACCTGAACCTTTGAATATGTCTACCTGAGTGCCTGCGGAGAATTTCTCTGAGCTTCTTTGACCCTAGAGAATCTTTAGAATATACTCAGAGATTTCTTTCGCTAGGGTCTTATTATTTTTCTGCTGGCTGACGGCCTGTCGACTGGCGTGTAAATACACCATGAGGGCACCACTAGCGGCAAAAGCAATATGGCCGGCGACAGTAGGTAGACGTCACATAAGACTCATGTAAAAACATTGAAAATTAGTCTTAAATCTTAAAAATGAAAGTAAAAATAGCTGAAATTTGTGATTTGACAAAATCTACACCGGCATGTAGAAACTTCGTATAAAAATTTAAAATTTAATATTAACTATTGACATTTCAATGCAAAATTTAATTTATATCAACTTGAAATGTCAAATCAGCAGTAACTTTTTCAGATTTGAGGTTATGTTGATATATCTGTACCTAACATAATATTTTTATTTAGAACTTACTTTGATTATTTTCGTTCTGAATACTGAAAAATCATTGAAGAATAAAAACGATAAATACTTGACGATGATTATAACTTTTTCTTCAAACTTATTTTATTGGCAGTGGAACAAGGTTGAAAATCCGTTTGAACTTCGTGCATTTGTTACTTTATTCTGTTTTATTTCTCGAGCCATACTATCAGTAAATGCTCTAAATGTACTATAAGATTTTTCATATCTTTTCTTTTTAATAGGAGTTTATTTACATTTCCGAAAAATCGAACAGTTTCTTGCTTTCGAGCAGTAGAAGAGCAACCACACACACAACAAAACACTTTGATCTTCGATTTTCGTGGCGAAAACTCCATTGATAAAGTTTGATTGTTTTTTATTTGTAACTTTTTATTTATCACTTTTTATTTTTATTCCGGTTTCGCTGTAATAAACACTGTAAACATTTAGAAAAATTATTTACCTATATTTGGCTATACTCCCCGTGAAAAGTTTACTATCTCAGGGCACCTGCGCATGAAAAATTAAGATCTTCTTGTAATGTGCCTACCACTTAGGGCGCTTTCATACCTCGTTTGCCTACAGGTGGAAAATTATCTATCTTCTCACTCTCTCATGTAACAATACCATGCACTTATCTCCTTCTAGCACATTTTCTTACATTTTCCGCTTGTGCATGCGGAAAATCTCTTCGATAAACACATAGTTTTGTCATATGATAGAGTGAGAAGATGAAACATTTTCCGCATACATGCAAAAATGTATGAAAGTGCCATTATAATTATATCCTTTTAATTCTTTAAAACAAAGATGTTCAAACATTGATTATATTTACATCTTGAACGTTTTATAACATTATAATTTATATTTGTTCCTCTGAAAAATAGTTTTTTTTCAACAAGTTGAACTATTGAATAAACTATTTTTAATGTTCTTTACATATTTCTATACTATATGTTCATGAATAAAAATTTAATTCAATTTGAATTACATTTTTCTCATTTAATTCAATAGTGTAATTACTCGCTAAACCCTCAAATATTGACTTTGAACTTGTATACTATTAAAACGTTTTTCACATCATTATTTATATATTTTATTGATATAAATATTATTTGCTGCGTTTTCAGATATGAAAAGGATTATATTTAGCTTTTTATTCAAATTAAAATCTAATATTCCACTTTACCAAGTTTATTGGGTGACGTTTTAATTCATGTTATTCAATAGCATTTATATACATCGTTTGGAAAATTGTTTTGAAGTAGAAAATGTGTAACATTCCTTTCATTTCAATATTTTTTTAACGAAAATAACATTTTGTTTATTAATAAATTTAAAAAAAGTGGTCTGCTCCCATTACTTAATAGGCAAAAATAGGGAGTGATGTGACAACTAGCGCCGCGCTGAAGATATTAGGAACTAACCAGCTTAGGACATTCAGGGATCGCCATTTTGGGCGCTAGCACCCTATTACTGAATCCTCACGAATTAATAGTTTTAAGAGCGGTAAACATTTGAAATAATTCAAATGAAACAAGACATTCAGTATATTTAGAAATTTAAATAGATCGTTAATATCAGAAAGAATAATTATTAATTATGATCGACAATAGGAAATTACATGACAACTCCTCTCTGTACCTCGAATTAATAACTTCTATTAGCTAGTTGTAAAGGATCAGAAGTTAGAATTTAAATAGCCATGTACACTCAGATAGATCTACAGGACGGACACGCTGGGGCTTACATACATGGCGAGTTGAATACTACTCGAATTGCACAACAGCAGGGGAGAAGCCATTATACAGGGGTATTTTCATATTTCGTGCCTTTAAAGTTTCATTCGGATCGGCCATTCGGTCAAGTGCGTGCATTTTCGGATCAAGTTTATGATAGTTTTCATGGTTGCGTTCGAAACTTCAAACGGATACAAGTGTCAAAACAATATAGGTTATGTGTTATATAGTAATTACAAATAATAAAAGTGTTTAATTAATAATGAAGTGGGACATGTGGACTGAGAAGTAAACGTCTTTTTTTTCTGTGCCAATAACATTTTAGAATAGCTGCTGATTGACAAATACTATAAAATAGTAATAATATTCTGCGCTTCCACTGGGCAAAGAGTGAATGGTGTTTAAGGCTTATTTTTACTGCATAAAAAAGGCATGTGACAGCGATTAGGGCAAACAGATGAATCTGAACATAACCGTTTGATGTTCCGAACGCAACCATGGAAATTATCGTAAACTTGATCCGAAGATGCACGGACTTGGCACGCGCGTGTGATCTCAACCGCGAGCATACATAAATTATGTACCATGTAGAGGGTTGAAGCGACAAGGCGCCCCTCAGACGCCGTAAATTATGTTCTATAACGCGAGTTGGCAGAAAAACGTCAATCGACGAGAATCATAAAAATACATTTATGAGAATTAGAATCTCATTATTTTAGCTTGAAAAATAAGGGCAGCGCTTAACGCACCTTAGCATGATAGGTTAATTTAACATTAAATTATGTGACGTCAGCAATTCTATTGGCTAGAAGGACAATTCCCACCATTTTGGTAAAAACCGAGGTTATAAATATATGCAAGAACATAGAAAAAGCTCAGATATTTGCGTCTCTTCGTTTATATTTCAAATAAAAAATCTCTCTCTCTCTCTCTCTCTGAATTATGGAAATTGGACTTAGAATATTTTTCTCTTAAATTGTTAATCGAAATTCAAGTCCAAAAACCTTTCCCAGTGGGCACAAAACTATGAAAATCCGAAGAAAGTCCCTTGGACGTCCTATGTCAGGCCAATCAACGTTTTCAAGACGTCCAATGTCCTAAAGTTGACCTAAGGACGTCTTAAAGACATGGACGTTCTCGGAAAAATCCTTCGTACTGACATTAGATGTTTTAAGAACATTCCTAGGATGACTAAAAGACATTTTATAAAAGACGTCTTAGGTATGTGCCAAAGACGTCTCTAGGACATCCTTAATTTTTTTGCCCACTGGGTTATTCACTGCGGTAATTCGGTACGGTTCGCCGTGGTCGACTTGAGTCGAACTAAATCTTAGGTGAAGTGAGAGTTGTAACCATTTAATTAAAATTGTTTTAATTGAATAAAAATTTAAAAATGTAAAACCTGAACGAAATCTTATTTGTGTAAACAAACTGTTCTCGGCGACGGAATAGGACATTTAATCTTCATTAAGGGCATGTGACACAGCTAAATACCTATATTACCGACCACAGTTTTTCAGTTCACTGAATGTTTTTTTGAACCTGAGAACTTTTTTTGTAAATAAAATATCGAGCTGAAACTTTGGAAAATGTATTAGAGTGAAATAAAGTACGTTTAGGTACTGCATTTTGGTAGAAACTTCACTGAAAATTATTTCATCTTTTTTCTGAACCTCAACATTTTTTGAACGTTCGAACTTTTTTTATACATAAAATATCGGTCTCAAACTTCAAGAAATGCAAGAGCCGAAAGAAAACTACGTTTAAGTACAAATCTTAATAATAAAAGAAGTAATAAAAATATATTTCAACTATCAATTCCATCGGCATCAGCCGGTAACGTTGTACATGAAAATACGAACCTTGGCAGCCACTAGACGAGGCTCTAGACGATTCGTATTTTCGTGTACAACGTTACCGGCTGATGCCGATGGAATTGATAGTTGAAATTTTTTTTACATCTTTTATTATTAAGCTTTGTACTTAAACGTAGTTTTCTTTCAGCCCTTGCATTTTTCAAAGTTTGAGACCGATATTTTATGTATAAAAAAAGTTCGAACATTCAAAAAATGTCGAGGTTCAGAAAAAAGATGAAATAATTTTCAGTGAAGTTCCTACCAAAATGCAGTACCTAAACGTACTTTATTGTACTCTAATACATTTTCCAAAATTTCAGCTCGATATTTTATTTACAAAAAAAGTTCTTAGGTTCAAAAAAACATTCAGTGAACAGAAAAAGTGAGGTCGGTAATATAGGTATTTAGCTGTGTCACATGCCCTTAAAGGATCTTTAATATTTAAATTGAAGTTCAATAAAATTTATTGATTTGTTCTCTAAATTATTGTGTTGTGCCTGTTATTTGAATCTCGATCAGTTCGCGCGGTTAGTGATTTTTATCACTCAACGTCGGCGACGAATCCAGGATAAAACAAATCGAAATTACAGCAAGAAAAGCGAACTACAATTCTCAAGAGCAGAGTTGTTTCTACTTCGCAGAATAAAAATTAATGAAAAAAAATGAACTCTCCTTTTTTAGTTAACTTATAAAAAATAATAAGGAAAGTTCAAAGAACTTTTTTTTTTGGGTTTTCGTGAAAAGTTCTGTATTTTCTTTTTCGTTGACAATACTTATGTAATTAAAATTTTGGAAGAGAGAAATTTTGAATTTTGAAAAAGAAAATTTTCTTTTAAAATAAAAGGGAAGGTTTTGTATTTTGTAAGGAAGGGATTTTTAATTTTGAAAAGAAAAATCAAGGAGAATAATTTGTAAATTATTCTGGTCATTTAATATATATTTTTTTAATAATGTGACAAATATAAAAATGTCTGATCCAAGTTCACTTCTGATGATACTAGCTGATGTTCTTGTTGATCCGGATTTCCCACCATTCCAAAGTTGCCGGATCTGCGACGACGGAGAAGGATGGATCTGCATTGAAGTATATCTTTGTGAAGGATACTATAAATTCTGTATCTTACCTAGCCACATACCTACTAGTTTCCTGGAATTGGAATATTTCAAAATTAATTAAGAAACAGAGAAATTTAAAATTTAAAAAAAAAATGGAAAAATCCGAGTAATTTTTCTACTGAAAAAAGGGCTTTTTTATTTTAATTGAATTTGTCCAGTGAATCCAGGCGTGGATCGAGTAGCTCTTGGCCCACTCGTACGTGTGAATTTTAGAGTGAAATGTTTCTTTACTAATGCCGCGATTATCTATCAAGCTTTTGGGGTGGTTTTTCTTCCGATAGCAGAGGGTGTTGTAAAGTTGCATCAGAATTGTTTATGATTAAAAGAGACCACCAGGCATTCCTCTAATAATAATTGGCTTGAGGATTTTCATTTATTTGAAAAATCCTAACTTTTGATCATCGTTCCTGATTACGGACCCGTGAAGAGTTACCGCAGCGTTGGACGACCTGTGAAAGGTTACGCATCAGGGGACTTCTAGAGTTGCAGAACTTCGACGATTTTTTCAGAAGTCTACTACATCTTCAAATGGAACTTCAGCTCGAACTTCCAGATCATCTCAAAGGAGTGGAAATTTAATAAAAAAAGTATGAAGTGATTATTTTTCTCGCTTTTGTTGTGTATAGTCAGAATTTGAATATTGTGAAAATTTATCAATTTTTTTTTATTAAGGCGAGAAAAAGTGTTAATATAAAGTGCAAAATTAGATTATAACCTCAAGTAAGGCCTAGCCTAATGGAGTTGAAAATGCCTAAATTGCGAGCAAAAAAAGGACTCGGGATAGCGATTACCCGCTCTCGTCCAGTGAACTGAACCTTCAGGTTTCGAGAATTAAAAGAAAAACAATTAATAAGGGTCCTATTGATCCGGGTGCAGTGGCTGAAACCTCCTTGATAATACAGGCTTTACAGTCTTCTCAAAATTCGTTGACAAGCGATATTAGTCAACCTACAAATTAAGATTTCGTAAATTCTTCTCCCTTGAAAAGACATGAAACACCTGTTTATCTTCCTACTCCCTTATCAGATAATTCAATTGCTTTGACCGGAACACGTGATTTTAATAAAATCTCAAAAATAGTCCAAGGGATGATTCCCTCTTTTGATGGAAAAAATATGTCCATCACAATGTTTGATGATCATTGTAGAGCCACATTTTCATTAATTAATCCATCTGACATTTCATGCTTGACCATGCTCATCAGAACAAAAATAATTGGAGAAGCGAGACAGCATAAACAGGATAGAAGGGGGATCGCTCTTGATGAAATTTTAAGAACTTTAAATCAAATTTACTCTCAAAACGAAGACTTAAGTCAACTTATGCAAGATTTAGCTAACGTCAAAATTAAACCGGATGAAACTGTTCCCGAATATGGAGCAAGAGTAAGCGTGACTCTGATTAGATTAGTTTCACAAGTTTTGGAAAATACTCCAGGGGAAGTGGGTATTAGAATGTGTAAAGCTTACAGAACTACAGCAATCGGAAATTTTTTACGTGGTTTAGATTAAAATATTTATTCTCAAATAAGAGATAACGAAATAAACACATTAGACAAAGCCATTCCACTCGCGAATCAGGACGATCTTAAGTTTACGAGTTGGAAGAGAATGCATATAGGAACAACAGCATCCGAAGCTGTTTCGAGTTCTAATATAGGACAAAACCCGAAAACAATGTTTAATTCGAATAAGAGAATAGCCCATTTGCGAACCGAAAATAAATTTGAGGATAAAAACAATTGGATCAGTAAGGTGGAATGTTTTTACTACAAAAAGTTAGGATATTTTAAAAGAGATTGCCCTGAATTGGCAAAGAAAGGTAATGGTATTAAGGGCTTAAATAAATTGTAACAAATTATAGACCGTTTATAATACTGCTCTTTATTCCATGAAGGGTTATGTGGGACTAAACTGAAAAACATATATGGCGATTCTATGCGGTTCTATGCGACGCAGAAGGACCGTACAGAAGTATATCTTATCTCGATATTTATTAAACAAAACTCGGTCAGTCGACTGTGCATTTGAATCATATTCTTCATACTAAATTTCTATGTTGAAATTCGCTTTTTGTTTTATAATTATGGAATATTTCTAACACTCCCACTCAAAAAGTGAATAGATATTTTCGTAAAATAAAACAATATAAGCATTATACAGTCTGTCAAGTTAAAGCGTGGGTGGCTTTACTCGCAGTCGGTAAGGTGTATCGACATGATTTTGGTGTCAAAATATTAAGAAGAGCTCCCTC
>NC_046664.1:90486521-90488102 GCF_010883055.1 Belonocnema kinseyi | reverse complement strand
ATATAACATAGATCAATGAATGAATATCAAAATATCAAATGACTAATCAGTGTAATCCTAGAGCGAATCTTATTCCC
Source organism: Belonocnema kinseyi (assembly GCF_010883055.1). Taxonomy (NCBI): domain Eukaryota; kingdom Metazoa; phylum Arthropoda; class Insecta; order Hymenoptera; family Cynipidae; genus Belonocnema; species Belonocnema kinseyi. Next base: position 90,488,025 of record NC_046664.1, on the reverse strand, counting down.
ATTAGCCTTGAAGCAGTTACGGTCTATGTAAAAATATCTGCCAGTTGGTCACTTGTGGACAGATATTCAAGAGCTATTTAACCTTTATGTATTAGATCTCGGGTGAAGTGCTACTTAATGTCAATATGTTTTGACCTTTTATGATGCGTGGGGTTGTTGGCAATACTTATACAACCAGTGCTGTATTCATAGATAATAATATCTTCTATTATATTTATATTTATACTAGTTAAGAGCGACTTTAGCCACATAGCTTCTTTGGCACCCTCAAAAAGTGCTATGTATTCAACTTCTGTGGATGAAGTCGCAATAGAATTCTGCCTCCTAGTATTCCATGTTATAGTACATTTTTCAAAAATTCTGATCAGATATCCGGTTGTACTTTTTCTATCAATTTCAACTCTTTTTAAGCACTTCCACAATTCTTTCGTATTTTTACTTTGATATCGACTCAAGAAATTAATTGGAAAACAAAGATCAGGCCTTGTTGATAGCATTGCATACATAAGATATCCAATTAAATTCTTACAAGGTGCATTGTAATGTTCATCTGAATTTAAAGCATCAAAATCTATTTTTAACGGTAAAGGTGTGTCTATGGATTTACAATCACACATACCAAAGTTTTTTAAAGCGTTTCTCAAATATGCAGACCTTTGTTCAAATAATATAAACAGTTATCAGATGAAGAATTTTCGAAACCTTTTTCATTATTTTATCAAAAAGTTCATACCAACAACGAGATGATTGTTTTAATCCATATATAGATCTATTTAATTTGCAGTTTTTACATCCATTTGATGAATTAAAAGATTAAACTGATTCCCAAACGCCAAAAGAAAACGAAAAGTGGAAATTCTTGCAACTGGAGCGAAAATTTCGTTATAATCTACTGAATACTCTTGACTAAAACCCCGCGCAACTACCCTTGCCTTATAATTTGTAGGAAATCCGAATTCATCATTTTTTAATGTGAATACCCATTTACAAGTTATGATATTTTTATTTAAGGGTTTTGATACAATATTCCAAGCATTATTTATTTAAACTGAACTGAGTTCTTCCTTTATAGCCAACTCCCACTGAGTTCGATCATCCCTTTCTTTAATTTCTTGGAAATTTTTAGGGATTTTGTCAATAACATTTTGTGAGCACGTTGCATATGAATCGAACTCGTCGTTTTTATTTTCCGTGTAAGAAGGCTGAGGAAGATTCTTAATTCTATCACTTCTTCTTAATTCAGGTTGTTTTTTTATTGTTTTCTTGTGATTTGACTTCAGGTAAAAAAGATTTACTACATTCGGGAATTTCTGCATGCTCTGTGTTCGTATCACAGTTTTCACTGTTGGGTTATCGGATCTTGTGTAGAAGAATTAGATCCTTGAGATAACCTTGGTCTGGGAACCTTAAGGTGGTTTTAGCGTGACTCAGTGAGTCATATGAGAGTGTAAAAAAGTATTTTTGATTTACATGGAATCTTTTGTGTTTGAAAATCCGAAAATTA
>NC_046664.1:90465375-90486421 GCF_010883055.1 Belonocnema kinseyi | reverse complement strand
GGGCACATTTTGTTAGTTTTTTGCATACGTAGCATGGATTTTGTGAGTACGGCACTCATTCTAAGCTCAAGTTCACTTGTCATTGCCATAAGCTGTATAGTAGTTCATGGCCAAACGATGAAACTTTCATTAATTATTTCTCTGTAAATAGACGGTCGATAAATCTGAAACTTCGCAGATGTATTCAAAAATAGTTAAAGAAGTTATAATAAAAATTTCAGCTTTTTAGCATGGATTTCGTTTCACGCTAAAACCACCTTAAAGTTTGTTTCATCAAAAATGACATCGCGCGCTATTATAAACTTTTCGGTTTCAATGTTCCATATTTTGTATCGATTTGGTTCATATCCGACAAGAACTCCTTTGACTGATTTAGTATCAAATTTATTAATTCTTGTTTTTGAGTGTATGTATACGGTAGAATCAAAAACCCTTAAATGATTTAACCTGGGTTTTTTATTATGCCACAGTTCATACGGAGTTTTCGAACTTTCAACAGCTTTTGTATGTGTTAAATTTATTAAATAGGTTGCTGTTAATACAGCCTCACCCCAAAACTGTTTATCTAAACTTGCTGCTTTTATAATTGCACGAGCTTTCTCTGTAATAGTTCGATTTATTCGTTCCGCTACTCCATTTTGCTGCGGTGTGTAAGGTACTGTTAAATAGAACATTATTCCGTTTTTTGAGCAAAAATCTTTGAAGTCATTTGACATGTATTCTCGTCCATTGTCACAGTAGAAATTAACAATTTTTTAATTGACATGAGTTTCACTTTTTGCTACAAAATCTTTGAATACACGAAAAACATCTGATTTGAAAGTTAGCAAATATGTAACTGTGTAGTGAGTGAACTCATCAATAAAAGTTACAAAGTAATTTTTATTGTCAATAGTGGGTGGTGTAATCGGCCCACAAACATCGTTGTCGTTACCCAAAGTCTCCGTGCTGTTGCAATGCCATCGTACGTACCGGGTAAGGTCAGTAATGGGTGGGAGATCTTGTCCATCTCATCAAGCGAGGCACCTGCTGCTATTAAATCTACAATTATCGTATCGAATTTTGTAAAATGTTGCAGTAAGGTTACTTCACCTTGCAATTTTTAACTTAAAAGTTGTTTTCTAAAAGCCAACTGGGTTGCCAAACTACGTTTTTCATAAATTGCATCTAAACCTTGAAAAATGTCTTTTGCAGTAGCAGTGTCTTTTGCAAAACCCAGAAAAGTATCACTTAAATATTCCACAATTATGCTTTTTGCGGTAGAGTCCTTTTTATGCCAATCGTCCGAAATCCGGATGTTCAATGTTGGAAGATCATTGTCCACAACGTCTAACATACCAAGTTCAGCTAGTAATAATCTCACTCGAAACTTCCACACCGTATACTTTTCACCATTAAACGGCTGTATGTTACGTTTACTTAATTTGCTATCCATTTGCGTAAAACACTTGCAAACTGTTTAGAAGCGATGAACTGAAAAACATATGTGGCGATTCTATGCGGTTCCATGCGACGTAGAAGGACCACATAGAAGTATATCTTATCTCGATATTTATTAAACAAAACTCGGTCAGTCGACTGTGCCTTTGAATCATATTCCTCATACTAAATTTCTATGTTGAAATTCGCTTTTTGTTTTATAATTATGGAATATTTCTAACAAAAGGATTTATAAAGAGCAGAGAGGAATCTAGTTGTCACTATTGTGACAAGAAAAATCACACTTTTAAGGATTGTCGACTCCATTAAAACATTCCTTGGTGCGTGAACAATTAAGACAAAAATTCCGGGAATTAAAGGAGGACGAACCAGCCCCTACAGTAGAATTGAAAAGGAGAAAAAGGAGAAGTTAGATTAATGATAAAAGGACTTGAAACCGCTTTTCAGATAATTCCACAGAATTTCCCTATACTTCAGGTTGGAATTATAGCAATAACATTTTTAAAACAACATAGAGCAGTTATAAATTTTTCAAACGATCAACTCTTTATAGACGAGGATCGTTTCCCTTTGCTCTCTCATGTCATTGTACAAGTACCTGCCAGAACTAAAAATTTATTTCATTTGCCTTTGATTGAAACACAACTTAATTAAGGATATGTTAGGAAAATTCCATGTGGACCTGGCATTTTTGCTGGAGATGCTTTAGTTCTTAATAAGAATGGAGAAGCGAGCCTTTTTATTATGAATTCTACCCCGAAAAAGATCAGTTTAACTATTCTCCTTTGTGGATTGTACCCAAGAAATCAGATTCTGATAGAAATAAGAGGTGGAGGATGGTTATAGATTATCGTTCTTCAAACGAGAAAACAGTTGGTGATGCTTACCTGCTTTCCAACATAACTGATATTTTGGATCCACTTGGTGGATCCAAATCATTCAAATGAAACTTGATTAAAATCTGCTGGATTGTCTCTCCAGCCTGAGAAGTGTCATTTTTAAAGCGTGAATTTGCTTATTTGGGACATGTGATTTCTCAGGATGGAGTCAAGCCAGGCCCAAAGAAAATATCAGTTGTGAAACTTTTTCCGGTTCCAAAAGGGAAAAAGATTATAAAACAATTTCTCGGTTTAGTGGGATATTACAGGCGATTTATTCCTGATTTCGCAAGAATAGCTAAACCTCTGACTTTACTTCTCAAGGACAATGTTCAATTTATTTGGACTTCAACCCAACAGGAGTCTTTTGAAATTCTTAGAGATAAGATATGCACTGAACCCATATTGCAGTACCCAGATTTTAAGAGACCATTTGTGTCGAAACCATGCGTCGAAGTACGCACTCGGTGGAGTTTTAAGGCTGGGTCCTATATGACAAGACTTACCTATCGCTTTCGCATCACGCACCCTTCAAAGTACTGAATTAAATTATTCTACTATCGAAAAAGAATTGCTATCCATTGTCTTCAATGTAAAGTATTTTAGGCCTTATCTTTTTGGGCAGAATTTTAGTTTGATAACAGACCATAGACATTTAGTTTGGTTGCATGGACTCAAAGATCCTGTTTCAAGATTAGCTCGATGGAGAATAAAGCTGAGTGAGTATGATTACACTATTGTGTATAAACCTGGAAAAATCTACTCAAATGCTAACGCTCTGTCGAGAAACCCCTCAGAAAGAAATGAATCCATGGAGCCAAACACCAACTTAACTGCTGCGATTACTACAGATCGCACGTATGTAGGTATGGTTGACGCTCGTAGAGATGACGATGGCAATAAAGATCTGGGGTTAGTATTAAAACGGTTGTTTTTTATGACTCTCATAAGTAAAGAAAAAGAAATTGGGGGTAAAACTCAATTGAATAAACAGGGACCTCGTTATCAGTGCGATACGCTTCACAACGAAAGCGGACCCAAGCTGTAAGGGGACAGGCAGTGTGAGTCTGATGGTTCCGAGTTTTTGGGCCTTTTAAATCAAAGTTTACCTCCAAATCCGAAACAAGTATCTAGCCCAAGTCTGGATTTAGTGACGCTTTCGCCCCAAACTTTGGCTGGATCCCAGACAAGCAATGCCTGGAGTAAGAATCCTATCACGAGTATATGTACTGTAGGTGAAATTGAAGAGAGTTTTGCAAGTTCCTGTATGGGTATCCCAGTGAGCCAGATCTTAACCCTGGAAAAGGATTGTATATCCTACAATAAAGATAAGATATATTTTTGAAAAGGGCATATGGCGCATCTAATCTCTGCACATGGATATTCAGTATCAGAAGTAAATGATAGTCTAGAGGCTAAGGGTCTTTTGTGGATTGAAGATATCCGAAAATAAAATTCGAAGCCCGGTGAAACTATCGTTTTTAATCCTAATTGACGATTTGTTTTTAGTCTTGTTGTGGATAAAAAGAGGGAGGAACTAATAGTTATAAAATAACTACCAGAAGCGGTAATTGCTTTAAAGAAATCTATGGAAGCTTTACAGATAACCTCAGTAAGAATTTCAAGTAAAGGAAATGATTTAGGTGAACTTTCTTGGCTCTCGGTAGAACAAATAATCAGGAAACATTTTGGTGACTCAGGACTTTTGGTAATTATTTGTTCGGAAGAAATAATCATTCCCCCTAGTAATATAAGGGATGATATACTGAGAGAATTTCATGAATCATTAGTAGGAGGTCATAAAGGAATCTCAAAGACCAATGGATGAGTAAGAGACACCTATTACTGGGAAAACATGAAGGCTGATGTTCAAAGAATAGTAGGTTCTTGTACTCACTGCCAGAGAAATAAATTGGAACGAATTTGGACTAGACAATCCATGATTATCACTGATACTCCAAGGGGACATTGACAATAATCTAATTGATTTAGTTGGACCCCTTCCAGTATCTTTGAAAGGAAATATTTATATTTTGACTATTCAGCGTAATTTTACAAAATATTCTGATGCGATTCCTTTGAGGAATATTGATTCAGCGACTATAGCTTTAGTTTTAGCTGCGGAATTTATTTCACGATACGGTTGATTGAATACTTAAGGCAATTCGATACTATCACCAATTGGGACGATTGGTTTAGATTTGCTGTGTTTTCTTATAACACTAGCATACATGAAGCTACAGGTTTTTCTCCTGATACGTTAGTATTCGGAAGACAGGCTAATATACCAAATAGTTTCACTCTTTCAGAATCAGGTAAGACTTCTCTCGGATATTTCAAGGGATTCTTTCAAAAATTGGATAATTTTCAGTCACTAGCTTGGGACCGAATTCAATTAGCTAAGGAAAAATCTAAACGATATTACGATCAAAGATCTAATCCCAAATACTTCAAGGAGGGAGAACAAGTGTACTTGAGAGTAAACAAGAGGAAAAATAAATTCGACACCTACTTCCGTGGACCCTATGTCCTAGAAAAATTGTTAGGCGAAAGAAATGCCTTAATTAGAATGGGACCCAATAAAACAAAAATAGTTCACAGTGATAAATTAAAATTGTGTGCTCATCCATTAAGCACCAATAAGGATGCACATAATCTAGAAGTGACAGAAACTTCTGCAGAAATCCCTAATATCTCCAACTCAGAATTAATGAAACTAATCTAAAACTCAAACTAACGAGAATTGATTAAAATCAAATCAAACAACGAAATTAATTTTCAAACAGGAAACCCATTTCCATGATATCTACCTTTTTTCTTCTAATTGATGGAGATATTTCAGCTTGGTTGAAAATCTGGAACAAAAGAAAAATATATTTTAAGCAAAGCAATAATTCTTAGAATTTATATATACTTAATTGAATAAATTAATTATTAATGGAAACTACTTATCTGATTATTTAAGTGAACGACCAGAGGTGATATCCAGGAATGTTGAAAAGCAGCAATTAAGTACCTAAAAATAAGAATTTACTAATTTACTAATTTGAAAAAAATTTTTTTTTTAAATTTACTAATTTGGTGGTAATATTTACCTAATTGTAAAAGAGAAATTAAGAAAAACTAAAGGGATAAAAAAGGTGTATATGTAAAATAAAGAAAGGAAAAGACAACTTCAAAATTAAATTTTAGCGATTAATTAAAAAAAATTAATTAATCATTTTAAAGTGAAACTTATATAAGATATTCAATATCTTAATTTATACTAAAGCTTAGACTAACCCCAGGGAATTTTGGGAATACTCTCATATCTTTGGAATCAAATTTCCAACAAATTTAGTTTTTTCATTGTATTATAAGACTTTATCGCCTTTACATAAGGAAGGCTATATCTCATGAATATTTAAGAAAAACAATTTTACCTTTATTTTTAACAAGTATAATTTGAAGTGTACTGTATCAAATATTATTAAATTTTAACATACTGATATATGTATATTATTTGAATAGAAAATGTGTCAGATTTGTTTTGTTTTGATCTTGATATTGAATTAATTATTAGGATAGAATTATTTGACACCCAAAAGAGTGTTTAGTCTGAAATTTTTAATATAGAATTAATCCAATAATTTTGTTCGCTCTCAAGGGACTTTAGAAAATAAAAAGAAGGAAAAGAGATATTGTTTTTAGTCATTAAGTTTGGCAGTGCATTCGCTTACGAAAATAAAATAAGCGAAGGGCTTTTTGTAAGGGCTAGTCGAATCAAAACCCTTGCATAGGTGACATGAGGAGTGAAATTCGGGAAAGTGAATTTGAAGGTGAAAGAATTCGAAGGCGCTATATAGGAATATTATCCTTATTTAGAAATTTAAATAGATCGTTATTATCAGAAAGAATAATTATTAATTATGATTGACAATAGGAAATTACATGACAACTTCTCTCTGTACCTCGAATTAATAACTTCTAATATCTAGTTGTGAAGGATCAATCCAAATAGGTTTGAAACGCGCGATTTCTGACTACCGCGCGTGTGATCTCAACCGCGAGCATACATAAATTATGTACCATGTAAAGGGTTGAAGCGACAATGCGCCCCTCAGACGCCGTAAATTATGTTCTATAACGCGATTTGGCAGAAAAACGTCAATCGACGAGAATCATAAAAATACATTTCTGAGAATTAGAATCTCATTATTTTAGCTTGAAAATAAGGGCAGCGCTTAACGCACCTTATCATGATAGGTTAATTTAACATTAAATTATGTGACGTCAGCAATTCTATTGGCTAGAAGGACAATTCCCATCATTTTGGTAAAAACCGAGGTTATAAATATATGCAAGAACATAGAAAAAGCTCAGATATTTGCGTCTCTTCGTTTATATTTCAAATAAAAAATCTCTCTCTCTCTCTCTCTCTGAATTATGGAAATTGGACTTAGAATATTTTTCTCTTAAATTGTTAATCGAAATTCAAGTCCAAAAACCTTTCCCAGTGGGCACAAAACTATGAAAATCCGAAGAAAGTCCCTTGGACGTCCTATGTCAGGCCAATCAACGTTTTCAAGACGTTCAATGTCCTAAAGGTGACCTAAAGACGTCTTAAAGACATGGACGTTCTCGGGATGGAATAGGACATTTAATCTTCATTAAAAGATCTTCAATATTTAAAGTGAAGTTAAATAAAAACTATGGATTTGCTCTCTAAATTATTGTGTTGTGTCTGTTATTTGAACCTCAACCAGTTCGCGCGGTTAGTGACTTTTATCACTCAACGTCGGCAACCATGGACATAGGAAACAAAGGACTAGGCATGCCATTGCGGGAGATGCAATGAGGGGGGAGGCCCGCCACCTTTTGATGTCCCGCGACAAACAGGGCAGCGCCCACATGTTTATATTTTCATTGTCAGTTTGTCGGCAAAAATGCTTGTGCGCATAATCAAATGGCACATCGTAAGACGGCGGCTCTCCCACTCATGGAATTCTCTCCCCTCCAGTGGATTCAACCCCGCTCGCCGAAGTTAGGATGGCATGTCTAGTCCCGTGTTTCCTATGTCCATGTTGGCAACGAATCCAGGATAAAACAGATCGAAATCTACAAGTCTTCAAATCGACAATAGCGCTGGAGACGTAACACGTCCCATGATTGCAGCGTTGCGTTGCGTTTCGCGTAATGCGTCAAATTACTAGACATTTCAGCCAATCACAGTGTTTCTCTGAATAACTAGGAGAATGTTATTGGTTGAAATGTCTAATGAATTGACGCATTACGCAAAACGCAACGCAATTCTGCAATCATGGGATGCCACCCTTAAGGTTCCTTTAGGGAGAGTTGTGTCACGTTACCCCCTCCACTAGCCGCCGTTAAACCGGAATTGGAAATACGTATTGAAGCGTGAAACATTTGAAGTATTCTTAAGAAGAGGTTATAAGTCATTATATATTTTCGTGTAGTGATTGTTTTGAAAATAAATTTTTTTAATGAAGAATATAAAGAAAACTTGCTCTTCTGTGTCAACGAAGCTACGTTTGATATTTTCTAGGAAATGGAACAAATATCAAATCATTGCATTCGGTTGTACAAAAATGCTCTTTCATCATAGTGCAATGTATCAATTTGAAATGTAATTTCAGATAAACGATCACCTACAGCATGAATTCTCTCTTATATTTATTGTATAATAAAAAAATTGTAATTAAAATATAATTTCAAACAAATCAGCAGTAAAAACTTTTCTAATTTATTCATGTAATTTACATTTTAGTGTTATCATAAATCCTCTCTTACGCTTTACCTATTGTTCTGAAATAAAGACTTATTTGAAAAAGTTTTCTGGACATAGTCTTTTAAAAAAATTGTAAAAAAAGTTTTCTCGAAAAACATAATTTTTTAATTAAAAAAAAAGAAACTAGAAAGAAATTTCGAGATAAACTAGTAATAAAAAATGTGTACTTGATAATTCAAAAAAATTTTTTATTGAAATAATGAAATATTTAACCAAAGAAAAAACCTTTCTATCGTTTAAAGTTTTAGAAAATTATTGTTTGAATTTGAAATAACAATAATTGAAAAAAAAACAAATTTCTGGATAACATATTTTAGTGGAAAATATACATGATATTATTTAAAATTGCAAAAAATCTTCCGAAAGATCGAATTGTTAGTTTAAAAAATTAAAAAGTAACTTTGAGATAAATTAGTGCTGATTTAAATCCTGCATAATTTGTTTGAAAAATGTTATCATCTTCGAGGAAAATTTAGAGAGAATTTTTCTTCCGTTTGAGGCACAAGTGTTTTTACATCAATTTTTCTACGCAATTTTTGTAGAATTATTTTAAATTTAAATTTAAACAATAATTTTTTAACGATAAAATTCGATAAAAAACGAAATTCGATAAAAATATTTTATTATCGTAATTTAAATAAATAAATAATATTGATTAAGAAATAATTTTATATAGGGAATTTTATTATTTGAGAATTTTCAAATTCGATAATATTATAAACTGTTCGGGAATTTTATTAGTTTTTATTAAGAAATTGGAAAATACATACGAGAACTTGATTAGACGAATAGTATAAAAAACCCATAGAAAGTGCAGACCACAAAAATAAAAATAATTACTAAATAATATCAAAGAACTATATATAGATATTGCACTAAAAGTTTTATTAGTTTGAATAAAAATACAATATTATAGAATAAAAAAATTATAACTTATTAAAGAATATAAATTAGAAGAAATAATTTTAAAATTAGAAGAAAATATATGAAACAGAAATAAAAAATACTCATGGCCTTTTACCTCTGGCATTTAATAAAGTAACCATGTTTTGCAAAATTATAAAGGTAAAAAAATGTTTAAGTGGGAATTTACTTTCAATTTAAATAGTTCATGTCCGAGCTAAGTTACCATAAGTGCGCATCGAAGGGCCTACTGTGATATGTGTGATTTTTACGGTTGGCGGTGGGTAGAGGGGAACTGACAATTTTCGGCAGACGCGCCGTCTACATTTATCGCAGGTAACTAAGGCCGCACTGCATCTACGTTTATAGTATCTTTGCGTCAGGATTTTAAGCTATTTGAGGTTATGCACCCAAAAAAATGGCGTTTTTGGCCACTTTTGAGGTTGTGTAAAGAATACACAACATTTTTTGGAATTTCAACAACCCCGAACACCCCTAAGTACAAATTTTCAAGAGAAAACATCAAGTAGAAAATGTCTGTCTCAAAGCATTTAAAGCAAATGCTCAAGACATAATGGGACATATCTCGTAATTTCAAATCGCTAAAAATCTTTACAACAATGTCGTGCTTAAATTATTTCAAACGATGAACCCAGTATGCGCATTATTTTAAGCAGATTGTAGACGAATATTATTCAATTCCTTTAATCTATCGCTACAGATCTTTACGACAATGTCGTGCTTAAATTATTTCAAAGGCTCAACCCAGTATGCGCGTCATTTTAAGCAGATTGTAGACGAATTAGATCCTGCATGTAATTGTAAGGTTTGCAGCAGAGATTCGTGTATTTGTCGTCAAATGGGAATACCTTGTTGCAAATTTTGTGCTTGCATGAAACATAATACATGTAAAAATAAATACAATAAAGCAAGCGAGAATTAAACATAAAATAATCAGTGAGAAACCGTACGTGTAAACATGTATGTAATAAAATAAGTTATTGAGTTAAGTATAAGGTCATTTATTGTACTGAATTTATTCTACTATTTATTCTAAGAATGTGATAATGGAAAGTTTTCATGCGCATTCATTGATACGTATGTCGCAAAGTTTATTGGAATTGAATTAAGCACATATAAGTAGGCCACAGGCCTTCCGCCACGCGCAGCAGCGCTGGCGCGAGCTGCCAAATGCTGCTTTTCTGAACCTAATTTGAACTTTTGATATCTGCAAGCAGAATCGAAAAATATCAATCCTGTCGGGAGTAATTGAAGCTCGAAAATGGCGAAAATCGCTTTTTTCGAATGTTTGACTTTTTATCTTGAAAAACTAACACGCAGAAACTCTGGCACGAGCGGTTAGTGTTAGAATAATTTTTTTTATAGTACACTGTAAAAAATACGTTTTAAAATTGCACTTCAAAGTGTAAATTGACACATATAAAATGTCACTTTAGATACATTAAAATTACAGGTTAGAAAGCAAATTTCCACATGTTGTGTAGAATGACATCGCTTACAGGTTTAATTCACGGAGGAATAATAAATAGACCCAACTGACAGTGGAAAGCCATCTGAAATTGGTAATAGAAACATTACCGTAAGTGATACTCACATTACATGAAGATATTAGATTTGAGTGCGCAGTTGTCCTCTTCCTATACATGGAAAAGTGTGCGAGTGAGAAAGTTTGTCAAATTGACGTAAGTTAGAGGTTGTGTTCTTTTGTTGATCAGCAAACGAAAGATACACAAAATAAATATATAAACAGTATTTTCGGCACTTGTTTGAAAAATGTGTGAACAGATTTTGAGAAGGAAATGTATAGGTAAGTACCTTTTAAATTTGTAATATGATAAATAGGCTAAAGATTCTCAAGGCTTAATGACAGTTAGGTAAAACAATAAAATATATTAGACGTTTATTATACTTACAGTTAAGGTTATACAAAAACGAAGTGTATTTGCCTTCTTCGGCGTGTAACTTCGTCCACAACTCAACTTACTCAACTTACGTCAATTTGACAAAATTTCTCACTCGCACACTTTTGCATGTATATAGGAAGAGGACAACTGCGCACCTGCGCACTCAAATCTAAGGTCTTCCTGTAATGTGCGTATCGCTTACGATAATGTTTCTATTGCCAAGTGGGGGAACGAAGTTAGGTCTCCTTATTATTCCTTCGTGGTTTAATTCTATGAGTTTGCATGAATTCATACGACGTGTTGAAAATCACTACGTTCAGAGTGTGTAAAAAAAGGACTCACGTTGTACATAGTAAAATACCACAGACTGGTAAAATTACCGACTGCGCATAAATTTCTATTTTCTAACGAAAATTTCTTCACTTTATAGTGATTTTAGAATCGTCCGTATAATATTCCACATTTGCATAATTTTCACGATAGAGCTTTTTTTTCGCTCGTTTGTTCGCGTGTATGAGCGAACGTACATTTTAGTTTGCAAACTTTATAGCTCACTTTCGGCGAAAGCATAAATGCGAATGACTGATTTTAAATTATAAATTTTATGCCATATAAGCTTGCCTTTTAGTGGTCGTTTTAAGAGTGGGGCGACGGTAATATAATGTTCCTTTCGTATTCGTCACGTACCGGGCGGGCAGAGTTATTTACAGTAGTTGTTCGTGGCTAATCCACTCTCCCCTTTTAAATTTCTCTTCAAATTATTAACACTTTTTTTTTAATTAATGAATTTTTTCATTATACTTATTTATAATTATAACTTATATACTGATATACAATTTTCTAGTTGAATTCAAAAATGTTGTCTTTTTTGGCGTATCTCATTCCATTTACGAGAAACGTTCTATTAATTCCAATTTTAAGCATTAAAAAAAAAGTTAGATATCTGAAGTCATCGAAACCCGTAGATTCCAAATTATTATGTTTTAGGCTGTTAACTATGAAATTGAAAAAAAATCTACTTCTAAATTTTGATCCGAAAGCTTAATAAAGGACCCTTGAGTGTCGGCTACTCTCTTGAGATGGGCGATCGTCTTTTCCTCCACGGCTACCTACCTAACCTTCCCCTTCCACTGCGCAACGACACTACCCCTCACTGGATTCTAAGTTGCTTCAGGACCTCGACGCATTTTTCGAAAATTATTAAAAGAGAATATTATTTAAAATAATGATAACTTGATAATCGCTGGGTGATTTTATTGATCCTCAAAACTTAGGTTTGTAGAAATTGTTGATGTACATTGTTGTCTTTAGAGTTTAGAGTCAAGTGAATCGAAAACAATTGACTTGTTTCAAACATTTTGGCACATAATAGCGATCCTTATCAGTGAGTTTTCTTAAATCTGTGAACTGTACATAATTTCTTGCAGGTATGCTCTTTTACAATTGAAAGTACTATTCTTAGAAAAAAATCTCTTAACGAAGAGCAACTAATGAAAAAACAATTCAAATGTAGTAGGAAAATATTGTAACAAAATTTATAAACAATTTTTTTTAAGTTTTCAGAAAACACTGCAGTCAAAGAACTCTTTTTAAATTCTTTTTTAGCGGTGTATGTTAAATCCAATTTTTTGTATTGAAACCCTTCAAAACAGCTTTTTATTTATAAGAGAAATAATGTTAATTAATGAATTTTTCTGGTATGATGAGAAATTATATCTGTGAAAGTGAAATTTTGTTCTTTTGAAAGTCGCTCTGAAGTGAAAATACAAAATTTAAAAAAAAAACTTTGTAGCTTAATATTTATTCAAATATTTTTTTAAAACTTATCTTTTCCTTAAACCAAAGTTTTCTATCTCTTTAAATATTTAAATTTAATATTTTTTTAATTGAAATGTACTGAGTTTTCTGTTCTAAAATTATTTCTGTGAAAGAAAGCATTTCCAAAATCACTCTGTAGTAAAAAATAAATTCGTAAAAAAGAACATTGTAGTTATATAATTATATAATTGTGCTTTTAAATTTAAACATTGTATCTAAAGAATCTGTGAAAGTAGGAAATAAATGTTCTTTAATCCATAAGAATTATTATTGTAAAAGTAACAATAATTGTTCGCCTTTCAAAATAAACTTTTTGTCGATAAAAAAAGAAAAGTTTTTAAATAATGCTTAAATAAGTATTCAACTACAAATTTTTTTATAATTTTATTTTTTTACTACAGGTTCATTTTTAAAGGGACTGCAATGTTTTTTAACAATTTAAAAAAAATTTGTTAAAAAATTGTACTACTACATTCTATTTTTTTTTCATCAATGTTGTATTTCGTTAAAATAGATTGTTTTAATAATACCGAATGATTTATTAATAGTTAATAATAAAATTAAATTAAATATAAATGTTAAGTTAAATAATGTATATAATTTAGAAACTGAGATATTAACCAAAGAATAACAATTTCAATTGTAAAACTGCGTACCTACAAGACGTTATGGACGTTTCGCAGATTGATTAGAACTCACTGAAAAGGGTCACCATTATGGGCCGAAACTTACGTTTGTTAACTTAAATTAATTATTATCTCACTACAATTTAAAAGTGGATCAAAAGTGAAAATTTTTAGAAAAAACTGCAACATACGAGAATCACCGTGAGAGAATATTTTTATAAATAATAATAATAATAACAACTTGTTCAAACACTTACTTTTGTTAACTTTAATCAATTATTAATACACTATAACTTGAAAATTGGAAAATTGTATTTATTGTTTTTATTTATTCATGATTTATAACTTATTGTATTGTATGTATAATTGACTAAAAGTGGAAAATTGTTTAATTTTTCGTCCATAAAATGTGCATATATCATATTTATACATTATTAGATTGGAAATAATCTAATTATGTACAGTAAAATGATTTTCTTGGACATACTGGGCATGCTCTTCATGACCACGTGACCAAACTAGTCCCCGGATATGAGCATTTTTTTTGGTGTTCACTGTTTCCACACGGATTGAGATATCGTTTTTAAAATTTGACAGATTAAATAAAAAGCACTAAAGAACGTTTGTATACATCAATGTGTTTATAGTTTTAAAGAAAGTTTATTTATAAATCGATGAAAAAGGATATTACCATTCGAGTTAAAACACTATGCAGATATTTTTTGGTTTGATGCATTTCGGATTTTTTGGTTCGCGTATATTGAGCACTGACACTAGTTTTGGACTAAATTGTCTAAACCTTAAAAAAAATTAATGTAAGCAATAAAATTTGCACATTCGTTGCAAATCAACAAATAAGTATCTGCATACACATAACCTATAATTATTTTTGGAGCATATTTAGCGATTTCTAGCTGAGAGAAAAAGAAACTTTGACCTCGATAAAGTCGAGATCACGTGACTAAGTTCATTTATAAAAATTTTGTATGGAGAATGAAATGATTTTCATTATTTTCGGTCCTCACGACGTCCAACCGGATTGAGATATCGTGTTCAGGATTTAGGAAGTTATACCGAAAGCACTAAGGAACGTTTGTATATATCAAAATGTTCATAATTACGAAGAAATTTTTCGAGTAAAATACTACAGGAATTAGGAAATAAACTTTTAACGTCGATAAAGTAGATGCCTCGGTTTAAAAAAATCGAGGAACATCTTGGAATGTCATACTCGAAAATTTGCCAAAGTCCCATTTTGAGAAATGTGCATCTGCAGAAAATAATTAAAATTTTCTAATGGTTATATATTCTTGTAGATTTTTTGTACTGGTATAAAACAATTTCAAGAATAAAAATAAAATTTCGCCCGCGGTCGAAAGACAAGGCGAGTCCGACGCTGAGTCCCGCTGGTTGGTTCACTGTCAACAGTAGTTATCAGCTGATCGATTCAACGTCAAGAATTATGGAAGTTGGTTGGAGAACTCCGATGAGTAAATTTTAGCACATTGCTGGTGTCGCTATGTTTCCAATTTGAAATTTATCTTTTATTTTTAGGACCAAAAAAGTGAAAATCATTTTACACCGAAATTTCATGAACGAACTTAGTCACTTGATCTCGACTTTATCGACGTTCAAAGTTTCTTTTTTTCTCCGCTAGAAATCGCTAACAATGCCCAAAAAATAATGATAGATTACGTGTGTGCAGATACTTATTTGTTAATTTGCAACGAAGGTGCAAATTTGATTGCTCATATTAATTTTTTTCAAGGTTTAAACGATTAAGTATAAAATTGGTGTCAATGCTCAATATGAGCGAATAAAAAAAATCTAAAATGGATCAAACCAAAAATGATCTGCAAAGTGCTATAACTCGAATGGTAATATCCTATTCCATCAATTTATAAATAAACTTTCTTTAAAATGACTATTATATTGATGTATACAAACGTTCTTTAGTGCTTTTTATTTTATGTGTTAAAGTTTAAACACGATATCTCAATTCGTGTGGACGCAGTGAACACCAAAAAAAATGTTCATAACCGGGGACTAGTTTGGTCACGTGGTCACCGAAGAGCATACCCTTAAATAGGAATAGATATAAGTTGGAAGACAAAGGAATTATCTCCAAAGGGGACGTAGCATCGTGGGCCTGGAGCAACTTGAAATCCAGTGAGGGGTAGTGTCAATGCACACTGGAAGGGGAAGGGTACGCAGGTAGCCGTGGAGGAAATGACGACTGCCCCTTGAGATATCCTCTCTGCTTCTTATTTATGATCGTATTCTTATTTCAATTTCGGAAAGGATATTTTAAACTTTAAAGCCTTCAGACGATTTAAACGAGCTTTCTGGACCTTTAAAAATATCTACCTGAGTGCCTGCGGAGAATTTCTCTAAGCTTCTTTGACCTAAAGAATTTTTAGTATATACTCAAAGATTCTTTTCGGTAGGGATGGATCAATTATTTGAATAAATTTTACATCAAGAAAATATGTAGATACATAAGATTTACTTTTAAATTGAATTAAAATATATTTGTGTCGTAATAAATATTTTTAGCTGCTATACATCTTTTATGGAAAAAATTAGTCATTTTGAAATTAAAATTTACTGTCTATGAATAACATTATTTTGTTGTTTTGAAAAAGAGGCGGTAGAAATTCTACTAAATGAAACTATACTTTTGAAGACATTAAAAGTTTTAATTGATAAACATATTGAGTTGAAATTTAAAATAATTAATTTTTTAAATAAATATATAGCGTTCTCGCATTTATAATTAGCGATTTGGAGTTTTTAGATGTCGAGTTAAATTTTATAGGAATACCGCCTTCCTCACGATTAATAATTTAAGTAAACAGTAATTCGTAAATTTCTATGTTTGTGTAATTAATTATGAATTAAATAAATTATAATGAAACGATAAAATTATATAATAAAATTATTTTTTATTTTATTTTTTTATATAATATTTTATAGAAATTTATGTATCATTTATGTATATTAAATATTTATCTCTTAATTGTTAGTTTGTAATAAAATAATCCGTAAATGAACTATTTATTGTCGCGGGCACATTCTCATCGTGCGCTGTGCCCGTGGCTCGCAAGTTTGAGCGCGCCTGGGGCGTGCGTCTTTTGATTCATGCGATTCGCGCCCAGATATTTATTATTTGCATTTAGAATGCTTGAATAAAACTTTATCAAAAGCATCTCTTTAGATCGCAGTATTTATATGCGTGTTCATATTCTGAATATTTTGCTTAAATAAGTATAGTTTTTTGACAGACAGTCGTAAATTTATATTTTCTGAACCACCTTAAAATAAACTTAAAAAATACAATCCTTTTTTTTAGACATTTTTCTCTATCTCGCGTTGTTATGTTAATAATAGAATTTTGGTTTTCATATTATTTTTTATACATGTATAAAGAAAAATATCATACAAATCTTCTTTTAGGTTTTTTACGTATCTCGCGTCTTTTAGCGTAATATTGGAATTTTCGATTATCTGCATATATTACATACGATAACACAAAATTACAAGTCCTATTGAAAAGTGGTTTAAAGAAATTTTGTGGGATTTTTCAAAACCTATCATTTCTCTTTGAGACCTTTTGTCGTATTCTGTGTCATTTGGTTCAAAATATGAATGTTGTGGTGTCGAATTTCGGGCAATTCTAATACTTTCTCCATCATAAATAATAAGAATGAAATAAATTAATGCAAATTTGTATCACTTTTTTGAGCAAATAACTTTTTTCTACCAATTTGTTTTTGTACCTTTTGTTGTTTTTCCACAAATTTTTCATTTTTATTTTTAATACCATTTTTATTATAAAAACCAAAACTACGTGTCCTGTCAAAAAGTAATTTATAACAAATTTGTAGCTCTTTTTCGGGTAAATAATTGTTGTTAAATCATTTTTTTCTTCCTAACTTGTATCATTCTTTCACAAAGTTTTTTTTTTATATTTTCAATGTTATTTTTCGTGAATAAAACAAAAGGTACGCCTCCTATCAAGATCACAATTTTTGTTGATTCATCTTTTTTCGTATCCTGCATAATTTGACCACAAAATGGGATTTTTCATATCTTATTATTTTTTGTGTAATAAAAATTAGAATTTTCAATTTTACAATAAAATCCAAAAAGTTTGTATGATAATCTTGTAGGGCTTTTAAAAAGCAATGCTTTTCTTTACTTTTTTTCATATCGACGTTGTTTGGCTTATAATTTTGATTTTCGATTGATATTAAACATTTTGAAAATGCTATAACTCTGAGAATTTTTTTTTATAAAAAAAGTCATCAGGATAAATTGTTTGGCCTTCTGAGTACTATTAATAGCCGTAAATAAAAATTTTATGGATAAAAAAATGGTCCCAAAATTTGTATTTTTATCCAAAATGGCTGTTTAACGAACTCGTCCTTACTAAGAAATCCAGGTGGCCGTTTTAATCAAGGAAACAAATTTTCGGTCATTTCCCCGCTCGTAAAAAATTATTTAATTATTTTAATTCTTTGGAATTCTTTCCTTTTCTATTTTTTTTGTAATATTGATATTTTATCCAATATAAATAACATTGAAAATAAAGTTTCTTAAGTATAGTCTCAATATACTTGTTTTCTGTCATTCTTTTAATTGTTGTAATTTCATTTTCTGTGTCTTGTCGATTTTTCGTTGTGTATTTTTATGCTAAACAAATTTTAAACTATACATTATAAGGATAATTTCATTAAATACAAAAATTGAAACTTTAAGGGGTCGTCAGTAAACTGCATTACCAATTGCATGGGGGGGGGGGTCATGCCAAAAACTATGGTTCGAACAGGGGTTGAGGGTCAGTGGAAGAAAAGTTACGAACTTAGATAACATTTAGTATGTTTCTTTATTATTAACTTTTAAAGAATCGTTCTTTTTGTCTGTTTTTAAGAAACGCATTTTCCTCGTTTTTTCGCTTAAATCCTTTTTGCTAGAAAGTCTACTATTATATTTGTGGTTCGGGATTCAACTCGTTTGGTTAAAAATTCTAGTATTCAGTTGCACATTTGATTATTCTGTAAAAGTTGAACTACTTTGTAAAAAAATTATTCTTTTGGTTTTAGGTTCACCTCTTTGGTCGAAAATTTAACTAATCTATTTTTAGAAAATTAATCTAATGCGGATAAACAGTCATTTTTAGGCTGATCTCTTTTGTTAAAAATGTAACTATTTTGTTCAAAATTCGCTTTTTTAATAAGATTAAATTTTTTTAACTAACAAGGTAAACATTTCATTTTTGATTTAAATTGATATTTTTATTAAAAATTAATATTTTCTGGTTTAAAATTGCTCCTCCCGGCTTTAAAATTCAAAAATTTTGTTAAAAATTAATATAATTTGTTGAAAGCTCGTCTTATTTTGGTATATCATTAATACAATGCTAGAAAATTAATTTCTTTAGTTAGAAATTTAACTATTTTGCTCGCAATTTATCTTCTTTAATTGAAAATTAAACGACTTGGTTAAAAGTTGAACTTTTTTATTAAAGATTCATATTTTTGGACACCTCTTAATCTTTGGGGTTGACTTTTTTGTTGAAAATTCAATTCCTCGATTTAGTTGAAAATTAATTTTTTTTTTAATATATAACAATTTTCTTGACATTTTGGGTTTTTTGTTTTGTTCAAAATTAATTTTTTATCTGAAAATTTGCAATTTTACATTTTTTTAGAAATGTATACTTTATAAGTTTGAAATTTAATTATTTGATAGAACATTCTTTTTTTTTTGTTGAAAATTCATCTTTTTGGTCGAAAATTAATTTTCTTGATTTTTTTACATCGTATTTTTATGAAAAATGCAATTTTTAAGTTCTAAATTAGTATATTTTGATTAATGATTTAACAATATGGTAGAAAATTAAAATAGGATTCGTTTGTAAATAAACTTTTCCGTGTTTTTTTCGTGTTTGTTAAATCTAGTTTTTTTTTAAATCATATTTCTGCAAGATTTACCTCTTTAGCTTAACATTGAACTTTTTTTGTTGACAATTTGGTTTTTTATGTTAAAAATTGCTTTTTTTAAAATTGCAACTTGTCTATTTTTGATTAGAAATGGATCCTTTATAAATTGAAAATTCAACTATTTGTTTGGAAATTCATGGAATTTGTTAAAAATTCATCTTTTTTTGGTAAGAAAATTAATCTTCTTTGTTGCAAATTCATTATATATTTCGACTTTAAATCTTAGGAATTTAAAGCGTTTCATATTGCAATCAAATCGATTGAAAGTGAGTTTTAAATAATAACTGATACGAGGGATTTTCTTAGCTGTAAGGCATAGCGTTTATATATATATTGAAAAATTTTTTGATTTTATTTATTTCTTCAAGTGAATTTTTATTTAAGTTTGCAATAACAAAGAAAAACTATCCAATTAGGGGTTTTAAGTGTTTAAAATCGTGATTTATTTTTTTCATAAATAATTTCGAAATAATTTTCACATTGTCCACATTATGAATATAATATACCTAAAAACCAGCTGATGTGTACAATGTGAACATTATTTCAAAACTATTTATGAAAATAATAAATCACGACTTTTGAACCCTTAAACCCCTAATTGGATAGTTCTTCTTTGTTATTGCAAACTTAAAAAAAATTCACTTGAAGAAATAAATAAAATCAAAAAATTTTTCAATCCTTGGTGGGAATTGGTTTACAATTACGAAAAAGTATAACTATTTTTCAGGAAAACACCAATGAATATACTAATTTTTTTAAATACTAAGAAATCCAGGTAACAAAGTGCCACCTAGATGGTGGCACTTTGGAAAAGTGAAAAGATCATGTAATCTTGCAAATAATGGCAGAGTTTTTTTAATTGAAAGATATTTTTTTTGATAGAATATTTAACTATTTCTTGAAAATTCGTTGTTTTAGAAATATTTTATAAATATCAGGAAATCTTTTAAACTTCTAAAATATTTTTAATAACTTCAACACCCAAAGGACCCCGCACTAAATGTATGGGAAAATGGCTTTCGGTGGATTTAGCTGAAACTTTGTCGTTTTTAAGGTTATAAGTGCCGGATGTAATATCCGTGAAAAAAAATCCAAAAAAATCGACAGTTTTAGCGCTATGCGGCGCTAAGCGCTCAAGATCAGTGAATAAAACGAATTACAAAAGATTTTGTTACGAAAGCGATGTCAACATAGAAATCACGGTTCAGATCGTGGTCTGTAATATTTTCGCCTACACCGTTGACTCATATAGCGCGCTAAAGATCAAATGCTAAGCGCCCAAGATTTTAACTTGACTAATTAATCACTTCTTTAAATGCAGAAATGGTACCCAGAGTAACATTAGTAACTAGTACGCACATACCGATAATAACATTCTACCCTTCGCAAGAGGGTTGAACGCTAAGCGCTCTAAGAATCACGCATCAGAAAGTAGTCAGTAATATGTTTAGCCTAATCAATTAGTTATATTGCGCGCTTCTCGAAACGATCAAACGCTAAGCGTCTAAGATTTGAATTTGACTAACTAATTACTTTTTTAAAGACAGAAATGGTATCCAAAGTGTTGGATTAATTCGTAGAATTAATGTATATACAAAAAGTAATCTCCATATTCTAAGAACAGTATGTGTGTGTGGCCAAATGACAAAATTGTTTATATGAT
>NC_046664.1:90465054-90465275 GCF_010883055.1 Belonocnema kinseyi | reverse complement strand
CTTCATAAATTATTATTGGTTTTTCAATATTTACATTTATACTGGTTGCTAAAGCTTTAAGCCACATTGCTTCTCTTACAGCTTCAAAAAGAGCCATATATTAAGCTTCAGTAGATGAAGCTGCTACCGACAACTGTCTTTTCGTATTCCAGCATATTGTACATCGCTCGAATAACTTAAATAAATAGCCCGTTGTACTTTTTCTATCTCTTTCATCATTT
>NC_046664.1:90464680-90465044 GCF_010883055.1 Belonocnema kinseyi | reverse complement strand
TCAACATAACCAATGAGAAGATCATTATAATTGCCTCGCACATAACTCAATTTAATATCTGTTGAACTTTTGAAATATCTAAGTACCCTTTTTAAACATTGCCATAATTCCTTATTCTTTTTAGTCAAATACCTACGCAATATATTAACGGCAGTGCTTAGATCAGGTCGCGTACACAACATCATGTACATTAAACATCCGATAAAATTTCGACAAGGAGCGTCATATTTCTCATCTGTATAATTTAATTTATTTTCAAGAGGTGTACTAATGGCTTTACAATCAGAAATATTAAATTTACTTATGATTGTTTTTATGTATGCACTCTGATCTAAGGTTATTTTATTTTCACTTCTATTAACTC
>NC_046664.1:90464543-90464670 GCF_010883055.1 Belonocnema kinseyi | reverse complement strand
AAACAGTTTAATGTCTTTTAAATCTGTCATATAAAATTTCTCCATTAAATAGTTTTTAGAGTTGTTCATTGTTTCAATGTTGGCAGTGGCAATTACAAGATCATCCACATAGAGTACTACATAGATA
>NC_046664.1:90464231-90464533 GCF_010883055.1 Belonocnema kinseyi | reverse complement strand
CATGTCCTCTATCTAAAATGTAAATACAGCGGTCAACAGAGGAATTTTTAAAGCCTTTTTCAAGAATTACTTTTTCAAACATTTCAAACCAACATCTTGCTGCCTGTTTTAACCCATATATCGCTTTATTTAGTGTACAGACTTGATTAGTTTTGCATTCAACGCCCTCAGGATATCTCATATAAATTTTCTCTTTTAAAATACCGTTCAAAAAGGCAGTTTTTATGTCCATATGATGAACTAGCAAATTAAACTGATTTGAAAAGGCTAGTATAAATCTAAAGCTTGAAATTCTAGCAACT
>NC_046664.1:90463952-90464221 GCF_010883055.1 Belonocnema kinseyi | reverse complement strand
TAAAACCACGGGCAACAAAGCGAGCTTTATATTTTAATGGATTTCCAAACTCATCATTTTTTATCGTAAATATCCATTTACAATCAACAATATTTTTATTTTCCGATTTTGATACCAAAATCCAAGTTTTATTAAACAACAATGAATTAACTTCATCTTTAATAGCTTGCTCCCATTGAGCTCTATTTTCACTATTTTTAATTTCATGATAATTACTCGGAATTTTATGAACTATTGATTGAGCGCACATGAGATAATCATCTAATGTG
>NC_046664.1:90463604-90463942 GCF_010883055.1 Belonocnema kinseyi | reverse complement strand
ATAATTTTTATGAGGTTGATGCTTGATCCTATCACTCCTTCTAGGTTCAGATAATTTGTCTGCCTCACTTTCATTTTTTTGAGATAAAGATTCTGTGTGCACATCTGATTTATTAGACTCCAAATCTAATTTTGCTATCTTTACGGGTATCCTTTCAACCCTTTCATTTGATGTATCTAATTTTTCAATATTAGATTTTTGAGACTCTACTACTGATTTTGACTGTATGTCAGATACATCAGTTTGATTTCTAGAGTTTTCAAAATTAACCCCTTCAGGCTTTTCTACCGACCTGGATAATTTGAAATTAGTCTCATCCACAATAACATCTCTCACTA
>NC_046664.1:90459395-90463504 GCF_010883055.1 Belonocnema kinseyi | reverse complement strand
TAATCCTTAGTTTAGTCTTGATCAGCTTTCGATACAAGAAAGACGTGCCTTCTGAAGTGCTCTTAAAATTAAAGCACAAGTTCTTTTATAAAGTACAGCGTTTGTTCTATTCCCATAGCCTAAATCCTATACAAAGTAACATTAATATCTAGTGCGCACATCGATAATAACAGTGTACCCTTCGCCAGAGGGCCGAACGCTAAGCGTCCATGATCAGCGAATAGAACCAATCCTAGTAGCCTTAGCGACACAAGCGATGTCTGTATACGAAACACGCATCAAGAAGTGGTCACTAACATTTTTAGTCAAACCAATGACAATATGAGTCAACACCGTTGACTCATATAGCGCGCTTCTCAGAACGGGCAAACGCTAAGCGCAGAAGATTTGAACTTGACTAAGAAATCACTTTTTCAAAGGCCTTTCACAAAAGAAATGACAGACAAACATACCGTCGTCGATTAGTCAAGTTAAAATCTTGGGCGCTTAGCGTTTGATCGTTTTGAGAAGCCCGCTATATGAGTCAACGCTGTAGGCGAAAATATGACAGACCACGATCTGAACCGTGATTTCTATATTGACATCGCTTTTGTAACAAAATCTGTTGTAATTCGTTTAATTAACTGATCTTGAGCGCCTAGCGCCGCATAGCGCTAAAACTGTCCATTTTTTTCGATTTTTTTTACGGATATTTCATCCGGCACTTATAACCTTACAAATTACAAAGTTTCAGCTAAATCCACCGAAAGCCATTTTCCCATACATTTAGAGCGGGGTCCTTTTTCTTACAATTTTTACGTGCTAAAAAATTAAAAAATTGCTGAAATATTCTTTCATTATATTTCAAAATTGTCAAAATATTTTTAATTTGTTCGAAAACCTGACTGATTACATTCTGCATGAATATGATTTTAGTGGATATTTTGCGTTTGTTATTTGCTGTGAGGCCGATAAATGTTGAGCGAAATATAGATTTTTTGAGATTTCGAAAGAAAAATCTTGTTAAGAATTTTGAAGATTTGAAAAAGATAAAAAAGTTTTCTTAAGTTTCATTAGAAAATTTACAATTTTTTATTTTTAAAGTTAATTTAAAGAGAATATTTGAAAAGATTTCAAGATTTCTAAAGAAAATGATCAAATTTATCAATAAATAATTTTGAGCGAATATTCTACAACTTTTTAAAACATTTTAAAAAATCTGGAAAATTTTAAGGTAATTTTTATAATTTTGCATAATTAAAAAAATATGAATAATTCAAATTTATTAAAAACATAATTTTGAAACTTTAACAAATAATTTTAATACTGAGAAGACTTTTAAGAGATAAAAGAAAATTTACATTTTTGAATATTTTGAAATAAAATTTTACATTCTTTTTCAGAATTTGTAAAGGTTTTAAGAAATTAAAAATTTTTGAGTTAAGATTCTGGGGAAAGTTTTTTTTTTAATTTAAAAAAAAATAATTTTTAAAGAAAATGTAAAATCTTTTGAAATTATTTAAAACATAAAAAATGCGTCGAATCAAGAATCCGGTAAAACAAAAGTATCAACACTTAAAAATTCCCGAGAAAAATAAATACTATATACCACTCAGTTCACGGTCGTGAGACTTGGCCATAGGTGTGATTTATCGCGTATATTCTTATAGCTGGTGTCATTTTTAGTTGACGTTTGCTGACAGTAGGACCAGGCAGTGGTTGTTTGATCTTATTTTTTATTTTTATATGCAATATTTCCTAAATTCATATAATTCGATATAATTTTTTATATATTTCAGACAATTTAAAATTATTAAATTAGAATAGTCCGCAAAGTGTGATTTTGTTTTGAATTCGCACAATTTGTTGAAATAATATTGGTAGGGCGAAGGGGAATCTTCGATCCTTTCAGATTCTTAGCACCTTCAGTTCGGAGAACCGGCGGAGAGTTTCCGAGAAATGTATTTCCCCGCCAAACAAATGCAATATAAATAGATGAGTAGCTCTTTAAAACTGCTTTCTTGAACACTTATTATATAATCTAATTAAATAGTATTTATTTGAACTTGAATTAAATAAATAAATTCATTAAAATAAATTCAATAAAAAAATATCTAATTTTCTTTTAACTTTTAATACTTTTCACATTTCCTAATTTAGTATATGTACTAATAACTAAGTTATTAGACTCAGCTTTTAAAAATAGGGGAAAAAAACTTTTAAAAAATGTGGGCTATTAATTTCAGCTTCAGTTTAGGGTTAAAAAATAATGTTTTTTTTTTTTGCAATTACAATCATTTTTAACACAAAATACAAATTTGGAATAACTATTAGCTTGTTACTAAGGTAAAACCACATTCCAAGTTTTGACAAGAAGGAATCACCGCTTATCTTTTTCTTTTTAAAGTTATATAAATATAATTTTCGTAAGATTCCGGAGATATTTCAAAAACATTTTTGAAGATTTCACATATGCCAATTTGACACACGTCCTTACGACATCTTTATGCCATCTTTACGACATCCTATTTTTTCGAAATACTCAACATTTTATAAAATTGTTAAAAATTGTTTTAAAAATGTATAGAAAAATTTTAATTTTCTAAAAAATTTCAAATTTTAAATTACTTTAAAACCCTTACAAAACTTCTACACCTTCGAAATATCTTTTGAAATCATTCAGTTTTCCTAAAAAATCTTTTAATTGTCCTAAAATCTTCTAGATTTTCTTTCGTGTTTTTAAAATCAAAACAAAATTATTTAAAAGATTAAGATATTCTAAGTTTTTTGCCCATTATGTATTTTATTTTTCTTACCTCTTTCAAAGCTTGAAAAAGTTTACAAATTGTATACTACGATAGGAAAATTTTAAGAACAGAGTTATTTCCTATAATATTAGAAAACCCATTTGCAATTAAAATTTTCTTTTGAGTCAATAATGTTTAGAAACAGTTGGAAAACATTTGATCGTGAAATGAAATTACTTCATTGAAAATTTCCATTTAAAAAATTGATGTTGCGGTAAACTCGTAATATTTATTAATAGACTTAATTACAGACGGTTTACTTAAACAGTCTTTTTTTAAGTGACTCGCAGAATTCTTAGAAATTGAAAAAATCAACTGCAAGAATAAAAAACGAACATATATCTCTTATTTTTTCATATCTTACTTTGTCTATTAAATCATTAATATCCAGGAGCGAACTAAGCCTATTACCCCTATTAATAACAGTTAATATGCATAAATATATTAAATTGTATGCATATTTTAAAGCAAATCTCATATTAAATTAACGCAAACAATCAAAAATTCCTTGGAACATTTTTAAATACTGTCAAATATTTCAATTCCTTCAAAATATTTTGACACACCTTAAACTTTTTTAAAAAGATTTTTAAATTACTTTTGAATTTTTTTAAATAACCATGATAAAATTTTTTTAATTCTCTAAAATTTCTTAAAATAATAAAAATAAGTTTAAAATTCCTTTAAAACTTTTAAAACATCCTTAAATATTTAAAATCTTTTGATATCTTTCGAAATCTCTTGAAATTTTGTAATACTCTTGAAAATATATTGAAATTTAAAAAATACCATGAAATATATCAAATCCTTTAAAATCTCATATTAACTTACCATAATCAATTAAAAATTCCTTGGAATCTTCTTAAATTCTCTCAAATTCGTCCAATCCTTTAAAATCTTTTGCAATACCTAGAACTTTTTTTAAAGATTTCTAAAGTACTTTTGAATTTTTTTAAATAACCCTTCTAAAAAAATTTTATTTCTTTGAAATTCCTTTAAATTATAAAAATAAATTAAAGACTTCTTTACAATTTTTAAAATATCCTCAAATATTTAAAATCCTTAAAAATCTTTTAAAATTTTGTAAAGCTTCAGATTGAAATTTAAAAAAAGAAAAAAGTTCCAAAACGTTAAATATTTAAATGTTTGTAGATTAGAGTTTTGACAATGGGATAAATAAAACTTTAAGGCTTTGGAAATATAATTTTCAAACATTTTCAACTATTCCAATTTTGAATTGTAAACTTGAAAGTTTATATATAAAAAATTAATAATCATGAGTTAATTGAAAGCGTTCAAAATTTAAACGTACGTTTATATAAA
>NC_046664.1:90444581-90459295 GCF_010883055.1 Belonocnema kinseyi | reverse complement strand
TGAATTCCATCAAGTGGAAAATTACTTATATTTCATAGTTGAAAATAAGATTTCGAAAGTTTTGAATTTGTATTGATTCCATTTTCAAAACTCTAATCTACAGAATTACAATATTTAACGTTTTGAACATTTCTTTTTTCTAAATTTCAATCTGAATCTTTTAAAAATTCCATGAGATTTCAAAAGATTTTTAAGGACTTTAAATACTTGAGGATGTTTTAAAAGATGTCAAGGAATTTTAAATTTATTTTTATAATTCAAAGGAGTTTCAAATAATTTTAACAATTTTAGCAGAGTTATTTAAAACAATTTCAAAGTATGGTAGAAATCTTTTTGAAGGTTTGAAATACTTGAGAGTATTTTAAAAGGTTCCAAGGAATTTTTTTTTGATTACAGTAATTTAATATGAGATTTTAAAGGATTTGAAATATTGCATGACATTTTTTAAATTTCAAGGAATTTTCAAGAGCTTTAAAAAATTTTAAAAGATTTCAACAGATTGTCAATAATTGAGGATGTTTTAAAAGATGTCAAGGAATTTTCATTTTATTTTTATAATTTTAAGGAATTTCAAAGAATTTTATAGTACTTTAAAAATCTTAAGAAAGAGGTCAAGGTAGGTCAATATATTTTGAAGGTATTGCAATATTTGAGAGTATTTCAAAATGTTGCAAGGAATCTTCAATTGATTACGGTAATTTAATATGAGATTTTGAAAGATTTATTATATTTTAGGATATTTGAGTAGATTCCAAGGAATTCTCAATTTGATTTCAATAATGTAGTATCAGATTGTAAAAGATTTGAAATATTTTAGGGTTTTTTTTAAACTTTCAAGGAATTTTCAAGAGATTTCAAAAGATTTGAAAGAATTTTAAATATTTAAAGATGTTTAAAAAGATGTCAATGAATTTTCAATTCATCTTTATAATTTAAAGGAATTTCAAAGAATTTGAACAATTATAGCAGGGTTGTTAAAAAAAACTCCAAAGTACCTTAGAAATCTTGAAAAGATGTCAAGGTGTTTTAAAATATTTTGATGGCTTCGAAATACTTGAGAGTATTTTAAAAGGTTCCAAGGAATTCTCAATTGATTACAGTAATTTAATATGAGATTTCAAAGGATTTGATATATCTTAGGATATTTTAATAGATTCCAAGGAATTGTCCATTGATTTTAATAGTTTAGTATGAGAT
Source organism: Belonocnema kinseyi (assembly GCF_010883055.1). NCBI lineage: Eukaryota > Metazoa > Arthropoda > Insecta > Hymenoptera > Cynipidae > Belonocnema > Belonocnema kinseyi. The sequence continues at coordinate 90,458,098 of NC_046664.1, read as the reverse complement.
TTTAAAGGATTTAAAATATTTTAGGATGTTTTAAAACATTCCAAACATTTTCAATTAATTTCAATAATTTAAAGCAATACCAAAGAATTTTAATTATTTTCAACTTTTCAGGTTGAAATTGGAACTGCTTTGTTAAAAATTTAGTTTTTTTTTGGTTGATGTATCAATTTAGTTGCAAAAATTTGTTTTCTGAAAATTTAACTATTTTGTAGACAATTTTTGTTTGTTTTTGTTTAAAAATTAATTTCTTTTAACTACAAGAAAATAATTCTTTTTTGTCGAAAAATTAACTGTGATTGAACATTAATTTTTGTATAGAAAAGTAGACTTGGTGGAAAATAAATTTCTTTTGTGCAAAGTTCATATATTTTATTGAAAATTCCGTTTTTTTTAGTATACAATTCAGCCCTTTGGATAAAAATTAAAAATTTTGTTTAAAAATTTAGCTATTTTGTTGAAAACAATTGCAACTATTTTTTTAAATTTATGTATTTTATTCAAAATCTTAGTTTTTGTTTGCAGAAAACGAATTGTTTTAGTTGAACTATTTATATTTAAAAATAGTCAAATAGTTATTAATATTAATATAATATTTTATAATTATAATATTAACATCAATAATATATATAGAAGTAATAATATCCATATTATATACACCTGAAAAACATAACCTCAAAATCGACTCGTGCATGAAATTAAGAATAACGCGAAACATTAAAATCGCTAATTTCTTTAATTTCTTTCTAATGGGGATCGAGATATAAATAGAAGACCACCGAAGTCTTTCGAAACTTTCAGATCAGCAACAAAGATATCTTTGTGGTAACCATAGACATAGGAAACACGGGACTAGGCATGCCAATCCATCATAACCTTGGCGAGCTGGCTTGAATCCACGGGAGGGGGAGAATTCCATGAGTGGGGAGAGCCGCCATTTTATGATGTGCCATTTTTTTATTATACTCACGAGCATTGAGCAGAAACTTAATTGGTAAATCATTTCAGAAATTGATAACTTTCCTCATTTACCGAAGCGCAACTTGCGTGTTCAAAGTACCTCTTAGATAATCCGCTAACAGGGCGCAGTTATCAGCGCATGTTTTTCACATTCTCTTATTCCATTATCTCGGCTATCTCCCACCTCATCTCTGCTTTTTCATACACGCACGACCATCTTTCGAACACATTTTACCACTGTGCACAAACTATGCCTTATTAGGTGAAATTACATTTTGGTCAAAGGAACTTCTGGTGAAGTGGATACCACCTTCTGAAATATAAAGTTGATATTTCTTCAAGTTTATATTTCAGAAAAAGGACATAGAGACACTTCAGCAATATTTTTACCATATTTCCTGTAATATTGCGGATATTGCAGGAAATATGGTATAAATATTGAGGGAACATTCGGTGTTACTAGAGATTGGGTTTAAACGCCTAAGTCTGGCAGTAAATGTACAGTTACCGCAGTCAAAACCAAAGATATTACAATATCTTTGACTTGATTATAGCACGAGCGTTTTTTTGCCGACAAACTACAAGAAAATATAAACATGTGGGCGCTGCTATGTTTGTCGCGGGACATAAAAAAATGGCGAACCTCCCCCCTCACTGGTCACTGCTTCAACCCCGCAATGGCATGCCCAAAGGCATGCCCCTGTCTGCCTGTTCCATGATTCACTGAAATATATATATATATATATATATCATATATATGTGAGCGCGTGTTTCCTATGTCATGTTTGCCACGGACTCCGGTAACTGACTCGGTTTGCCTTTGCTCTGTGAAGAAGCCAATTGTAATTGTTGCGCATTCTTGACATAGAAATTTCAAGGCGTAGCACCATCGCAATTTGCTAAATAACTCATTCGGGAAATTGTACTTCAAGAATTTTCTCTGAAGATAAATTGATAGAAAAGGTTAGTAGTGTAATTTCAATATATACATTTTTAGCTTTAAAATAAAAAAAGCAAATAGTTTATTTCACGAAACACGCACGAGCCGGCTTCTGGTGACGCTAGCAGAATCGACTGCTTTTTATATCGAAAAATTACCTCTGCGAAATAAATAATATATTTCGCAGGATTTGCGATTTATTGGAAATCTTATTTTTTCGTCAATTTTCCTGTTTTTTCAAACGTGCATTAAAAATGCAATTCGTAACCAAATTAAAAGTTTAATTGCTGAATTTATTCATTTCGGCAAGTTTCGGTGAGTAGTTTTAGGGAAATTATTATATTATGTACACTTATGTAAAAAAAGAGAAGACATTCAAAGATGTTTGATATATTTTTGTAAATATTTTTAAGTTTAAATATATTTTTAATTTTGCAAAATTTAATAAATCCCTTAAAATCTTCTAGATACTTTTTTGAAAAATTTGGAACTGCATGAATTATATTGGAACTTTTCTGTTTGAAATCTTCAAAAATTTACATTTTATTCGAAAATTGTTGAGTTTTTTTATTAGACCTGAAATTTCAAAACTTCTATTTTGCAGAATCGAAAATTCTTGCTGTGAAATGCCCTTTTTCAATTTTCTCTTCAAATTCATTTTTCGAAATCAAAAATCAAATGAAATGTTCCCAGGACGTTTAAGATTTTTTTTCTGGTTTCAACCCTGATTAAGGGCATGTGATACTTACAGTTTCCCCGGCTTTTTTGCCACAAAAATGAAAATTTGTAAAAACTGAATTCGGAGATGCTATAAAATATCATAACGGACGTCACCGGACTCTTTTTTGAGGGATAATAACAAAAAAAATTATTGTGCTAAATAAAAATTTTATGCATATGCATTATTTTGAGGTTACGTCGTTTTTCGTCTGCCTTTCCGATAATCTGGAAATTATTTATGAAATAAACTTTTTTGGTTGTCTGCAAACAAGGTTAGTTCCAGGAGATTAGTACTATGTTTATTTGTAAGTCCAAAGTTTTCGTCCAAAAATATTGTGTAGTTTGGAAGTAACGCTCGGGTGAATTGTAACACACATAACCTCGAAATATACACGCACGTTAGCAATATCAACAGTTTTTGAGAAAAAACGCAAAAAAAGTGTGCGGGGACGTCCGTTAGCATGTTCGGTATCATTTCCCAAATTTTTAAGACAAAATATTTATTATTCTAGAAGAAAAGCCGTTCATATAGTTTTAATTTGTTTCCCTTCCTAAAATCTATAAAATTATACCCTTGCCAAATGTTTATTTATTTGATTGAACAGTTTTTTCCAAAGAGAAAGAAAAAATCAACTGAAATATAATTTAGTTTAAAGAACTTTAATACATGTATTATTTTTAAAAACGTCCGTTTTTTATCGACTATGCAAAGAATATGTTCCATGAGATTATTAATGTTCCTGAGCTTCAAACAAATAAAAAATTTGGCTTTATCTCTAAAATTGAAGAAATTTCATTGTTAGATTTCAAAATCTCATTTTTCTCGAAAACGAAGAAAAATAGGAATAGTTAAAAGCTGTTGCCCTTCCTGAAATCTATGTATTTATTTATATAAAAAAATAAAATATATATATCACATAGGTTTAGCTTTGACCGATTTTTCGTTGGAAATATTTGTTAAAGTACACAAGATTTTCTTCGTTTTCGAGAAAAATGAGATTTTTCATTGCTAAAAATGAAACTATTATCTCAAAAACACGTAGAACGATTTGTTTCTTACTTGGGTCAATATAACCGGGGCATCCCCGAAACACGTGCGTGAGAGAAACTGGATGTCCAAATACTTTTGGGATGTACTTAATCGAGGATAGCTGAAAACTTCAAAATTCTTGAAGAAACTTCTTTTTTATTTAAATCTTCAAAAATCTACTTTTTTACAACCCTTTTTAAAATCTGCCCAAGATTTTAATTATTTACGAATCATTGTAAAATTTCGAAATATACTATGGAATAATTCAGTTTTCCTTCAAATTTTCAAATCTTGTAAATTAAAAAAATTCTTTAATTTATCTTCTTATTACCGGTACCGACAATTTTCTTCGACAGTATCTACACTTCGTAAATTAAGATATTTTAAGTTTTTGTCCATAATTTTATTTTTCTTATGTCTTTAAAACAAACAATCAGTAAATTTCACTGCATATTATTTTATATTAAATCGTGCAATTTTGAACGCAGTTCAAACTACTATTCTTTAAAATTGCCACGATCCCAATTTGAAATTGCACTTAATTATTATTGCAATTTTATCAGTTTTTTAATTGAAAATTGTTCACTTGCTGAGTTTGAAACCATTACAGTGTTGAGTATTCGAAAACTCAGTATAGGAACCTCGTATCATATCAGATAACACATTTTTTTCCTGATAAAACACCACCATCACCACCATCTACTGTTAAAAAAATTAAAAAAACATTGATAAATAAAAATGGTTTTATCACTTCTAATAAAAACTGGGAAAACTCCAGGAATTTAAAATCATTTTTGGATTCGACGTTTCAAAATACCGAAAGTTTTCCTTACGTAAACAAAAAAAAACCATTAAAAAAATATATAAGTTTCTATTGAGAGATCATGAAAGGTCATCAAAGGTTTCTACACAGATATTTTGAAGCGACACAAAACAGGCCTCACAGGCTGGTTCCTATATCTATTTGAATAAATTATCTCGTGTGTCAACATACCTATTAGTAAAGACTTATTTCAGGGTAGTTTGAAAGATTACAAGAAGTTTGTATTTCAATAATTTGAAGGTATTTCTACAATTTCAGGGTATTTTTAACACTTCTTAGGCATTTAAAAAAGCTTTGGATTTGAAATATTTTAGGAAATTTTAAAATAGTCCAAAGAATGATGTATTAATTTGATTAATTTGAAGCGATTTTAAAGGGTTTGAAATATTTTAGAATGAAGAATTTTCTATTTTTGAAAATATGTATTACGAGGATTTCAATGATTTTAAGGGTTTTTGGCAACTCGCAAGGTAGTTTAATAAATTTTCCAGAATTTCAGAAAATATCACAAGATTTGATAGAATTTCGCGCAATTAAATCAATTTTATTCGATTTTAAAGAATTTATCCAAGAAAATTGTTTATTGTTTGGAAGTCAACCTGAATTATTATTAAAATATCCTGATTTTTAAAAATTCTTTAAATTTTTCTAATTCACCTGATTTCATCTAAATTGACTCAATTCTACTTAATTTAATGGATTTTATTGAATTTTTAAAAGTTTTTATTGAATTGATTCTGAGGATCAATAATTGATGAAATGATCAAAGGATTTTAAATATTTTGAAGTATTTTTTCAAATTCCTTTGTTTCTTCAAGAACATAAACAAATTTCAGGAGATTCCAAAAGATTTTAAAGGTTTTTCAAATATGTTGGTCTATTTGAAGATTACAAGTAGATTTTTAATTGATTCGAATAATTTAATAGGATTGAAAGGGATTTGCAATACTGTAGGATTAGTGATGCCGTCGAGCGCTCTTTCCCGATATCGACACGATCCCGAGTCGATCCCAGCCTCCAGTATCAGGTTTTCATCGTGTGGTTTTAGCTCGACTCGACTTTGGATCGGGAAGTCAAGATATCGGCTCGGGATCGTGTCGGGTTTTCGATCCTCCTTCGGCAGATGTGCTTTTCTCACTTGAACCTAGCGGAGAGGAAAATTCTTCATTGAGTTGACGTCCTTCCTTCCCACTGACTCCTCCAAAGCCTGGTTGAACCGGTTATGACTACAGTGAAAATCCTGAAATATGAAAATTTGTACTTTGGCTTAGAATTAAATCATTCGAAACATGGAAGTGCGATTATGCCGATTATAGAAACTATTTTTTATATATATATTTTAGTATGTTGCAATATTGGACTGTTTATTTAAAAGGAGCAAATATTAATCAGATATTGAAAAATGAATAACTTACAGCTGAATTGTCGTAAATAGATTGCATTCTACTGATTCTTCAAAATTTCAGTGTGCAAATTTTTGGAAAAATAGTCGAACTAAAGACGAAAAATGTTGACAAACAGACGATATTGTCGGAAGACTCTCGAATTTTCAACGAGGAAAATGAATTTTCTACCACAAATAATAAATTTTAAATCCAAAAGAATAATTTTTAACAAAATAGTGAAATTTTCTATCAATTATATGAATTTTGAAGAATTTAGAGATACTTTACTTCCTACAGTTGCATCTACAAACCAAATATCTACGATAAATTCTAAATAAAAACGTCAATAGTTGAATTTTCAATAGAAAATGGAATGGTTAAATTGTTACTTAAAAAAGTCATATTTAACCTGAAAAAGAGTTTTCAACAAAATATTTAAGCCCCTCAACCAATCAACTGAAACTTTAGCCATGTAGTACAACATTCAATTAAATACATTAATTTTATGCATAAGAACTTAAGAAAACTCATTTTTCACCAAATACATGAATTTTTAGAGAAAGAGGTAAATTTTCAATCAAGAAGATAAGTTTCCTACCAGAAATGAAAGAGTTAGATTTTCAATTAAAAAATTAATTTTCTACTTCAAAAAGAACGATCTTAAAAAAAATGTTGGATTTGTAATTCGAGAAATTACTTTTCAAATAAAATGATGAACCTTGAACGGCAATAATTACATTTTTAAAAATAAAATAAATTTTCAACCAAGAAGAACGTTTTTTTTTTAATTAATAGTTGAATTTGTCAAAAATAAAATGAACTTACAATAATTTACCTTAACTTTAAAGCAAGAAGTTGAATTTTCAACCAAAACACCTCATTTTACTCCAAAAAGAAAAAATTTTCAGAAACGATATGAATTATCAAAAATAAAGTTAAATTCGCAGCGAATGTTTATTCGAAAATCAAAAAGTTCAATATGTTAGAAACGTTATTATTTAACCAAAAACACAAATCATGAAGAGAATAGTTTCAATTTTTAAACAGAAAAATTAATTTTCATTTAATTATATAGTTAAATTTTCAACTGAAATATAGATAAATTTGCAACTAGAAACCTGCAGTTAACTTTTCATTTAAGAAAATTAATTATCAAACGATAAAACGTGCTTTCAAGAATGAAGTTAAATTTTCAACAAAAAATCAATTTCCAAACCAAGGTAGTTGAAATTTCCAATGAAGAAACAAACTTTTGCATTCAATGATGACTCTTTAACGTGAATACTTGAATGTTCAGTTGTGAAACACATTTCTACCTCAAATAAACGGGTTTTCAACCAAATAGTTACATGTTTTATCAATATTATTATTATTTATAAGAATTATTTTTGAGAGAATACTTCACTGATTACTGTTCTCTTGCCTTTGTTTTTTTTATAAAAAATTAAATTTTTATCAACAAATGATACTTTAATTCCCGGGGAAAAAATCATTTCTAATTTTCTAATTTTTTTGAACGTATATAAAAGTTCGTAAATTCCATGAATTTTTTATTGTTTTTCAAAGTGTTAGAAATAAAATTTAAGTTGATTGATTCTTTTAGAAGAGATGTTAAAGAATACCCAAAAAACTTCTTTACAAAAATATCAAAAATTAAACTTTTTACAACAGTACAAAAACGTTGGGATCCAAAAGACCCAAACTGTCAGCTACGTTATTTTTTGGAGGTGTGTCATTTAAGCGCTAAACTCTAGAATTTTCGATCAGAAACATGGATTTCCAACCTAGTATTTGTATTTTTAATTTCGCTGAAAAAGCTTAATTTTCAATTCAAAACGGAGTAGTTTAAATTTTAGTTTCAAAAATTAAATTACGACTACACAGGTAAATTAAAATAGTTTAATTCTCTGAAATGTTCTATTCATATACATTTCTTTTATTGTTTACTTTGCATTACCTCAAATGAAAAGAACTTTCTTCTTCAGGAGACAGAACTTCCAATTTACAACTGCAATGAGCATGAACAATGTTTGTGGACCAACAAAAAAAAAGAATAAAAATGACCTGGACTTTTTGCTTACTGTTTAATTTTTAATTAACGAAATGCGAAAAAAATGTCCTGTAAGTTTGAATTTTTTGAAAAAAGTGCAAAATAATACGACATGCTTAACGCCTTGACCTGGTGACTATCTGACTAGTTTCTTTAAAAATTTATTTGTTTATTTAATTTGTTTTTAAAATTAATAAATGTTAATGCATATCTTAATTTTTTGAATATATTTTAAGCAAGATTATATGAAAATACGATTTAATTTTTCTTAAAAACGCCGAAAATGTGCATTTGTTTGTATAATTTGTTCTTAAAATTAACAAATGTTAATGCATAACTAAATTTTTTGAATAGAATTTGAGGAAGATCAGATGAAAACACGATTTATTTTTGCTTGAAAACGCCGAGAATATGCATTTGTTTATTTAATTTGTTCTTAAAATTAACAAATGTTAATGCATAACTACATATGTTGAATATAATTTGAGCAAGATCAGATGAAAACACGATTTATTTTTGCTTGAAAACGCCGAGATTATGCATTTGTATATTGAATTTGTTTTTCAAATTAACAAATGTTAATTCATAACTAAATTTAAGAATATGATTTGAGCAGGCTCGTTTTAAAAAAACGATTTATTATTGCTTGAAAACGCCGAAAATGTGCATTTCTTTATGTATAATTTGTTATTAAAATAAAAAAATTTATTTATAGCAAAATGTTTCCATTGAATGTCATTCGAAATATAATTTCAGCAAGGTCCAAAAAAAAACGATTTATTTTTGCTTGAAAAAGTACAAAATGTGCATTTGTTTATATAATTTGTCTTATCAAATAAACAAATATCAGTGGATAGTATCATTTTTACGGATAATATAATCGGCGATATCATTATAATAAGAGTACAAGAAAAAAGATTTTTTGCTGTCTATCAAGTTCTGTGATGTACATTTGTTCATAGAATTTGTTTATAGAAGTAATTATTAACATTTAATTCTCAATTTTGATGGGCACGTATCATGCAAACAATAAAAGCAAGCAATTGTACACCAGGAATATACTTTAAGAACAAATATGCTTAATGTAGATTATTTGTTATTAAAATTTGCTAATAACAATAACCTTCGGAAGATAACATTTTTTTTCTTATACCGCTTTGCATGGAATCAAAGTGATCTGAAGTATAAAAACAATTGTTTTTACGGGAATGAAACATGAAATGCAAAAATTCAACACCTTTCGTTATTTGCATTAAAATAAAAATTAAATGAACAAAAAAAAAAACAAATCCACTCTCAACGAGCTGATATATCGACTTTCCGAGCCAAAGCCGAGCCGAGAGAAAACCGAGCACGGGTATCGGAATCCCGATCCCGACCCGAGACAAAATCGACGCGATCCCGACCCGATCACGAGACAGGATATTTTAAAAGATTCCCAGGCATTTTCAAAATTTCTCTAAGCTCATCTCGAAGTTACTGAATTCAATGAAGTTTTTTTTCTTCATATTTTTAGATTAATCAATAGCATTTTTTTCACTTTGTTGTCAATTCATTTGAATTCATATGAATCATCTTAAATTGTTCTAAAGTCTTATGAATTTATCCTAAATTGGTTACCCTGTGCGAAAAAAGTACCCTTTGATCCCTATAATTTATACCATGGGGACTATGAGGCCTGAGACTATATTCCCAAAATCAAAAAATGTTCCTCATATGAACAAGGTGAATAGTTTTGTTTAAAAATTAAACAATAGTTTTGGTATTTCATCTAAGGTCATTAAAGGTTCTTCAATAGACAATATTTGCCTCAACAATCTTTAAATGGGAGTGACAAAAGAGGCCTTATATTATTTTTGGGGTTCGCTCTAGAATCCAGAATGCTTCAGAAACAATTTCCAAGAAAAATTAACCCTTCATCTGTAGTCGGGCTAAAACGGTTTCAGTTAATAATTTTCTAAAACGGGAAATGTCGCCGTTATATATCTCCGCCTAAAAAAAGTTATTTAATAAATTCCCAAGTTTGGCGATCCCTATTAGTTCCAGTCCCGGAGTGGACACGAAAGACCCACCTTTACGGACGGCGTGTACCAAACTTGCAGTATAGTGACTTTTTAAAATCAAATGTGTGCCTTTTTTAACCGTCAAAATTTAAGTATTTAATTTTAAATAAATAAAGCGGACCAATTTTTTCTTAGAATTGTATTATTAGCCTTCAATTTGCGTTTTTTAAGTTCGTTATCTTCATTTTTCTTAATGTTGCAATTTTTTGTGTAAATCACTGCATTCCTACTGAGTTGCTTAATTTATTCAACGAAAAATATATAAAAAATTTATTTTTCTACCATTTTATGTTTGAGATGTCAAGTTGAAGGTTTCCAACATTGGCATGCGTTTTTTAATGAATTTTTTGACTGTCAATAGGGCGAAAAAACGGCCGGACGTCAAATACCCATCTTTACTGACGAAATGTGCCGAAAAAACGTTTACAGACAAAGGGTTAAAGTCATTCTTAGAGCCGTTTTTTATTTTTGATCTTTTTAATGACAATTATTTAAATAGTTTGAAAAAAAAGATTTATTTTCGAAATGAGTTATGTTTAAAGCACAAAAATGATATTTTTCATAATTTTTAATATACTTAACTTTATACCAACGTAAAAACTACGTTTTTACTAAAAAAAAAAAAGAGCTTAAACTTTTAGAACTCAAAAAATAATAGCAATCAACATTTACTTTGACTTAAAAACTTGAATTATACTTTATTAAAAAACAAAAGTATTTGATCAGAATAGCAGTTATAATCGATTGGTGTGTATGTGAAAAATTAAAGTTTGTATTGTAGTATGTTTATAGTGATGATACTATAAGAATTTATTGGCCTAGTAAATCATTTATTTAAGCATATGTCAAACAAATTTGAGAAAGAAAGTTTTGAGTGGGTCAAAAAGTGTAATGTTTCTCCAGATATTTTTAATGGTAGCTCATATTTTGCAGAAAACGCTTATAAAACTCTCTTAAATAAAGTTCATATCTTGCAATCCAACAATAATGTAGGGTGTGTAAAATATGTTCAGTGTTTTCAAGACTTTCACGATGTTGTTAATTCATGTTTTACTGTTACACTAAATCCTAAATTTAACATTTATATTGAAAAATGTTATAAAAGTTTTCTAGATTTAGGAATCAGTGTCATACCAAAAGTGCATGCGTTTATCTATCGTGCAGGATGTTTTTGCAAAAAGAAATAGCGAGGTCTTGAATACTGTAGCGAGCAGTCAATGGAATGTAGATTAAAAAAATTGCCACAAATGCAAGGTTAAAAAAGTAATGATAATTTTTTCAATAATTTAAGGCTGTACAAGAATATAATAGTCAATATGCTTAGTCTTCATTTTTTGAGCATATTACTTCTAAACTTCATTGCTATATAATTTTTGGTGACAGTTTTTTTTTACGTTGATATAAAGTTAGGTACATTAAAAATTACGTAAAAATTCACTTATTATACAAAATTTATATCAAAAAGAATAATAAATATCACTTTTGTACTTTAAATTAAATTTTTGTCTTAAAAATTTTAAGAAATTTCTAAGGGTTTTAATCGTTTTAATGAATTTTAATATTTTAATGGATTTCAAAGAATGTTTCGCAAGACTCTGGATTTCGTAGGGTTTCGAAGATTTGAAGAGATTTTAAAATAACTTCTTATTAATTTATCCTAAATTCTGTTAAATTCTTGTATATTCACTCGATTCTGGACAATTCAATTAATATTTCTATATTTTTGAATAGATTTTAATTCACTTGATTGCTATTCTTTTGAATTTAACTTTAATTATTTTGTAGTCATTAGTCACTTCTTGTGTTAGAAATTGGTAAGGTTTCAAAGATTTAAAGATATTTGCATTTTTGGGGGGGAATTTACCCTAAATTCTTTTAAATTCTTTGGAATCATCTTTAATTTTTAAATTTAATTAAATCCTTATAAATTCACTCAATTCTAATTGATGTAATATCCAATGATTTAAATTTGTTTTAAAGTTTATATTTAATTGATCCTGAAGTTTATTGACCCCATCTTGAATTCTTAGTCATTTCATTAAATTATTGGAATTCCCTTGTATTTTTGCAAGCTTATTTCAAAGTTACTGAATTCAATGAAGTTTTTTTAAATCTTTAAATTGTTACAAATTCATTTTTTTTGTAATTCACCTCGATTTTTTATGAATTTCATGGAATTCTTCTCTTATATCTTAAATTTCTCTAAATTCATTCCAATTTTCCGGAAATCAATGTTTTTTTGTTTGTTGATTTTTAAAATTTTTTCCAATTAATTTGAATTCTTTTGAATGTAACTTGAATAGATTTAAAATCTTCTGAATTTAATATGTATTTGTTACTCTTTCAGCGTAACAAAGTACCCTACGAACGTGACAAAAAGTACCCTTTGGTCCCTATGTTTTATCCCATGGGGACTGTGAGGTCTGATGGAAGATTCGTCAATAAATCATTCCACCTGCCTGTATGACGCGAACAAATAATATATTTGATACAGTGCATTAGTATCCCTAAATAATCAAAAAAGTATTTATCATATAAGCTATTCGTCAAAATTGTATGATCATAGCTGATTTACTTTTCGGGATACTTTTTAGGATACTTTTTGCGTTCCTGGGGTCAAATTATTTCGAAATAATGGTCAAAAACGTATATTTAGAAGTTTACATGATTTAAAAAAACTCCATCTATGTGGAAGCAAAAGAATTGATGTATTTTGCATATTACTACTATTATTTTATGATTTTCAGCAAAATGCCTAACTACAAGTTGACCTACTTCCCTGTAAAGGCTTTGGGAGAGCCAATCCGTTTTATCTTGAGCTATGCTAAAATCGAATTCGAGGATGACCGTTTTGCGCGAGAAGACTGGCCAAAACTGAAAGACCGTAAGTATAAAAAAATATATTTCTTTGATTGAAAAAAATAACATAAAAATAAAATAAATATTTGATTAAGATAATGCTGAAGGTTGAAATATGTAAGATTATAAATGGATTATGGATTACTTTTAACAACAGTTGCAATTTATAAATTCGAGTTTCACTTGTCTCGAATATAATTGAATCGAAGAGTATAGGAATAATAACTATTGTTCAAGACATTGTTTTTGATCGAAGGAATCGATGAATGAACAATGAAAGGAAACTTTGGTGTTAAAGATTACACAGGCCAACAATTCTCAGAATCAGAGACCAGACCTACTATACCCGAAGGTTTTTGCTGCGCTGAATCCGAATCTGACCTCAGAAAAATTCCATCACCCTCAGTTTTCGAGATATTCTAACCTAGAAGGGTCAAAAACCCGTTATTTTGATATGTTCGAGGCCCCGTAACATCGCGAAATTTTTTTTTTTTCACAAACTGACAATGGCATCGTAAAGAACTACTCTTTATCTTCAAAATGCGATGCCTAACTTTTTGATATGATTTTTCATAGCCGAGATATGGTGGATTCAAATATGAAAAATTTCACCCCCAAGCCCGGTAATGATAATGTATACCCGGTATACCCGGTATACCCGGTATATAATGTATACCCGGTATGATAATG
>NC_046664.1:90398691-90444481 GCF_010883055.1 Belonocnema kinseyi | reverse complement strand
GTGATGGAATTTTTCTGAGGTCGAATTCGGATTCAGCGCAGCAAAAACCTTCGGGTATACTAGGTCTGGTCTCTGGTTCCGGACCTTTGTCAAATTTTGTCGACCTGTGTTATTTTGAACTGAATAATATTTGACTAAATAAACATAAAAAAGACGAGTTGTTTGGCCAAACTTGTTCGCTCGATTTTTGTTTTAATTTCTATGAATTTCATAGCTAAATTTAAATCTTAGTCGTACAAGAGGAATCCAAATTTTGATTGATGCTGAACTTAATTTCTTAAATTTTAAATGTAAGCTAAAATTAATGATCTTTTTTAGAAATGCCCTTCGGCCAAGTTCCAGTCCTCGAAGTAGACGGAAAGAAGATGCATCAGTCTCCCGCTATTTCTCGTTATTTTGCTAAACAGTGCGGCCTTGTCGGAAAGAATGACTTGGAAGCCTATGAAATCGATGCGGCCGTTGACACCATTCATGACCTACGTGCAAGTGAGTATTCTTTTTTATTGCAGGCCTCACAGACCCGTTCCCTATTGTCAGGAATTTGAAAAAAATAGCAAAAATCAGAGAATGTCTGTCTGTCTGTCCGTCCGGCCGTCCGTCCGTCCGTAAACACGATAACTCTCGAAAAAATGAACGAATCAAATTCATCTTTGGCACACTTTTTTTAGGTCCCAAAAGAAAGGACGAATTCGTGAACCAGCCATTTTTGATAAAAATTCAAAAAGTGAGCGCATTTTTAAAATTATTGAGACCACTTTTTTCTGGATTTGAAAATTCTATGTACGGATATTCATAGTATTAAAAAGAACAAGCAATTTATCCTTGTGACTTTTTTCGATAAAAAGAAAATTCTCAGAGTTATAGCGTTTTCAAAATTTTTTTAATTAAACGAAAATCAAAATTTGAAGCCGAGAATCGCACGATATGAAAAAAAGTCAAGAGAAGAAAAACATTTCTTTTTGAAAGCCCTACAAGATTATCATAACCAATTTTTGGATTTTCTTCAAAAATCGAAAATTCAAATTTTGAATGCACAAAAAATAATGGAAGATAAAAAATTCCATTTTGTGGACAAACAATGTAGGATACGAAAAAAGATGAATTAACAAAAATTATTATACCAAAAAAGATCTACATTTTCGTTAAGAATCACTTCTTGATAGGATGCGTACTTTTTGTTTTGTTTGTAAAAAATAACGCTGAAAAAATAAAATAAAAAAAATGTGTGAAAAAACGACGAAAGTTACGAGAAAAAAATCCAACAAAACCTGTTTACAAATGTCTGTCGGCAATCGAGCGCGCAGCGCGAGTGTCACGATGAGAATGTGTACCTCAAAGCCAACAGAACTTTGAGAAACTTAATCTTTGACTATACTTAATTAAGTAGACAATTCAGAATATGAAGACGCATATAAATACTGCCATCAAAAAGAGATCTTTTTGATTAAGTTTTTTTCAAGCATTCCAATTGCAAAGAATAAATATCCGAGCGCGAAGCGCGAGGTGTAATTATGTTTGAGCGCGAAGCGCGAGATTCAACCTCGCGCGCCCAAGGTGCGCTCAAATTTGCGAGCGAAGCGAGCCGCGCGCGTAGCGCCCGATGAGGGTGTGCCCGCGAAGCGAGCAGATTTTTTAAATTAATTTTAAGATCACATTAGTCACTTTTCCTTCCATACATTAACTCATGGATTCAATTCAGGTCTATACGTATTTCTTAATTGTCTTGAATTTTTAAAAAATATTTCAGATTATTTCTAAAGATTCATAAAAAAATTGTAATAAAATTCAATAATTTTCAGTGATTTTTGAAAGATTTTAGGCTATTTTTAAAACTTTTGAGGCATTTCAAGAGATTTTAATTTGAAATATTTTAGGGAATTTTAAAAGACTCTAAGGAATTATTAATTACTTTCATTATTTTGAAGGGATTTCAAAGCGCTTGAAATATTTTAGGATGATGCATTTTCTAGAATTTCGGAAGGTGTAGAACGATTTTACAGGACCTATAAGGTTTTAAGATATTTTAAAAGATTTAACAGGATTTTATAATATTTCCGAGGATTTCAATGATTTTAAGGTATCTTAAAGGTCCCTTGGTATTTTAATACAATTTCAGGATTCCAGGAAATATCCTAGAATTTCATAGTATTTTATAATATTTTTGTGGATTTCAAAAAATCTCTTTACGAGAAGTGAGTTATTTGGTAGAATGTCAGAGATTTGATGAATTCATAAATTGGTTTTTGGAATTTATCGTGAATTCTTAATAATTTATCCTGAATTATTTTTGATTCTTTTGAATTCTTTCGAATTTTCTCAATTCAATTAAGAAAATGATTGAAGGATTTGGAATATTTTAACGTATTTTTTTTTTAATTCCGTGGCATTTCAATTGTTTTGTAATCATTAGTTACTTTTTCGTTAGAAATTAGTATGCTTTCAAAGATTTAGAAAAATTAGAAATATTTTTTGCAATGCATTTGGAATTCGCTCTGAATTCGTATCAATTTATCTAGAATTCTTTTGAATTATTTTTCATTCACTCAATTCTTTTCAATTCAGTAGATTTTTATAAAGTTTTTCTTTGATTTATGTTTACGTCTTTAAAAATCACTTTTGAATTATTTTTAATTTTTGTAAACTCATTTCATACTCACTCAATTCAATTAATTTTGTTCATTTTTTTTCAATTCACTTAATTGCTTTTTAAATTCAGCTTGATTTTTAAAAATAAATTTCATCGAATAATTGTTTCCCTTAAATTCCTTTAAATTCACTCAAATTTTACTGAAATAAATGTTCTTTTAAAATTATTTCCAATTCACCTGAATTCTTACTGTTTATAAATTAGTAGGGTTTGAAAGATTTTACGTGATTTAAAATTATTGTGTTGTAATTCACCCTGTATTCTTGCCTAAATTCTTTACAATTCTCTTGAAATTTTGTAATTTACTTAAATTCTTCTAGATTTACCCAATTCTATTTAATTCTGTGGATTTTTTTTAATTAAAAAAATATATTAAAATAATCCTACATTCTTTTAACCTTACTCCTGAATTCTTATGCATTTGATCCAATTCGTTTGAACTCCCCTACCTTTTTCTAAGCTCATTTCAAATTTAATGAATTTAATGAAGTCTTTTCGTATTTTTTAATTGTTTAAAAATGAATTTGATTTTGTTTTAATTTATCTTGAATTTTTATGCATTTAATCGAATTCTTCTCGTTCTCCTTAAATTCCTCTAAATTGATTTTAATTTTACGGAAGTTAATGAAATTTCTCTGATTTTCAAACATCGTTCGAATTAATTTGAATCCTTTTGAATTAAACTTGAATTGTTTTTAATTCTTATAAATGTATCCTGAATTTGTTACCCTTTTATTCCATAGGGACTGTGAGGCCTGTTATGGCAAAGAATGAAAATAAATATGAATGAAATAATAATAAATGAAATAATGATCTTTAATCTTTGTTATTTTTTCTTCTAGGAATTGGTGCCTACAGCTACGAAACTCAGCCAGAAGCTAAAGAGCAAAAACTGAAGGAGATGAAGGAACGCGTCCCCTACATGTTGAAGCGTCTCAACGAGCAGGTGAAAAAGAACGGAGGTTATTTTGTTGGTGGTGCTCTCTCCTGGGCTGATTTAACTTTCGTCGCTCTTTTGGATTACCTGAACTTCATGGCCAAGTACGACATCCTTGAGGAGTACGATGCTCTGAAAGAGTTGAAAGAAAAAGTACTCGCCATCCCTCAGATCAAAGCTTGGGTGGCCAAACGTCCTGAGTCTGATTGTTAGATTTTCAATAAATCTCGGTCAGAATCCACCAAGTGCACCTATATATTTTTTTTATAGAGAGAACTTTGAGCATAACTATAATTATTACACGAGAATTTCATACAGCATGGCTTATGTCATATCAATTTATACTTATTGTATTAAAATAAATGTAATTTTTAATATTGCTGGTAATTATTTGTCTGTTTTACTTTTATTTTAACATTTAATTAGTGTACATTCATATGAAAAGGACACTTGTGGTTGATTGTAGGTTCCATTTTTCTTAAAAAGCGGGTTTTCGAAGTTCAAAAATTAAAAATTCATAATGGTTTAGACTCTATTTCTGGATGGATTATGAAGCTTTTTTGGCTAGCTTTGATTGTTCAAATCTTTTTTTGTTCAACAATATTTAAATAATGCTGACGAAATCTGCATTTTCAAAAATATGATTTTTTATCTTGAAAAAAATGCTGGAATAAAAACATTCTTGATAAGTAATATTCCACCTTGCACAGAAAGACCATATATAATTTTATTAATATGTGACTTTATACAGGGTGTCTAAAAAGTCCCAGGGCGGTTGGATATTTCCTCAGGTAAAATATTTTTCAAAAAAGTGAAGGTCATTTCTAAAGTAAATTTCAACGAGGAATTCAATGATGACCTTCATTTTGACCTTGAAGTTGACCTTCATGGTTTTTTGAAGGTCAACTTTGTTTTTTTAAATGGAAACTCCCTTTTTTTACATCTGCAATCGACAGAGCGGAAAATTCTACGTTCAGGTACGTACCCAAGTCATAGGTAAATTGTAACGGTCAAGATCAGTTAGATGTTATTTGAAATTAACAAAGTTTTCCAAAAGGTCAGTGTAATTCCTGAAGTAAATTTCAACGAGAAATTTATTGGTGAGCTCTGTATTGATCTTGGTTACAGCGTTTTGAATATTGTAAAATCATAAGGACATTCTTCATTAAAAGTTCCAGGTGTTCTGGTGGGAGTTCTGTTCCTCCCCGAAGAGTCATACAGTCCTATACCGTTTTTCGATACCTAAGGCGATACCACAAGTCCTATACCGTTTTTCCATACGAATATTACGAATCGAAACTAAATTTACGTATTACGAGAATATACTTACTATCTTCCGCTAAAAGATTATTATGGCGCAAGCTAAACTTTCGGAACGAGAGAGGGTACTTTTATTAATGATGCGTGGTTGAGGAGATCGAGTTCGATCTTATGGTCAGGTTAATTTGCTTTTTAATCGCACTTTTCGTAATGGAGAAGGGTTAAACCCTGTCTCAAAATCAACAATTGAAAGAACTGTAAGGCGCTTTATGAATCATGGATCTATCAAGGATCTTCAGAGAACTGGTCGGCAAAAATCTGCAGGATCTGAGGAGATGCAGATGGACATAGCCCAAGAATTTGTTGAAAACCCACACCTTAGTTTACGTCGAGCCAGTGATGAGCATCGATTTCAGATGTAAAAAAGGGGGTTTCCATTTAAAAAGCATAGTTGACCTTCAAATATCCATGAAGGTCAACTTCAAGGTCAAAATGAAGGTCACCATTGAATTCCTCGTTGAAATTTACTTCAGGAATAACCTGCACTTTTCTGAAAAATATTTTACCTGAGGAAATATCCAACCGTCCCGGGACTTTTTAGACACCCTGAATGTGTACGTTTCCAGATGATGAATGTTTTTTGTCTAAAATTAATCTTTTTGTTTAAAACCTTTTGTTTAAAAATTCTTTGTTAGTTGAAATCTCAAGTTTTTAGTAAGGAATTCTTGAATTTTGTTGAAAATTCCTCTTTTTTGCTAGTAACTTAATCTTTTGGTTAAAAGATTCAATTTTTTGGTTCGAAAATCTTAAATTTTATTGAAAGTTCCTCTTTTTTGGTAGTAAAATAATGTCTTTGTTTAAAAATTAATCTTTTTAGTAGAAAATTCAACTTTTTTGGTTCAGAACTCTTGAATTTTATGAAAAATTTGTTGTTTTTTCAGGGGAAAATTAATCTTTTTGGTTAAAAATTCATCTTTTTTAGTTGAAAATTTAACTTTTTGGTTGAGAATTTTTGAATTTCATTGAAAATTCGTTTTTCCGATAGAAAATGAACCTTTTTGTTAAAAAATTCATTTTTTGGGTTAAAAGTTTAACAACTAAGTTTTAAAGTTGAGTTGCTTTACTTTAAAATGCATTTTTGGTTTAACGATTAAAAATTCATCTCCTCGGTTGGAAATTGAACTTTGTTAAAAATTCCCTTTTTTCTTGGGTTGAAAAATTACTTTGGTCATTGAAAATTTACCTATTCCATTTTTGGTAGAAAATGTTGTTTTTTTAAATAAAAATTTAACTTTTTGTTAAAATTGAACTATTTTGTTGATAATTAATTAAGTTTAATTGAACAATCATCTTTTGGGTTGAGTTCTCGTATTTTATGGGAAATTCATTTGTTTTGGTATGAAATTAATTTTTTTCATCAAAATTTCATATTTTTTATTTGATAATTCAACTGTTTTGTATAGAACATTCGTCATTTTGTCTTGAAAGTTCAATAATTATTTTAAAAAATCAACTATTTGGTAGAAGAGTCCTTTTTATAAAAGTTAAAATGAGTTTTTCTTTTAATCAAAAGTTAAAGTGCAATCTTTACTTAAAAATGTATCCTTCTTAGTTTAAAAATTTAATAATATAAATTTTAATGAAAAATCGGGATTTAACCATGTTACGTTACTTGAATTGACACTGCGCGGTGGGGATGGATGAGAGGCACTACGGGAGGATGCGCGGCGCTCGCTCAAGCATCACAAAAAAGAGAGAAACAAGAAAGAGAAAAAATGAGACAAAATAGTTCCGTGACTCTGGATTTAATGTCACGCTCAGTCCAAAAATTGATATTAAATTCAGGTTTGACTTATATAGTTAGATGACGGCTGCTGTTTTTTCAAAAGATATGTTTTTAATATTCAAGATACGAAAAAATGTTTTTTAGCAGGGCTGCTGCTTTTTAAAAACTCTGCAAGAAGTTCCTTTACCATTTTTTGATATTTCGAACCGTTTCTGAAATATATGCACATTTTCATTAAAAAAGTAGTTTTTTGTGAAATATCGAAAAATGGCCAAGGAAATTGTAGAAATTTTAAACAGGAAAAACTTAGCTTAACAACATTTTTCCGTAAGTACCTCGCATATTAAAAAAAATTAAAATTTTTTATTAAAAAAAAAAACGATGCCATTTTTAAAATTTGGAAGATTATTTCACTATTTCGGCAGATTTCGAATGTAGTTAAAAACGGTGGAATTAGACAAAAAATTGTTGAAAAAATAGTTGTTACCCTGTCTAATGCCAAAAATAAAATTCACACTAAATTAGTGTAAATTAAATAATAAGAGCAAAAGTTTGAATATCTTTAGTGTAACGCCTGGACTAAAAATGTACGTTTTTAATTTATATGAGACTTTAAAGAACCTTTCTTGCAGATAACACCGTCGGCATTAGGTGAAGACGAGAAAAAGTTTAACGGCAAATATAATTATTGATCATTGATGTTAGTATATGCTAGGTATTCATCCTTCGAAATTAGCGATTCTACAGTTTGTATGTGTTCTTGTTTCATGTCGCGAATGTCGTGTGATCGGAGCGGGGAGCAAACTAGTTTGATGCGGAAAGTAGGACGTGGGGTGGGACTGTGTTTGACTTTTTCATTTTCATTCGTAAAGGAAAGTCGGGCGTGAGTACTTAGTTATACGGCATCCATATTAAAATTTAAAAACAAAACCCGGGTTTTCCAAGTTGCTTAATTTTGGTTCAAAAAGAAATATAAAATTGTTTGAAATCAGTTATAAAATTAAAAGATATCAAGGTTTCCAAAAAATTCTAACATGTCGACTTATAAATTGTATTATTTCAACATTACCGGCATGGGTGAGCCGGTTAGATTCGTGCTGAACTACGGCGGAGTAAAATTCGAAGATGTTCGCTATAGTTTCGAGGAGTGGCCAAAACACAAAGCTGGTAAGATTTTTTTTAATGTGACATACATAGCAGAAAGAATTACTTTTTAAAATACATACCGGAATAAAGTCCTCTGTTTGGTACGTATTTACCTGCGGGTGTCTTAGAAATAGATATTTTGATATCTGAAACGCTACCTCTTAATTTTCTTTCATTTGATAGAGAAACTATTTTATACTTTTTACTTTATTTTACTAAGTTTTTTAAAAACTATTACATGTCCTCTATTGAATTATGCAAAAAAAATATATAGGAGTGTCACGAAAATCACGAAAGCATTGTTGTCGCTTTTTCTACATCCTGATTGGCTAATTTGAAAACCTTTAAAGAAAGAATGATGCCAAATTCATACACATAATCATAATTAAGAATTCAGTTTCAGTTGAAGGAGAGTGACGAAAAATGTCACATTTGTGTTCATAATAAATCTGACAAGAATGTAATATTTAGTAACGTAAAATTTTATTATTTAACCAACGCCAGACATAATTAGCAGAATTAAGATATTCATTTAATATAAGCAAAAATAACTTTTTTTGTAAAATATCAAATTACCGTTTTTAAATGTTTTTGTACCATATTTACATTAAAATAAATATTTTTTATAACCAAAAGTTACCGGCTTATAAGGTTGATTTTTGCTTCTGCAATACAAAATGGGACCTCCTTTCTTTGTGATTCTGTAATATGGCAAATTTCACTTTAAAATCGATACTTTAGATTTTCTCCATATTGTTGGAGATGGATATGTCTTAAAGATAAAAATAGCTAAAAAATCGCTATTTTGAGGTTTGTCATTTTTTAAGGACAAAGTGTAAGTTGGTGTTTGTTATTCAAAAGCGCATACAAGTTTGAAGTACTTGGTTAATTCAATTTTCTTTACAAACAAATGTTATGAATTTTCAACCTACTGATTAAATTCTTTTATTAATGACTTCTGTAAATAAACTTACTTGTCAAATTCTAAAAGGTATAAACGCTCGTTATATTGACATTTTTAAAGCTTAAAAATTCTATAAATTTTAAATAATTGATTTACCACTTAATCCGTAAGTTTAAGATTGTCATTTTTTTGGTAAGAAAATAAAATTAGTAAAATATATTCATAATCCAAATTTAGCGGCACTTAGAAATTAAATTTGCCATATCGAATTAATTTTTTATTTTCCCCGACTGTTCTAAACTTTGTTTTTAAGAATAAAAACAACCCTAAACCTAGGAGATCAATAATGTGTAAGGGTTTAAGTATTATAGGTTGGGTAATACAATATAAACATTTTTGACCCTGTTGAAAGCCAATAAATTGATTCTAAATGTTGAAAAACTTTCCATTAAGAGTTTTTAAATTATAGAGAGAATAAATGTCCTTTCATTGTTGACAATATTTTTCGACAATATTGATACTTTAGAGTGTTAGTCATTCATGACTCGCAAATACAATCGGAGACAATTATTATAAAAGTAGAATTACCTTGAACTATAAATAGCGGCATTTATATTATATCCCAGATAAGAATAACACAACTGGTACGCGGACTTCGCATCTAATTTACAGTAAATGGCTTTTTGCAAAAAATTCTAAATATATTTTTTTTTTGCATTTTCGAACCTGCGGAGCAAAAATTCGAAAAAAGTAAGAAAATTGGAATGTTTGAGATAAACATTTGTCAAAGTTTCAATTCGTACATGTGTTTTAATAGAAAAATGCTTATTTTATCGATATTTTTTGTCTCAAAACCTCTTTGATAGATTTGCTAAAAGTTTCACATTTTGACGAAAAACCTTACCGAAACAAAAGGTTCATATCGAAGAACTAGAAAGATTAAAGATTTTTAGTTATAAAGCTTGTTTTGAGGGTGTTTTGATACATTAAACATCTAAGTATGGAACCCGATAATAAGCGTTGAATAGAGAAAAATTAATATTTTCAGATTTCAGCGTAAAAGTGAAGATTATTCTATGATTTTGAATGCGAGTTTTTTCCACCTGTCTAAAATATCGTTATAAGAATAGGATATCTCAGAAACTTATTTATTTTTATTTCAATAGCGGCCGGCGCACGTGTTCCTATTCCTCAAAAGAGTACGTGTTTTTAATATATTTAATTCCTTCTAGTTGTACCGATAGGCACACCTCGCAGAGATGTCTTGTATTCCGCAAAAGTGTTCATATTTTGAGATTATTTAAATCCTTCTAAGAAGTTCACAAAATATGCGTAATAAATTGTTTCAATTCCTTCACGCGGAATAAAAGTTTTGAAAATTTAATTTTAATCAATTCAAGTCCGCCTCTCTAGAGTTAAAATTATTTTAATTCACATATTTAAATAGATTTCTTTGATGCATTCTTAAGAAGTTTAAATAAATTATTAAAATAAAAATAAATATAAATTTGAATATTTTTCGAACTTATAAGTTATAAAAAGATTTAATAATGAAAAATAGATTAAATAAATGCTTTCTTCAAATTTTACTAAGTCGATTGAGAGGAATAGGATTTGCACTCTTTCTGTCCCCGTTGGGGGATTTTTAGACGGGGATTTTTAGTCTTTAGCACTAGAGATTTATTAATCAAGTGTTACGGTATGAAATCACGTTCAAATAAGTAAAGGCAGCGTGCATAGCATGAAAATGTCTCAAGTACAGTAAAACTCTCCTATTGTGCCGGTTTTAGGCCCTGCTGGAAGTAAGTGGATAGAGTCTTTATCCGTTTGAATAATTTTCGATCTTTAAGATTGAAATGGGAAGAACCGATGTATCCATCTTGATCCCACGTCTATCCCTTCGATCATTTTCTATCTTTCTTCCAATCTACAATCACCTGTATTCTTTTGAATCCCAATCTTCCTATCCATGTCTATCCGCCACTTATCCACATGTGTCCTTTTCTTTCCACTCCCAATCCCTGTTCTAATGTTTCTTTCCAAATGAATTCTTCGCTTATCCACGCCTATTTTTTTCTATCCGTTAGGAAATCCAAAATCTTGCCTTTCTTTTTCAATACCTATCTTCTTACCTCATTGAATCTTTTTCTATCTTTTATCAAATCTAAGGTAGCCTAATCTTCTTGAATCCCAGTCTTTCTATCTAAAGAAATTCCCAGCTTATCTACCTCTATCCTTTTCTATCCTTTTCTATCTTTTAGTCAATCTAAGATTTCCTCTAACTTTTTTAATTCCTTTTTTTATTTCCAAGTGAATCCATTTTTATCTTTTCTGAATTATAAGATAGTCCTATCTTCGTGAAGCCCAGACTCTATTTAAATGAATCCTTCACTTATCCACCTCTATCCTTTTCTATCCGTTGGACAATAACAAAATTCGTTTAACTTTTTAATTATCCATTTTTCTATCCAAGCGAATCAATTTCTGTCTTTTCAGAAATATAAGATAGCCCTATCTTCGTGAATCTGAGTCTTTCTATCTAAATGGATTCACAGCTTATCCAACTCTTATCATTTTCTATCCGTTGGGCAATCTTAAATTTCGTCTATCTTTTTTAATTTCTATTTTGCTGTCCAAATGAATCCATTTCTATCTTTTCTTAAATATAAGATAGCCCTATCTTCTTGCAATCCAGTCTTTCTATTGATATCAATCCTCCAATTATTTACCTCTATCCTTTTCTATTCGTTGAGCTTCTCGTTTTAAAGGAGACTTGTCTCAAAAATAATCTGTGCAGGTACTCTGTGGCTCACTTGATTAGCCGTTAACTGGTACAATTCCTTTATTACGAAAATGTCACAACGGGTGTTATTAACCCCGCATGTTCAAAGATGTTCCGCGCAGACGGTATTGAATATTTTTACACAAAATAATTATGTAATGTAGTTTAAGATATGTTTTTTTTTAATGGAATCAGTTTTATAGTTATTAGTTGAATTCAAGTTAGTTAAACCAATTTTTGAAAAAAAGACAAAAAGTGATTTTTTTTACTTAAAAATTCATAACTCACGTAATTTTGAATATTTGTACCTACTGCATCTTTGATGTTTCCAAAAAAGGTGTTTATTTTGCAAAATGAATACTAGATTTTATGATCAAATAAAACACCATATTTTTCCATGTTCCAATACATTTTTTTTCTATTTGAATGCACAAAAATAGTTAATAAAAAATAAAAAATAGAAAAGTAACATAAAAAACAATTTTTCCATGTTGTTATTACTCTTTGAAACCTACATAGTCGCTGCAAAGACCTGCGCGGTGCTCATGGCAAATCGGGCGATTGCACGCGATTGCTTGTTCACGAAGTAAGCGTCGCCGTAAACTGTAGGCCATTTTCAAGAACAATAGCAAAAGACTATGAAGTAATGGAAAAAAATTATTTCACTTTAGATGATAAACTTACGTTGGAAATTGTACGAAAATCACTAATATCAGTGGCACAAATTTTGGTGGCGCAAATTTTGCCGATTGATGGTAAAAGTCGACACGTGGTCGATTTTATCGAATTTAGTACGTTTAATTCGAGCTCAAAAATGTTTTGGGGTATTTTTTCCCCATACTGCACTTTCATAACCAGACATACAAAGAAGTTATTTAACAAAAAATGACTTAATTTTATAAATATTAGAATAACTGTCCACGAAAAACATAGTTTTCATCATTCTTGCGGCAACATGTGACAGTTTGACATTACAAAAAGCTACAGCGCGACTCCGATTCTTGTAGAGGATCGGACCTCACTTTCTACCTCGTGAGATTGATAGAAACGATCCTATTTTGATCTGAAGACAGGTTCTACTTTTCGTTTTGAAATGACCATGCTGTCTGTCTATCCAATGATTCTTTTTTTTCTTTGTCGAATCGTAGAGCCTATTAGGTAGCTATAGCAGCGCCACTAATTCAGAAGAAATTTGAATTTCATTCAAATATTAACAAGAAATCTTATGAATAAATAATTTTAAACGGCTTCAGTTGATTTAAAGCATCAGAGCTCCACTGTTGGTCGGCGCGAGCTGTCTATCGTGCTTATTCGCTGTGTGTGTTCAAGTGAACTCTAGCAACGTTATGGCGCAGTTATACAGGTAGGCCGTTAGTGTACAGCGCTTCACCACAATGCTCCTGCTTTGTCACTCCTGAGCGAGCATCACAAATCCCTCCGCAGGAATTCACGGAAGGGATATATCCAGGACCAGGAGTGCTATGTCCGAGTTTGTATGTCCAGAAAACGTGGTAAATCGAAGCTAATCGAAAATTAGAAACAAATTAAAATAGCCGAATATAATTCTACATTGAAGAATAGTTCATCCGGAAATATCTTGGAAATGTATTTTTTATGTTTTTTTTTAATGTAAAAAAAATAAATGTTAAAAGTACGGTATCGAATTATTACACATTTGGTAGTCATATTTTTTGTTGAGAAGAATAATCTGCTAATTTTAAAAAATCATAAGTAAATGAAGAAAATTGCTTCATTGATATTGAATTTAGTAAGATTTTCTTGCTATGATAAAGAAATTTCTGTAAATGACACAAAAAGTTCTCAAATTATATAAGATTTTCTGTAAATATGAAATATGTATGATAATTGTCAAAAATTGATCTGAACACATATAAAAATGTCCGCCGATATTAGATGTTAAAATCTATTTTCAAAAATTCAAACAGAATATGCATCGTGGAAAAGGGAAATTAGCAGGAAATTTAGTAACATTCCTTTTCCTTTCCATGCAATATTTTTGTCATATCTCAGTGCAACTAAATCTAAAAATTCCGTAAACACAATACATAAGAGGTTATTATAGTTTTTTTTAAATTATTTTTGACACACGGCTACAATTTAAGATCTTAAAAGTAAACTTTTTTTTCATTTAAATATAAAAGTGAAATATAGGTATATATTAGTTTTGAATTATTACATGATTTTGTTTAAAAGTGAGAAATTAAAATACATGCATGATTTTGATCCATTAATTGTATACTTATTTAATTCTTTGTTGTTGACATAATAATTGTAACCGATTAGAAAACGTTTTTTTTTCTTAAAAAAAAATCGATAACAAATTTTTACTTCAGAACCAATTACGTTTGATTTATTATAGTTGTTTCAGGAGGAATATATAATACATGTCCTTCGAGTTAGACTGTAGGTAATTATAATTTTAAAGCGGAAATCATGGACACAATAACTTTACATAATTTAAAAAAATAAACTTAATAGAGGATGCAAAGTGCTTTTTAGGACCTGAAGAAGGTAATCGCTTTTATAATAACACACAGTGATATTGTAGGCTTGTATAATCGTGAAAAATAATGAAAATGTGGTTTATTTTATTTTCACTCATATATGTTATTATTTCTAAACTGCAAATGCAAAAATTGGAAATATTCATTATCTACCTACTACAAGAATATTTTTGCTTGTCTGAAAATGAAAAAAAAAATATTAAATTTTATCATATTTTTTACATTTTTAATTAATTAGAGGCTAACCACAGGGCATTTTTTAAACTTTTTAATTCATTATTTCTTAAGAAAATATAATAAAATTGTTGAACTCTACTAACATTATTTTTAATATACTAAAATAAATTCATGTATAGGTTTATTTTATTTTTATATTATTTTTTGCTTTATAGAGATGCCAATGGGACAAATGCCAGTTTTGGAGATTGATGGAAAGAAGTATAATCAATCGAAGTCCATTTGCCGTTATCTTGCAAAAAAATTCAAACTTTATGGCTCCAACGAACTGGAAGCTCTGGAGATAGATGCTGCAGCTGATGACGTTGATGATATGAGAATTCGTGAGTGTTATTATTTTATTATAAATGTATTATTTATACTATTATTTTTCATCAAATTTCTATTATATAATTGCATTCTTGCTACTACTAAATGCTAATAAATAAATTTTAATGTTGATGTAAATTTTTCTAGCACTATCTCAATACTATTGGGAAAAGGACCCCGCATTCAAAGCTGTTTTGAAAGAGAAAGCTATGGATAAGTATAAGACTTCCATGGCTTTATTCGAGGAAAGAGTCAAGAAAAACGGAGGATTCTTGGTTGGGAGCAAGGTAAATATGATACTTGTATCGAAGTTTTTGTACGAATAGCAGGATTTTTTCCGTACAAATAAAGAGACCTGGAAAAGGGGCTACTCTTGTCCCGATACTTCTGTACAAATATCTGCACTTTTTCGGTACATTTAGACACTCCTAAATGAAAACGAAAGTAAAAGTATTAAAAAAAATTTAATTCTCAAATCGTTGCGAAATCTAGATCTTATGTTTATTTCAATAGTAATCTTATTTAAATGCTGTTTCTAAAGAACTTGAGAAAAAAAATTCCTCGGGGCATTACAAAAAAATTACTGCATATTTGATCCAGTGTTCTCTATTTATATTCAAAGATTGTTATCCCTTTCTAATTTATTTACAGAAACAAAATGTTGAAAATCTTTTGAATCCATCGAGATTCATTTGGTGTGCCAATAAAATACTAAATTGATTTTTCTGTTATTACTAACGGTAAAGTTTTTTAAAAGAACTATTCTATATAAATAACTTATGCCGAATGTCAAGGTCTTAGATCATCGTTTGAATATTTTAGTAATAATAAGCTGATTTACATTCATTAGGTGTCCTGGGCTGATCTACTCTTCGCTGGATTTTGCGATTACCTGTCGATGGTTCTTGGTCACGACATAAATAAGGATTATCCAGAGATGCAAAAATTGAGAAAAACCGTATTGAGCAATCCAGGCCTCAAAGCTTATATTGATAAGCGCCCTAAGACTGACATGTAAAAGGGGATAATCTTAACAATAACACTTAAGTACATATTTTTCATCTTGAATATTAAATTGCACAAATGATTTTTTTAAAATTAAAAATAGAATATTGTGGTAGTACGTTACTTTTGCATAGTGCATTTAGAAATCCGTTGGATTTAAAAACATGTTAATTCATATTTGTATCTTTGTAGCTCTGTGCAGAAAAGTTATAAAATAAAATTTTCCTATAGGGAAGGTAAAGTCAATACTCTTTTATCAAAAGTACTCAGCTATTGCGTCTAAGTTATTTTTAACTAAGACGATAAGATATGTTTACAAAATTTCGATTACTCAGCTCGCTTATCTTTTGTAGATTATGTTGAAGTTCAATGAACTGAGATCAATGTACCTACCTGATGAGAGATAAGGAAGCATTATTGTGAAAAAAATTCTGAAACTATTACAAAATCCGATTTAAAAAATTTTAATTAGGCAGAAGTGGACAGCGGAATGCCTTTTTTTATTAAAATTGCGTTTAAGACCAGTTAAGTTGAGCTTTCAAATATGTTCAAGCATTCAAATTTGTTTTGACCCTAAATTTATATTCAGCGACAGAAGAGGAAAAAATACTGAAAATCAGTAGAGTTGATTCGCAAACTAGAAAAGGAAAGGAAATATTATTTTTGAAATTTATTTTTTATTTCGGAAGCCAATTTGCTTCAAATTTTATACACGGATACAAATTAGGGGAATTGATTAAATTTTTGGGGTAATAATAATTTGGATTAATGCCTTAAAATTTTTTTTTTAGTTTTTTGTCAAGAACCTTATTTTTAAAATTTATTTATTATTTTTCTATTAAAATTTTTATTTAATTTTCTCTTATTGATCGGATTGTATCAGCCGTTAGCTATACAAAAATTCAAACATTTATGGTTATAAAATATAAACTTTAGGCATAGTATTTTTTGAAAAAAATTACTTTCCTGCATTTTTAGATATTTCAACATTTCTACGAAGTGAAATAAAAAAATTCTTTCATACATTAATAGAATATTTTTCTCCTTTATCGTATATATCCCTGGTAATCTATTTTTTTATTATCGCACGCTTAGCCAGAATTCCTCCTTGTCAAATGATCCTGAGGCTTATTTCCGTCTTCTTTCAAATCGACTTTTCTCCTCTTCCTGGACTTTTTATGTTTATGGACTGACATGTAGGTTGTAAAACCATCTTGTCATTTTTTATTAGAATTGTTCTTACCAGAAACCCCGAAAATCCCTCAGTGCACATTAACGAGATCAACGAGAAACTTAGAGTGGTTTACGTCTTTCTAAAAAGTTCACCGCATACACTAATCAATTTTTTGTCACATTTTTATAATTTAAAAAAAAAAATGGAACTAACTTTGAATGCAACTTAGAATTAGAAAAAAAAAACTGTCTTCCAAATATGCTTTAATTTATTTTTTATTTCTATACAAAAAGAACTCTCCTTTGGCGGCTCTTTTGAAAGCAAAAAATCTTCTACAAATTTGATCCATACTTTTTTCTCCTAGTGGTTTTGATCAAATGTTTTTTTACAGTTTATAAACATAAGAAAGTTAAAATTGGAAAATTATTCCATCTCTCAAGAATTATTTAGTATTTATATGTATAAAAAAGGTTTGGATAATCGCAAAATAACATTTTAATCGGTTACGATACATCAAACATCAAAATTACCGACAAAAAAAAGTAGCAGCACCTAAGAAGGTGAATTTTTAACCAAGAAGAATAACTTCCTACAAAAAAAACGAATTTTTCATAGAATATATGATTTTTTAACCAGATAGTTGAATTTTTAACTAGAAAAGATTGGCTCACAACCAAACAAGGAATAGTTCAATTTTTAGTTATAAAACCAACTAATTAAAAAAAAACGAATTATCAACAAGTTGAAAATAGTAAATGAATAGTACGTAAATAGTTAATAAATAGTATATTAATAGTTCAAAATAGTACCCTCCTCAAACAAATGGATGATTTTTCAACAAGCAAGATTAATTTTCAAGCCAAAAAGCTAAAAAGTGTAATGTTTTAGAAAACAATTGGCTTTGAGAGTGGAAAAGAAGACTTCAACAAGAAATTTAATTTTCAACAAAAACGATGGACTTTCAGAGAATTAATTAGATTTTCAACAGAAAAAGATAAATTTTCAACCAAAAGTGGAATCTTTAAATTTTCAGTCCAAATAACTAATTAAAAAAAAAACAAAACAAAGAAAAAACGATATTTAACCACTAGAATTCAACCAATAAAGACAAATTTTAAACATGATAGTTGAATCCTCAAACAAAATGTTAAATTTGCAACGAACAAGATGATTTTGTATTCAAATAGATGAATTTTTCGAAAAAGATATGAACTATCTACTAAATAGTTGAATTTTTAATTTATATAGGATAAATTACGAAAAGAATAGAAAAACTACACTTTCAGATAAAAAATTTAATTTTACATAAAAAACAGCAATTTTGCACGCAAAAAAACAAACAGTTTTACAACAAAGAAATTTTTGACCAAATAATTTATTTTTCTGCTACATTAGTAAGCCAAATAGTTTAAATTTTACTCAGATTGTTGGATTTTTAAGCTAAAAAAAGAATTAAAAAAAAATCGTTTACGACCAAATAGTTGAATTTTTAACTAAAATGGGGAATCTTAGACCAATACAAATTTA
Organism: Belonocnema kinseyi; assembly: GCF_010883055.1. Classification (NCBI taxonomy): domain Eukaryota; kingdom Metazoa; phylum Arthropoda; class Insecta; order Hymenoptera; family Cynipidae; genus Belonocnema; species Belonocnema kinseyi. The sequence continues at coordinate 90,426,242 of NC_046664.1, read as the reverse complement.
ATTATTTACAAAACAGTTCAAGTTTAAGACAAGTAATTGATTTTTCCACCAAGAAAACGAATTTTCAGTCCATATTTCTATAAATATTTTTTGCCAAAAAAATTATATTATATTATATATATATATTATTGATGTTAATATTTAAATTATAAAATATTATATTAATATTAATGATCATCTGGCTAACTTTTAATAGAAATTGTTAAAATTTCAACTAAAACAATTAGTTTTCTGCAAAAAAATAAACTTGGAATAAAATACATCAAAAAATTTAAAAAAATTTGTTTTCAACAAAATAGTTAAATTTTTAAACAAAAAGTTAAATTTTCATCCGAAACGCTGAATTGTATACCACTTTAACTAAATTGATGAATCATCAACCAAAAAAATGTTAACAAAGTAGTTCCACTTTCAACCAGAAAAGTTGAAAAAAATCGTTGAGATTCTTTGAAATTGCTTTAAATTATTGAAATCAATTGAAAATTCCTCGGAATGTTTTGAAACATCCTCAAATATTTAAAATGCTTGAAAATCTTTTGAAATCTCTTGAAATTTTGTAAAGCTTTAGATTGAAATTTAGAAAATGTGAAATTTAAAAAATGTGAATAATTTTCAACTCGATGTGATTCAAGTCTATAAAATTTGAATTGTAAACTTGGAAGTTTATTTACAAAAAATGAGTAATCATAAATAAATAGAAGGCGTTCAAAATTTAAAAGTATGTTTTTCAAAAAAAGATATATAATTTCATAATTAGATACAAAAATTGTTTCAGAAATGGTTAAACTTGAACTCGAGTAATTGATATTAAAACTTTAATTTAATAGTTTAACTAATTTCCAAACAGTTAAATTTATAATGTTTTAAAATTTTTCTGTTTTCTAAACAGTCTGAAATCATTTCATTAAAAATTTAAAGACTTGAATTCCATTCATTTGAAAATTATTCTTATTGAATAGTTAGTTGAACATTTTTAAAACTTCAATTTCGAAAGCTTTGAATTTTTATTGATCGCATTTTCAAAACTCTAATCTACAATTATTTCAATATTTAATGTTTGGAAAATTTTCTCTTTTCTAAATTTTAATAAGAAGCTTTAAAACGTCTACGTGAACACTGGTGCGCATCACCTCTCGTTTTCTGCGACTGTCGACGAAGTTCTATAAGCTGAGGTGTCTCAGTTCTTTGATTTCTCGTATCTTAAATTATCTTTAGCAAGAAATATAAAACTCCGTTTAAAATAATATAAAATATGATTAACTTTATACTATAATGTAAAAAATTATGTTTCAAATGCTGTATCTTTCAAATCCCCCGACTGTCATGTAAGCTATAGAGAAACTCTTTCAAATATTGTTAACATTTAGAGTATTTCTTAGAGAAGGTCGCTTAATTCATCAAATACTTTTACATAATAATTACTCGACTTTTTTCTGCGACTCAGTTTTTAAATATTAGTAGACTTTATTCTGCATCTCATAAATAGTTTTCTATTAATTCTTCAAAGGTATTGAAACATTTGAAGACTTTTCTCTCTGTCCAAGATTCTTCAAATAATCGCCTTAATTTTAAGCGACTACATTTTTCCGTATGGCGAAAATATAAGGTCGAATAATTTATTACTCTTATTTTACTTTTTTTATTCTATTTTATTTATTTTTTGAAATTTTGCTTTGTTCAGATTGAAGGCGTTGGAGAAAAAAATCTACTAATTTCAACCATTATAAGATAATATATTAACTTTTCATCAAATTTAACTTCCACAATTAACGTTCAAAGTGCAATATTTGCATATTATTCAAAAAGCAATAAGAAGAAAAAATGACATAATAAACAAAGAATCATTCAGGCTGTGCAGATTAAAAAATATATTTAGTTCCTTAAAATTCTGACCCTTGGGTTTTGGCTACCTAGTGTGCACAAAATTTGGCGACGTCTTTGCGACATCGTTACGATATAATATGCCCATGTCGTTTCGGTGTCTTTGCGATATCCTAAAGACATCGTCAGATCATACGGCATTGTGCCCACTGGGTACTTTTTGAGGCTCCTGGCCCTCTACACAGGGTTTTAAAAATAAAAATGTTTCTGCGTTACTTCATACACGAGTATCTATTTAATTTCTATATTTATTTATTTTTTCTGTATCTATTACATATATGGCATTGGAGAACTGAAAACACAAGTGTGCAACAGTATTGAAAAGTTTTATAATCGTAAAAGTTAATACATATAACAAAACAATTCACTGGGACTAAATATGAGCTCTTATTGTTAATTTATAGACACACTCCTTAACGATATTATCCGTATTTTTCTACCCCATATTTATGGGCCTCATTCACATTAATAGCGCTTTCGTATCTTTCGTTAGATATAAAATTATAGGTAGTTTCCGTAAGAATTACTTAATATTTGATAAAATCTTCAAAGAGGGAAAAGTTAATTTAACATTAATTTGATAGTCCTCTTTAATGATTTCTTTTGGTAATTTTATATTGAAAAAATAGAATTAATTTGCTAATTTTTCAGGTAAAAATAGACTCTTCTTTTTAAGGCGTTGAGGATTTCGAAAGAGTTTATTAGAGACATTCAACATTCTTTGAAACCCCGCTATAATTTTTGCACCATTTTCTTACATGGAAGGTATAATCCGCTACTTTTTTGACAATGCCCGAGTATTAAATACCGAAATTGACGTCATGGTCTCTCAGTTCGACGATACCAGAATTGGATCTCTGTCCAAACTAGGACTGTAGATGAGGCGAATCTTCGAAAACGCTCATTAATTTTTGAGTGAAAATCGACGAAAAGTCGGGTGACCTTCCCTGCGTGTAAAGGGTCTTCAGGTTACCAGGTCAACGTTTAATTCCCTCATGTACCTCGCTAATTCAGTTCCGGTAAATTCTGTTTCGTCGAAATCCTGCAAACTCGAATTGCTAATTGTGTTTGCACTGTCAATGCTGGGATGGCTGTTGAACTTTGGGGTTGCACTCGCCACTTCCGGTTTTGCTTTGGGTTTTGCTGGTCTTTGCTCATTCGCGAACAAGCCCTTGGTTCCAAACCTCAGACGTTCGGCCAGAATTCCTGTGGATAAAAAATTTATTTGATTGTTTTCAATTTTTAATTTTGGTTCAACATTATTTGTTTCCTTTTATCCATTCTAGAGAAGCTTAGTGGAGAGTTGAGACAGGTGCTACCACAAATCTGATTGGTGCCGATATATCGGAACTAGTTGAACTTTTATTAAATTTGATTAGCTTGTGTCGGTACGATTTTCAAATCAAAATTTTAATTACAGGACGATATAGAACAGAATAGAGAGTAGCCTCCCTTTTTCCAGGTTCCTTGGGTTCATCGAAAATATTTGTGCTACGCTTACCGAATTTCGGTAAAAGTAGACACGGTCTTTTAAGAAATAATTATAATGTAGGTAATTATATAGGTATATAGGTAGATATAGGTAAATATATCGGTATATAGGCAGGTAATTATCATTTAAATAATCTAGTAATTATAATGTATAATGTATGTAATGTTAATTATAGGGCTTCTAATAGGACTTACAATTTCAAAAAATTTTAAGTTGCGTTAGTTTTTTCACCGGAAATTAGCAATTTTAAACAGAGCCATCATAAAGGTTCCGAATTTTTAACATTTGAACCGCTGGCGATCAAAAGGGGATACGTCCGAAACGCCGTCCTTCTAGTTGGTCCCTGTGTCATTTTTTTCAGCTCAAAATTTAATTTCTTAGCAAGATATCCCAAATAGAAAATTTCATTGTGTATATTTTCAGTCCTATAAATAAATTAGATGACTTTATTAGTTTTCAAAATAATAAAAAACTGTTACTTTTTTCTGCAATCTCAAAATACGAATTTTTGGTGTTCAACTCGCCATAAGTTTTACAATAATAGGAATTTTGTCATGAAAATTTTAGAAAATAGGCACTATCATATAACATAACTAACAGTATTTATATAATTCTAATGAATCGTCGCTAAAAATGTATAACGATTTTTATTCTTCTCATGGCGTAAAAGAGATACGGAAAGTTTCAAAGGCTTCGGGAGTCGAACCAATTTTCAGAAAATAAAAATTAAAGTTCACCTAAACCTTGGTTAGGATTCAAGAACGTTTTTGGGAAAATATTAGACAATTATGTTTTATAGTTGCAATTGATTTAAGATCTCAGCGCTGTCCCTTACGCGTGTCAGCTCGTCCTGCATTATGAACGTCTGTATATTAGCAGACGATTGGAAAGTCAAGCCGGCCACTAAAACGCGTGCGGGACAGCGCTGAGATCTTAAATCAATTGTGAGTTTAAGACTATAAAACATAATTGCCTGATATTTTCAAAAAAACTTTCTTGAATCTTAACCAAAGTTTAGGCGACCTTTAATTTTAATTTTCTGAAAATTCGTTCGACCCCAGAAGCGTTTGAAACTTTCAATATCGAATTTACGCCATGAGACGAATAAAAATTGTTATCAATTTTTAGTGACAATTCATTAGAATTCTAAAAATATTATTAGTTTCGTTATATGATGGTCCATATTTTCTAAAATTTTCATTATAAAATTCTTATTATTGTAGAACTTATGGCGAGTTGAACACCGAAAATTCGTATTTTGCGATGGTAGAAAAAAGTAACATTTTTTAATTATTTCGAAAACTAATAAAGTCACCTTATTTATTTATAGGACTAAAAATATGCGTAATACAATTTTCTATTGGGATATCTTATTCAAAAATTAAAATTCGACCTGATAAAATGACCCAGGGGCCAACTAAAAGGACGGGGTTTTGGGCGTATCCCCTTTTGATCGCCAGCAGTTCAATTTTAAGTAATGTTATAATTTTACATCGAGATTTGGTATTTTTTAAACAAGCCTCATTATGAATCAAACAAGAATTATAGTATTTTATAATTTTCACCTGGAGCTGGTATTTTCAATGAAAAATAATTAGACTGATATGCAATGATTTTGGTTTAAAATATGCACTGTCGTTTACGAAATTTTCGGTAACTCTACTCCTTTTAGCTCGTTTAGGGCTGACGTTACGGAAAATTCCGTAACCATAGACAGTGCCTAAGAAAAAGTCTTTAAAATGTTATGTATTTACAATCTTAAATAATTTTTTGTTATGTTAAGCTAATGTTTTTGGTCAAAAATTTATATTTTTAATAAAAAATCATGACATTACAAAGAAATTTTGCAATGTTTGAACAATAATAGAGTTCAAAAATTTAGTTTAGATTAAATTGTAAAATAAAAAAATTTGGTATCAATATTTTCACTTTATATTTAATTTTAAATATTGCTTAAGACAAAAGAAAATAATTGTGCGGGTAGCACGCGGATGTTTGTTTTTACACTGGAACTTGGATTTAAGACCGATTTCGGATATACTTTGCAGTAGGTTTCAACATAAATCCAGACAATTCAAGCGTAAATAGCAAAGGCCACATAAACAACTTCTGTTGGATTTGAACGGATTCTAACAACTGACGCAATTAACGCGCTGAGGGGACTGTCCTTATGCTGTTTGTCACGCATGTCTGAGCACCGCCTCTCTCTCGGACACGCGGATCCCTTCATCAAAAAACTACCGAGGACATTAATTATTGGAACGCCGTATATCCGGACTTCTTAAATCCAAGTTTAAGTGTAATTGATTAAACTTACCCAGTGTTACAGCTTTTAATGGTCGAGATTGTATCCTTAGAGGGCATTCGTCAAAATAAGTAGTTTCTGAGTTGTTGTTCCCCTCACTGAAACTTTTTCCAAGAGCAGTCATGACAGTGACTTGGCTCGAATTTGACGAACCTCTGGAGCTATTCCTACAAATTCCTGGATGACTTCCATTCGTTTTCAAGTCACCAGCCGCCTGAGATTTGTTTTCGTTTTTTTCACTGCTAGCCTCCGATGAGCTTTGGCGTTGATCGTTATTCGATAGCCGCTGATTTTCATAGCTTATGGAAACTGAAGCAGATTTGTGAGAGTCGATATGGTGCATTGCTGATCTCGGGTATCGAGATAGGCTGCTGTAAATTGGTCGTAAAGGACTCGCCTTTTCTAATCTTCTACCACAATGCTTAGACAGCATCATCTGGAAAATAAATAGATTTTTTCTTACACATTTTATAACAATGTATTAATTTTTTTCTGTTCAGGATCAGCAAGAAATCACACTATTGTGTTTAATCCAGCAATTAGTAAAATAATTTTAAATCACAAATTAAAAATTTAAGGCTTTAAAATTAAACAATTTTAAAGGTCGCAGCAGGATAAACATGGTCTAGGTACCCCCGCTCGGATATGATCAATATTGCAGGGATATGTGGCTCCTCATATGAGATAAATTTACCTTAAGTCTTAACTTAAAAACTTTTTTTTTTACAAGTTATAACATTTCGAAAAAAAAAATTTTCTCGAAAACGGCTTGACCGATATTGATGGTTGAAATATATGTTATAAAGAGTACTTAGAAAGTTCTGAAAAAAATTCAAGAACCAATTCTGTTCATTACACGGGGTCGAACAAAATTATTATCACTTTTAAATAATTTTTCTCAAAGTAAGTACTTTTGGAACATCAACCATTTTTTTATAATGTCATGCACGCATTCAAATATTCAATATATATTTTTGCGTAAATGATCGTAGCGGTACTTCATAGTTTAAAAAACTACTCAGTTGGCCCCTCATATGTATGCAATTCTATGAGAATGAGGGGCTAGCTTCATTTTTAGCTTATGACGCAATAATATATACTCAATGGTGTAATATAAAACAGATGCAACAGCATCATTCGATTACAAACACATTTTGTCGTGAATTCCCCAGTCACAGTGTCAATTGATTATAAGTAGATAGAAAAATACTTCTTTTTGTTTATCGCTGACATTCGCCAAATTAATTTCATGTTTGCCCAGGATGCACCACGATGAGGTCGTCAGTCAGATTAGCATCCTTTACTTTACTTACACTATTCACAATATTATATGAATCCTGTATTAATAACTTAACAAAACATATATACACTATATACGAGTACACACACGATAACCAACAATTTTCATATATCGACAGGTGAGCGGAAGAACGTAGTGTCTGATTTTTGTTTCCAGAGACGCCGTATCTCGCTCACGGTTCGGATACATTCTATTGGAACCGTGAGCGAGATACGACGTCTATTCAAACAAAAATCAGACACTACATTCTTCAGCTCACCCGTCGATATACACTTCATATGCACAAAACATATGTATATTATTTAAAAGCTGCGGATTAGTCGTTGTCACTGTTTTCTTCGATGACAGAATGAATATTGTGAAATGTCATTAAAAAAATGAATTTTCTGTATAAAAATTGAACTTTCTCCCTAACAAGTTCCAACGCGTCTACGGCGCGCGTCTGTTGATTCTCCTGCTTCGCGCTCGATAATGTATTTACCTAGCGTTACGCGGTCGGTTTTTTACTTCCCTCACATTTGTGTACAGAACTTTTAAAATTAAATTCAAGCATCGACGATTGTAATTTGATGATTGTAAATTCTCTTTTGTTAAAGCTCCTTCGGCTTGAACGAACTGATTCTCATCGCGCATCTCGTGCTTCGCACTCGTTTTTGTTCTAAATGCGAACTTTTCTACAGTTAGTTCAACTGCATTATGTCAAAGGTATATTATATTTATCTCTATACCTCGGTTTGAGACTATTTATTCAGATGTTGCAAAAATATAACGGTAAGCTATTACCTTGCAGGGATAAGCGTGACTCGCTCGGTGAGGAAGGGAGTAATGTGGGGAGGGGTATCAATTTCTAGATTGATCTAGAATTGCCGTTTTCCTTATTTAAATAACACGTTCGTTCCGCAACGCGGCTCCGACCCAGATTGCTGATCAATCTCTCTAGCGATCAACCCAAGTGAAGAGCCTCAGAAAGTCATCATGTGAAGCTTACCACTTGGGCCCATTAATATTCAAGGTCTCTTGTTTCAGGCGCCATTCACTCTACTGACAATCTTTTTAAAAAATATTTGTCGCCACAGTTTTCTGTCCTCGCATACTTCTCTAGCTTCTTGCACGTCCATGCATTTATTTTGTAAGCTCTTGTGTTTTTATGGTTTATTATGTCTCTTCAAATTAGGGTTTCATTTACATATTCGAACAATTATTTCCGTGGTCTACCTCTGGACACACTAACATAATATGCATTGATTCCGAAACATATGTATTTTTATTGTCTTGTTTTCACAATAATATTTGTGAATAAATATTTGAAATACTGTGAAAATGTTGCATGAACAAATGTAACTTTTGGGTTTTCCATTATTTTTTATGCTGTCAAAGTTTATCTTTTGATTTATCAATAAAATTCCAAAAGTTGTTATAATTATCCATAATGAATGGATGACGAACTTAACCTTTAGTTTACGATACACAAAGAGTGTACTAGAGGCCAATCTAATAGAATTATTTCTTTAAAAGTTATCGTGCTAACAGGCAGACAGGCATAAATATATACATAAAAAAATGTTCGCTCTACCTTCGATGAAATATTTTCAATGTTTTTTATATAAAAAAACAGAAACCACGTGTCCTATAAAAAAGTGAATAATAACAAATTTCTAGATATTTTTTGGGTGCACAATGTTTGTCTTATCATTTTCTTTTCCTATCTTGCACAGTTTGACCACAAAACATAATTTTTGATTTTTAATTAATTATCGTGCAGTCAAAATCTAAATTTTTAAAAAAATTCAAAAAGCTGATATGATAATCTTATAGGGCTATCAGGGGCGTCGGAGCCGTGTGGGCCGGGTTGGCTTGAGCCCACCCATGAAATTTTATGGATGGGCTCCGCCCACCGATCAAATCACTACACCTAATAATAATAAAATAAACCTAATATTTATCTTAAATTTATATTTTGGAAAATATTTTCGGTCAGCACACCCATGGAAAAAATCGTTCCGATGCCCCTGAGGGCTATCGAAAAGTAACATTTTTCTTTTCAATTACTATGAACAACTGTAGCAGAATTTTTAGAATCTTGAAAAAATGTGTACTCTAAAATTTTAAAAATGGGTTCACTTTTAGTATTTTTACCCAAAATGGCTGACTAACGAACTTGGCATTTAGCTTAGGACACTAAAAGAGTGTACCAAAAGCCCATTTAAAGATTAATTTTTTTCAAAAGTTATCATGCTCACACACAGGCAGACATAAAGACAGACATAACGACAGGTAGATAGACAAACAGATAGACACATTTGTAAACGCCTGTTTTTCGGATTCAGGGGGTCTAAAAACGTGGAACTTCTGACAAAAACTAGGGAGGTCAAATTTTATACAAATGTAATACCTTCTCTGATGAGAATGTAAAAGTGATTTATTTGTCACGTATAATTTTTTGATAGTTCTGTTTCTAGTTTAAATCGTGAAAAATAGCACCAAAAACATGAAAAGTTAAATTTTTTGAAACCTCACACACGAGACGAAAAAGAAATTAAAAGACAAAAGTAGTGGTAAGAAAGTGCCCACGCAGCAGGTACATTTTTTTTACTGTTAATGACGTTTTTCATAATTAAACCCAAAACTACGCATCCTATAAAAAAGTGGTTAATAAAAAATTTGTAGATCTTTTTCAAATGCACAATTTTGGTGTATTTATGTTTTACCGTATTTTGCACAGTTTGGCCGAAAAATGTAATTTTTGGATTTTTCATTATTTTGAATGCTGTTAAAATTTGAATTTTTCATTTTTCAAGAAAATTCAAAAAGTTATTATGATAATCTCGTAGGGAATTCAAAAAGCAACATTTTTGTTTTCTTGACTTTTTCATATCGCGCGTTATTTGGCATAAAATGTTGATTTAAGTGTGTTTTTTGGAATTTTATAATGCTATAACTCTGGTAATTTTTGATTTTTTGAAAAAAGTCATCAGGATAAATTGTTTGACTTGTTTAATACTATGAATAACTGTACAGATAATTTTGGAATTTTTATGAAAATAGCTGGCTAACGAACTTGACCTATAGTTTAGGACACTAAACAAGTGCACCAAAGGGCAATCTGATAGATGATTTTTTTCAAAAGTAATCGTGTTCACAGACAGACATACATACAGATATACAGACATCATACATACATACATACAGGCAGACACATTCGTAAAAACCTGTTTTGCGGATTCAGGGGGTCTCAAAACGTGGACATTTGACAAAAACTAGGGGGGAATGTAAAAAGTGCGCATTCTGTCAAAAAATAATTTGTACGATCGAAACAAAACCTGCGCGCCCTATCAAAAAATCATTCATGACCATTTTGTAGCTTTTTTTTGGGTGAGCAATTTCTGTCTTTATTTTTCCATAGCTTTTATGGTTGGCTCAAAAATTAAATCTTTTTATTTTTTACGATTAAAACAAAAAATACGTGTTCCATCAAAACATTCTTAATAACACATTCAAAGAGTTGTTATGATAATCTTGTAGGACATTAAAAAAATAACGTTTTTATTCTCTTGACCTTTTTTCATATCGTCCGTTGTTTGGATTAAAATTTTCATCTTCGTTTGTTTTTTTTTAATTCGAAAATTCTATAACTCTGATTATGATAAAAATAGTTTAAAAAATTTTCTCTAGTAAGTAGGCTAGAAAAGTTATTCGTTATACAGACGGCAACGACGACCACAACGACGAAGCAGGACACCAACGTAAAAACTATTTTTTCTAACTCAGGAGGCCTCAAAACGTCAGCATTTGATGGAATCAGCGAAAGTAATTTTTCACGTAAAACCAATACCTTCTGATTGAGGTGAGAATATAATAAAAACAAAATTTTCAGCGAATTATTCAACTTTTACCCACGCAGTTGAATTTTTAATTAAAAAAGATCCGTTTTCAACAAAATAGTTAAACCTGCAACTAAGAAGATGAATTTTCCAATAAAAATACATATATGAATCTCCGAGAAAAAAAATATTACTTAACAAAGTGGTTCAATCAAAATTTTCAAACAAAATACTTGAATCAGACTTATTTGAACCAGAATCTTAAACTTGTAAAATTGTTAAGCTAGAATCTTTATGAAATGAAATAAAACAATTTCAATTTGAAGTTAAAAAATGTCATATTTATTCTGCTTGAAAATTATTTAAAGTTATAGTAATTCTCGGACTTTTGCAAAATTCTTTTTTAAGTCCCTGACTTTTCCCTGACTAATAAAATTCACTGACACTTTTTAAAAATTGTTGTTGGCCAGGTTCATTTTTTACTCGCCAGGTTTCTTTGGCATGTAAAGTTAAATTCATACACTAAATTTGTGTACAATTACTGCGACTCATTCGTTTCGTTTGCTCCCTCTCACCTCATTGATATGTTACGTAATTTAAGTACAGTTCTATAGCTCAACGAACGTCTCGAAAAATGTGATTTAATGAAAAGTTTCATTCTTTCATGAAGCTTTCAATGTTTCAGAGAAATGTTTAATTGACTCACATCCCTAGCTCTTCGTTTCATATATTTCATATATTAGTATGTTTTAGGCATTTTTAAAATTTTGTTGTTTTCGAAAATCTAATTGACTTAAATGGTCTACTTTTTGGCAATCGCCCTTACTTATTTCTAAAAATTCAGGATGGACTTCTTCCTAAATTTTCTAATAGAGAAATCAAAATAGTATACACGAAAAGAGTTCATTATTTATTTTCTGAAACTTGAATAGGAACTATTCCCGGAGACAAAGTTTGGTAAAAAAAATCCAATATGTTATTTTTGTTCTGCGTGCTAAGCCGAATCCGATCCCTGAACTTACTTTGAAAGACTTTATGAACTACTTGGACATGGAATTGGAAAACCAGGGATTAAAACTGGTTAAAAGAGTTTAAAAAAAAGAAACAATAGCTAATAAAGGTGCCTTACCTTGAAAGCTTCTCGAAACTTGTTGGACATAATGTTGTAAAGTAGTGGATTAACGGTGGTCGATAGATAGTAAAAAATCCCAGACACGTAGGTCAGTGTGGTGTAAACCGTAACCAAAATAGGATGGGGGTATTCTTTTTCTTTGGCGTAGACAGCAAGGAGTCGCTGTGCATGAAATGGTGCCCAGCAGATGAAGAAAGCTACAACAACTGCAACTAAAAATAAAAGAGAAAACTCGCATTAAAGGTTAATTCAAAAAGAAGGCACGTTTTTATGGGCACTCTACTAGGCAGGGTTTGCGACACATTCTTGAGTGTGTATTAGACAAATCCTCGGAGGAAGAAGTACTTACACAAAATGCCATTCCGTTGCAATTCTTCTTTTACAACCCTGTTACTATCTTTGCAACCAAAGTGGCTTCTCACAAAAGGTAGGAAAATTATTTCTTTAGTTTATTGAGGGAAAATGTTATCTTATGACGCCACGTCATAACGACCATTCAATGTTTTTTTTTGCCTTCTTATTTTTAAAGTAAATAAAATATCGGTTAAAGTTTTTAAAATGAAAGACAATATATCAGAAACATTTTATATTAAATTCAGGAATTTATTTTTAAAAGCTCTGGAAGAGAATAATACTGCCAAAATATATTTGAAAATGACAATATTTTGTCATCCTTGCGGCTATAATAAAATCCTTAAACACTAGAATTATTTTCAACCAAGATTCCTTTTGTCTTAATCCTTGTAACGAGTTTCCAATCGTAGGGATTTTTTTTCTAAACGAGAACCATTGTTCGTGGATTTTCTAGATAATTGAAATTGAAAGGTTTAAAGATTTCCCCGCATATCTTCTCAGATTTGGTAATGGATTATTAAAGAATTTAAAACCCTTATACCATTTGGTCCATTTATTAATAGTTCCTTTTAAATAACAAATATAATTAGAAAATGTACTCTCAATGAGTTGAAAATTTTATTCTGTATTAAATTTCTTAAAAATTGAAATAATTTTTATAAACAAATTAATGGGTAAAAATACATATTACTTGAAAAAACTATATTGACATTTAAAAAAATAAATGATCGATTAATTGGGGAAAATTTTTGGCAAAGCTCCATATTTCGATGACCCACCTCGAGAAATTGTTATATCGATTTTTTCTTGTCCCATTTGTCGATATGTATAAATATTAGTTAGTAATTATAACGAACAGTAATTATAATCATAATAAAAACAGCGTTTTTATTTTTTAAAAAGAAAACCTTAAAAAAGTTGTCTTTTATCCACACTCTGAATTTCGAGAAATTATGTATTTGATGCATTTCATTTGTATTACAATTTTTGTTTCAAATTATAAATTTCTGAAAGAAAATACATACATGAATGAAAGATCGATAAACTTACAGTTTAGCCAAAAAAAATTAAGTTGTAGGAGTTTGCATTCACAAGAGATAGTATAGGAAAGTTTGAGGTTGCCTATTTCCTCGATAATTGGTTCCTTTGACCTATATATTAAAAAAACGTATTAAAAAAAGTATTCTTCATCTGAAATTTCTGTTTTCTTTGTATTCAAATGAAGTGTCTGGGTTCACGGACAATATTTGTGCTAAATTCACCGAACTTCGGTGAATCTAGTCACCCTTTTCCAGCTTTCCTGGGCCCACTAAAAAAATATTTGTTCTACGCTCGCTGAATTTCTGTGAACCTACACACGGCCTTTTATTTATTTAAATGTTTATTTAATTAAATCTCAGGTGTAATTTTATAAAATTATTTGAATTTTAAAACTTTGAACCCTTTTGCCAATAGAAAACTCGCTTTTATATTTTTTTAGATTGGGAAAGTGACTTTTCCACTGAAAACAAATTTGGAAGATTTTTCCATTTACATAATTCACTACAATTTTACCAGAGAAAATAAAATAAAAACAGTAACAAAAAATTCAGTAATTTTTCTCGAATCTGGCCGAAATTTGAAATTTTCTAAAAACTTCCTTGTTTCTCCTGGGTGGTCAGAAATTTTGTATCCTCCATGAAAGTGACTAACATGCAGGCAAAGAAATTCTGTTCTAAATGAAGAAAAATATTCCAAAGAAGCTGCAGCCATTTATAGGCTATCATAACAAAAGCCGGGGTTTTACCTAATCCCAAAAATTAAAATTTTATAAAAAGTTCCTTATTGTTCTTAAGACGTTGAAAATTTTGTAATCTCCAGAAATTTACTAACTGGAAGTCAAAGAAATTCATTTCTAAGTAAAAAAAAGAAATTCTGAAGAAGTAGTCATTGACAAATTTGGATTTTCGACTGACCATGAATTTCGAAATTTTCCATCTTTCCTGTTGCTCCATAGAGCATCGGAAATATTGTATTCTCATGGAAAAATGGGGAAAATGGGCGTCAAAGAAATTTAGTGAAAAATGAAAAAAATAATTTCAAACAATCTATAGCCATTGATAGGTCACCATACGAAAATTATGATTTTCACCTGATCTCTAACTATAAATTTACTAAAGTCAAGAGGTCAACAACTCATGAAGTCAGATATACACTCTCGCTGCAATTACTGGGGTCAAGTCACTTTAATTCACATGAAATCACTGAAATCACTTGAAACCCCTTCGGTCGAGTTGTGATCCTCTGAACTAAAATATTTATTTTTGCTTCAGAAAAACCCTTAATATTAACTTCTAAGGTTCCCCCCTTACGCTGATTTCGAGCATCCTACAGAGCTATCAAGTGAATGTTATTAAGAAAATTTCTATTTACTTTTGAGTGGAAGGGTTTCTTTATGATCCACATAGTCACCTTGTTGACAAATTTTTTCCTGAAATTCTAGAAATGTATTAGAAGTAATATTTTTTAACAACAAATTCTATCACTCAATACTCAACTCAATAAATTAATTGATCAAATTCGCATCATGTCAAATGAATAATTAATCATGACCGAACATTCAAGGACAACGATTGAGAGTAAATCTAAATGTTTTGACTTAAATACTGAATTAACTAAAATAGATAAAAACTCGAGCTCGAGATACATCTTATCTGTAAGAAGAAACTTTTAAATCAGTTTAGAAAATAGGAACACTGAAACTTTTTGTTTGTCCTCACTGCGTGGCATATGGATCAAAACTTTTCATAAGGACTTTAAAAATCGACTAAATACAACTAAATATAATATATGGTTAACATTGGTCTATTGCCAGCTGAGAAAAAGCGCAAGTCTCTTTCGTTAAATAGAGCCGAACCATTTGCTTTCATTTGCCTTATAGCTACTTTATTGCTCCGTACGAACGAAATGAACTTTTATTGGTCTCTTAATTCTTGCAAGTCTCTTGCTTATGCGTTGCACCTCAAGCGCGTAGTCTCTTGTACTGAGAATAAACCCTAAAAGTAAATTACGAGCGGGCTTATCGAGTTTAATTTCAAATAAGAATGTAACAATGATTTACGAAGGTCACGTATTAAAAAAAATAAGGAGAAGGTCCCATCCTGCCGCTTCTGCATTCCCCGTTTGATAAAAAGTTCAATTTGTCAATTTGTCAATTCAAAACTTCCTGAATATACGAATGCCTTAGAATTTAAACCTGCACTCGGGAAAATAGAATACCTCTGCATTTTATGTAAAGGAAATTATACTACGTGTTCAATTCTTTGGCTCTTTTAATAAATTTAAAATGATGCCTTTTTCAACTTGGATTATATTAAGAAACAGCTATCTTAAATATTAGAGTTGTCAATCCAAATTTGGAATGATTTCAGGAAAGTACCTAATAAGAAAATTATGAAAATCAATTACTTTTCCCTACTGATAATATATTTAATTATTGACATTTTTATGATTTTCTTCATATTAATAGTAACTTTTATCATTGTGTTATTACTATAAAAACATTAAATGAAAGGCTCAAAATATATTTAAAGAAGCTGACCATAGTAG
The DNA here is from genome assembly GCF_010883055.1 of Belonocnema kinseyi. NCBI lineage: Eukaryota > Metazoa > Arthropoda > Insecta > Hymenoptera > Cynipidae > Belonocnema > Belonocnema kinseyi. The sequence continues at coordinate 90,410,369 of NC_046664.1, read as the reverse complement.
TAATTTTTTTATTCTATCAATTTAATCATCTACTTAAGGCGGATATACATTTAGAATATTTCTTTATTTGTTCAGATCTGTCGAAAAAGGATTTAGAGAATTTGAAAGAAATTTGTTATATTTTTTATTCTTTTTTTTAAATAATAAAATAATCTTCTTTCAATTTTCTCTTAGCATTCATTTTTTAAATATAAACGTCATTTGACATTTTCCCATGAATCTTAAGAAAATGTTATTATTTTTTCGAAACTGTTTGAATAAAGTTATACTTTGCGATATAGTACCGTGCAAAACAAGAAAGTGAGTTTTTTTATCTGATTCAAAATTATTTTCCATTTAAATATTTTGAAATGCGACTCGTGGACGGTGAGGAGGTGGCAAGTCCTAAATGCAGTTACTGCTTTCTTGTTTTGCACGGCAGTATAATTCAAGACGACCATTTACATTTTCTCAAGGAAAAAAAGTGTTTGCTCATTTTTCTCCAGTTTTCAAAACATTTTTTCCAGTCGCTCAAATTTGAAGATTTAAGGCTTTAAATAAAAATGAATTAAATGTATTGCTATTTTGAGTAGAACAATTATTGAAAAATTTTTGATACAATATTAAATTGGCAAAAACTAAAATTTCGGTACAAATAACCAGATTTTTCTGTACAAATAGAGCTGGAAAAGGGACTACGTGTACCGAAATCCTAAGATTTTTTCGGTATGTGGTGGTATGTGTAAATTAGGGTGGTCCGAAAATTCGACTTTCGATTTTTGGTGATAGCCCCCGCCCCCTCCCAATTTGTTCGTTTATCAGAGAAATGAATTCCGTAATTTTTTTCGACGTTTACTCGTACATTTCAAATTTACATGGGGTTTTAAATGAGAAAAAGTCGATTTTCAAAAAAATGTGGAAAAAAGTCCTTGTTCTTAACTTTTCGTAAATTAATGTTTATTTTCAGCCTAAAGTAAGTTCACAAAATGATTTTCATCCAATAACTTTTAATTTTAACTCCCTCAACTCCCTTGTATAGAGCCCGGAAAACACCCCCCAAAATGGAAAATAGCAGTTTTCTATCAAATTCTTGCAATAGGGGTTTTTTTCGCGATTTTAGATAAAATAATTTTTTAATACATCATTTAAATTTGAATCGAAGATGCGTTATACTTGTTTTTCTTTTATGACGTGCAATGTGATGATATGAAACTCATGATAAAGAGGTTAGGCCACGGTCTGCTGTAAATTCTGACTATTTTGATTTTATAGGTTTATTTGTCAAGGATTATGTGACACAAAATGTTATCCTGTTGCAATATTTGGTTTGAGAGTCAGTAGTGTGTTGAAGAAAAACAGTAAGTGCAATTATTAACACATTTTAAAATCGTACATATTTACGAATTGTTCAGTAACAATAACTACACTGTAAAAAATAAAAAAATGTCACAGCTAAAAATGGTAAAATCACATAGAAAATTTTTTGTAAAATTATCACTTGCATTATAGGGAAAATACCATTTTTGAGGTTAAGAATCCAAATGAATTTGTAACTTTACCACTTTCAGCATTGCAATATAGCATTACGTTGTAAGAATACATTTTTTGCTCGTGAATCTGTCATATTTAAGGTAGGTAATAAAGGGAACCTCTTTGAAAGTGGAGAATTTCTGCAAGATTGTGAAAGTACAAAAAGTAGTAAAAAACCCTTTTTCGAACGTAATCTTGCATCTTGAAAATGGGAAATTCATATAAATTGCATTTATGCAGGTTTTAATACAGTAAAATTAGAAGTCATTGTTCAATTTCCAGGGTGCGGAAAATAACAGAAAATTTGTAAAAATACAATGATTTGTAAAAATGCTGTCAGGAATTGGTAAAAATAATGAAAAATGTTCTTTATATTGAAAATAAATCAAAATGTATTCAATAATATGTACAAGCTTAACGAATAACCTCTTGAAGGAGAATTACCACATTGCAGTCATTCTTTTCCATAAAATATATTCTTATAATTAAAGAAAAACATTTTTGCATAAATAAGAAAAATATTTTAATATCAAAACATATATTATAGGATGATTAAAAGTTTACAGAAATCGAATAAATTCAATGAATCAGCGAAACTCGAAAAATATCGATTGCATTTGTTTCAAGTTTGCTGAATGGGCTTAGCTGCTATTAAATATTTAAATTACTGTCTAAGTTTTTTTTACTATTCAGTTAAGTTTATTATTTATTTCGTGCATTTGAAGCCAATGCAGGTCAAAATTCGACGCTTCAAACTCTGGAAACCTACGTCTGTAGCTTTCAGCGCCACCAAACGGATCTTTCGCAACCTCGTTAGTCTCACACTGCCTCTCTGAGTGTGGATAAGTTAGTGGAGTGTGGCGGAAAATGCCGTATAAAGTAGAAGACTTTTACTGGACGCTCAGATTCATGTGTGCCTTCCATCCGGGTTTGAAGTTAGGCATCGAAAAAAAGTATTTCTATATAAATTGCATGAATGAATTGACTATTAATGCAGAAAGCCATCAGTTTTTCGAAGCCCAACTTCAAGCTGGAGGGAGGCCATTTATAAATGTATAGATCTGCACGATGTACAATATTGTTCTTATTTGAGCAGTGGTAGTACGACAGGGAATTTCCTTGCGGAATTATAATTTTTATTTTGAGACAGGGAATTTTAGTAAAAAATATACATATATATTATATATTTACATAAATAAATAACTTATTTTTATATGCAGATTTATTTCCTTTGCATATATATTAATTAATGTAAAGTTAATAATTTGAAAAATATTACTTTCTGCAACATTTCTGATTTTAACGGGCAATTTACAATTTCTACTGAAGCTACCATTGATAACGTTTTTACTTCGGATACTGGAATTACGAATAATTGTGAAAATTCAAATATTTTTTGTTAAAATGCCATAACCTACACATTTATAAATCATTGCGATTTTACCGAATCTGCTTGGAAACTTACATAACCTGAAAGTTAATTTCCCTACTGAACGTGGATACTCGCTATTGTCTGTGAAAACGCTACTTTGATAGTAGGTAATATACGGACCGACTATGAAAGTGGTAAAGTTACATACAAATTTTTTTACAGTGTACATTTAAGTACTTTTTCAATGAATTCTTTATACATGCTATAAATATATCTATTTTCGGTAGATTTTCTCTATTGGTTTTTAAAAAATCCTCCTTTGACATTTTTTTAAACCGTATTTTGCGACTTCTATTTTCGATGTGCACATAATCAAAAAAAAAAAAAAAAACATGGGCACAGAAAAAGATATTTGAGAATCGCTGACACGTGAGCTGTGATTGGTGGAAAATCCACTCCCTTTGATGTCGAAGGGGCCCTCCAATCGACATTGTGATAAAAGATTCATATTTCAACATTAAATTAAAATTAGTAAACAATATTTAAACAATATTTTATGGGCCTTTTTATAATTAGAATTTTTTATACTATAAGATCCATTTACAGGGAAGATGATATCTGACTTTAATAACAACCCTATTAGAGTGAAACTCTTCTATAGCCCCGATGTTGGGGCTGCCGGTGGGTAGGAACTTACTCATTATAGCTAGCTCCGCTTTTGTCTGTTCACGCCCGACTGCTTGCCTGAGTGACAGTCGAAGATCCCGCGTACCCCGAGCTGCCCCTGTTACACCTACAGTGGTGCGCAAAAGTTTTGGGCCAAACATATTTTTGACTATATCTGGTGAATACAAGTAGTTGAGAAAAATTGAATATATACAAAATTTCAGTATTTTATTGAACTACAAAACTACAACATTTACATATTTTAAATGAAGTTTGTCGACAATTCCATTCACATTGTTTGTAACGACAGTGTTCGAAAATAATGGGCCACACTTATCCCATAGGTTCATAAAATAGTTAACGTTCATAAAACCAAAAAGAAAGTTATTATTCCGTTGCTTATTGACTAATACTTTGTAGCCATACCCTCAGCAGCAATTACAGCAGCATATCGTCGAGGCATTCAATCAACTAAGCGTTTAACGTAGTCTTTCGATATTTTTTCCCATTTCTCCTGAAGAGTTCGCCATAAGTCATCATTGTTCGAATGTTTCTTCGTTCCAACATGTCTTCCGAGTGTGTCCCACAAATTTTCAATCGGATTTAGGTCTGGAGATTGAACTGGATGATCCAGAAGCTTCACTTTTCACCCTTTAAAAAATTCCTGAACCAGCTTCCACTTATGTCTCGGATCGTAATCTTGCAGGAAAATCCAATTTTTGGGCATTCTTCTTCTAGAATATGGTAACATTTCTTCTGCCATAATATCTCGATACACAACTTTGTCCATGATGCCTTCAATCTTGTGCAGTGGACCTACTCCTTGCGAAGACATAGCGCCCCAAACCATGACTGATTCACCTCCGTGTTTGATTGTTTTAATTTGATACCGTGAATCATATCTGGTATTTTTCGGACGTCGAACATACTTCTTACCATCACTTCCGAATAGATTGAACTTCGATTTGTCAGAAAAAAGTACTTTAGCCCACTGCTCCGGAGTCCAGTGTTGGTATTTCTTCGCAAAATCCAATCGGGCCTTCTGATTCTTCTTGCTGATAAAGGGTTTCTTAACAGCAACGCGTCTCAACAGTCCCATATCGTTCAAACGACGAGCTATAGTGCTTCTACTCACGTTGGCAAGGTTTTCATCGCGGAGTTCATTGGCAATTTCAGATGCTGTCTTCTTGACATCAATTGTTGATTTGCGTTTGATGATCTTGTCAACACGAATTGTCGTTTTCTGTGGTCTACCAGATCGTGGGAGGTCCAGTAGACTCTGGGTAGTACTGAATTTCTCAATTAATCTATTTACAGTACTCTTACTAATTTTTAATGAGGCAGCAATTTCACGAGAAGTCTTCCCTTGTTCAGAAAGATTTAACACAGCTTCCCGAATCTCATGGGTCCTATGTCTCGGCATTTTGACTTTAGAATGACTTGATCTGATAGGTTAAACAATTGACAAACGCGAGGAAGCGAAGTTGTTACCATAGCATCGTTTCTAGAGATATCTGAATATATTGGCCCAATACTTTTGCACACGTCAATATGGAATATAATCGAAAAAAAACAATGGAATTTCTTTTCAAAACTTGTTACCTACCTTAATGTTTGGTACAAATAGTATACATGATTCCCGCATCAATGGATTTTTAGTCGAGTTCGCCTTTGAAGGAATAGATCAGAAAAACAATGTGGGCCAAAACTTTTGCGCACCACTGTACATGCAGCTCGGCCTCAATTCTCGGAAGCATTACAGAAGGGAGGGCTATTGAAGAGTTTCACTGTATTTGAATGATTATTAATAAATCATTCACTTGGTGCTCTTCCTAGGAAAGGCAGAGAAAAATCTACTTTTTTTAAATCTCTCAAACTAATAATTTGTTTCAAAAATTTAATTAAATTACTTTAGGTAAAGTAAAGGCCAGTTTCTCTCAAAATTACCCTCGTAGATTATTGGAATCTGTGATTTTAGAATAATTATTGTCTAATTGTCTAATAACTGTTAAGTCTAAATTATATAAATAAAATAGAACAGAGAATTAATTTGAAGAAAAAAGGACTATACTCTTCTTAGAACAATTGAATTGTACTATTTAAACAATATAGATTTTACGTTCCAAGATAAGGAAATACTGAACAATAAACAATATAGTGTAAAAGATTCGACAAAAACTATACATTTCTCAATCTTCCTTATAAAAAGGCGCCAGTGAGTGATTATTAATTGTTACAGGAATTGTAAAATATCTTAGGAAAAGAAGTATTACTCTTCAAATTCGTTAATTGTGTCATGAATTGTAGGAAAGAATAACTTTTCATGATTTACAGAAAAAATATTTTATGAAGAAATGCAAATTGTTTAAGCAAATCAGAAGTGTTAAAAAAATTGATAAATATCTTTTAAAGAAATATCAATCTCAACATCCGTTAATTGTCTCATTAATTCCAGAAGGTAATCTTTTTTCTCGCTTTAAAGGCGGAATAAATTGTGTAAATAAAAAAAAATGGTTAAAATCATTACTAGATATTCTGTGAAAAGATTTTTCTCAACATTCTTTAATTTTATCATTATTTTCAGAAAATAATAGATTTAAATGCGGACAATTGAAAGGTTATGGTGTTCACGAAAGGTGGTTGGAGAGATAAGAGAGGGGAGTGAAAATGGAAGGAAAAAGCGGTCCAGGATTGTGTTTGTGTACCTGGGCTTCCTGTTTTGGAAAAATGGGGAAGTGGATGTTCATATAAAAGAGAGAGTGAGAAGGGCAAATGTGTTGATAACGCAAGTGTGGGACTGTGCAAGTTGAGAGTGGAAGGTAAGTAAGGAGGTAAATAGGATACAGGAGAGGTATGTGAATCGGAGGAGGGAATAAGAGAGTCAAGGTTTAATGCAAACTATGTGTGGATTATGCCCAGGGAGAGAGCTCAATATTTGTATAAGAAAGGAGAACAAGGAAGTCAGAAACTTATAGAGAGGAGGAGATGCGCATGTTTGGAGAATCATAATAGGCTCTGGTTGTCTAGAGAGAAGAAGATGTGCGAATTGTACGGGAAGGGGGATGCAAAAGTGGAACACTGGTTGGAGGAGTGTGCAAAAATTGATAAGAGTGGGTTAAGCATGGAGGTATTGTTGCATGAAAGGGGGAACAAAAGAGTAGTAGCATTGGTGAAGGGGGTGTTGGGTAAGATGGAGAAGAAGAGAAGGAAGGAGGAAGAGGAATGGAGTAGGGAGGATTGTAAAAAGGAGAGGAAGTAGGTGTAAGGAAAATGTAAATATTGTAAAAAGTAGATCAATATTAGGTGTTTCCCGTGGAGGCACATGCTGGCAATGCGAGGCAAAGCGAGAAAGTAGCAACATGCCTGCGAGGCGAGGCGAGGAGAAGCGAAGAAGGCTAGGATATAAAAGCGAACGGATAAGGGAGAAGATCTAGATGGATGTTAGTTTTTAAGAGGTAGTTGTAAGAAAATGCTGCAAAAATGCAAGTGCAAGCAAGTCAATTTTTGTAAGGACAGCAGACCGAAAAATAAACTTTGGTGTATCTATAATTTAAAATGAAAGATAATAACTTTTCAGGATGTACAGGGGGAAAATCGTGTAAACAAGTAATAATTGTTCGCGGAAACCGAATATGCAACCCGTTTAAACCCTACACGTCAGGATTTTGACATAAGCTCAAAAACACCCAGTAAACTACTGAAACCGCAAAGATGATTTACCCTGTGTCATTTTTACCCTCCTACCTTTTATCTGTTTACCCTATAACCTCATGGCTTCATAATTCCCTTATATCGTAATAATATAACCCCATAACCTCAAAATCCCGTAACCACATTCAGAAGAAAAATCTTGTTTGGGATATCAGTATAAATGTCAGTAAAGCCATGATAACGCGCAATACTGCGCAATAAATTTCATCTTCGCTTCTTGTCACTGTGAACACTCTCCCTTTAAGCATCCAACAGAAGTGTCCCATCATATTCGTATTCCATCTACCTTGATAACGTCTTTCTATTTCCTTGATATTTGTATGGAAGCGTTCTCCTTGTTCCTCAATGTAATCTCCCAGATTATCTGGGAAGTTTTTTAGATAGTAATCAAGAAAATGTAGCTTGTAACTCATGAAGCCACCATTTTTTTGTAGTTTTTAAGCAAGCCAGACACCAATTCCATCAAAGACTCCTTCCAATTTCGCGCTCGATAAAGCTGGGAATCGTTTGAATAAATAAGTAAAATATTTTCCTTCCTTATCCATAGCTTTTAGGAACTGTTTCATCAAACCGAGTTTGATGTGCAAAGAAGGAAGCAGAAGTTTAGCCGGCTCAACAAAAGGTTTGATTATAACATTTTTTGATCCAGTTTATGTACGCTTTCGAGCTGGCCAATCTTTCTTAACGTAATAATTCTTGCGATCCCTGCTATCCCATAAGGAAAGAAAGCATGGGAATTTCGTAAAACAAGATTGCTGACCTAGAATCATTGTCCAGATCTAGAGATGCCGCATATCTGTCCTTTGAGTTCTCGTATTTATCCTTACCCCAAACCATTTGTATGTTTGCATATTCTTCCTTGTGTAATAATACCACTTTAAGGCTTCGTTTTGAAAAATCTATAAACAATCTCCACTCATCAGGTTTGTATATATCTTTCTTTAATTCATTCATAAGACCATAAACATTGTTACAGTATACCAAGTCGTCTTCTTCTGTAAAGTATTTTCGGAGTGACTTATCCTTATTCCAAAAAAATGAAACCTTTTTTCATTTAGATAGCGTATTTCTTTCTTTCAGTCTTGAAGCTAGCCATTCAGCCCCATCTTTCGGCACCGCTAGTTCTCTGATTAAATCATTTAGTTCTTCTTTATTGAATGGGCACGGCGTACCATCTTTTTCCTTCTTCACAACATATTCTTCCTGATCAGTGTTATCGTTACTCTTGCTGCTATCTTCATTGATATCTTTATTAATCTCCATATCAACCACAGGTAAATCAAGGGCTACTTCATGATCTTTCTTATTACAATAAAAACTATCTATGTTGGCCAGGCGCGGTTCCATCAAAATGTGGCCAAGTCAGACTGGTGGCCAACTTATGAAATTATATGTAATTTGGACCCCCTGTTTTGTTCATAATACTAGTATGTATATATGTGAATAAGGTAAACTGTAAAAACTGTGCTTCAACTGAGAAACTGAAACGTTTTCAATACACACTGAAATGAAAAAGAAAATATAAATTTATAAATGCTGAAAAATCCTTTTTTGGTTCTGAAGAAATTAGAAAATGAACATGTAAATGATTTTAAAGTGTTCCTCGTCAAAAATAATTGGTGGCCCTGAAAAGGTCCGATATGTATACAATGAGAGAAATTGGATGGAAATTCAGTCTAACATCTCAAACTAACACTTGATTCCTTGGAGTTGACAACAAATTCACTAATTTTCGTTTGTTTCATAACTACCACAGGGAAGATGGTGTTTTGTATCTCAAACAAACTGTCAATTCAATGAGGCTAGTGACTGGAAGTGTATCTCAGTAGTTGCGTTAGATGGTGTAGAGCTTCCTTATGAGTGGGTATTGGCGTAATGTTTTCATTTACTGTATCGTCGTTGTCACTATTATGACATTTGGCATCCGACTGTTCTTTTTGCTGTAAAATTGTTTTCAAAATTTCCTCGGGTGTAGTGGGTATTTCTTCATGAAGAATCAACTCAGCATCGACGTGTATAATCTCACCAACTGGAAGTATGTCATTTTTAATTGCAGACGGAAAAGAATTAATCACCTCAGCTAAGCCAATATCATCGTGTTCATCGACGTTCTTTGTTTGTTCTCTGAAACCTGAACGCTGAAAACATTTGGTAATGGTTTCTACTGAAATTTCTTGCCAGGTACTGTATACCCAACGAATCGCGTGCAAGACTGAAATTGATTTCAGTAACTAAGATCGTGTATGGCAGTCTTCAGCAACGGCGATAAGATGCTGTAGAATTTTCTTAAAATAACGAGTTTCAACTGATCTAGCGGTTGAACTTCTGATGTAAGATTAGGTGGAAGGAATTTTACTGTTACATTGCTCATTATTTTTGTTTATATTTATGACTAGTGGCATTATCAACAATTAACAGAGTTTTCCGTTTTGACTTTTCCATTTGTCGATTCAAATCTGTGATCTACTCTTCAAATAAGTTTCCAGTCATTCAAGCCTTTTTATTGGAACGCCAAGTAACGAGAAGTTTTTTTTAGATCGACGACATTTGCCTTGAATACAGGAGGACGTTCAGCATTTCCGATGACTAAAGGCTTCAACTTTTCTCCAGTACAACTGCAACAGGCAAGTATAGTTAACGTTTCTTTTGCAAGCCACAGAGAATCCGAAAGTTTATGTTCTATTGTCTTCGGAAAGATTCTGACCAACCGTTTCTGGCTTGGAATTTTTCTACACCAAGACTTTGTGCTATTTCTTTAGCTTCTATCTGAAGCATAGGCACACTGACTCGGATATCCATAGAACGACATTTAACGAAAAACTCGAAAACCAAGTTGTTAATTTCTTCATTTTTAGTGTTACGTAATTTTCGTTTTCTTTCACTGCCGCAGTTTTCATTCCAGGCTTTTAAGATCTCAATCCTGTTTTTAACCATGTTCCCAACGGTTGATTTCGCTATAGAAAACTCTTCAGCGGTTTTTCGTTGACTAACACCTTTATTCAGTAAGTCCAAAAATTCTTTTTTGAATCCAATCGCCAATTGATGAGTCTGCATTCGTTTTGTACCCATCATGCAGTCGTTGAGGTTTCGTTTTGAAGAATGTACCTGTCGTCCTAAGAAGCGTTGATTTTTACGAAAATTTTCTCCTCTAACACAAATTATTTGGTGATTAGAGGTCGAATGAATTGAATCTTCACAGTTCACTGCTTTATGTTACCACATAGTGACTTATCATTGGCTGCTGTTGTCGAAGTGGGTCATAACACACTGGTACTGGTGATTTATGTTAGAGTGGGAGCTTCTGCTGGCTAATTGGAACACTGAGTCTCAAGTAATTTAATCTCTGATCGCGGAACGATAACTGAAAATTTTAATTTAACGCTTTGCATAAATTGAATGCCCGACTTCAGCAGGTTAGAATATGTGTAAATCTTATAAATATGCGGCCAAGAATCAAAAGAGGCAGTTGGCTAACTTATCGAAGAATTATCCTATTATAATCAATGTAAGTTTTTCGGTTTCGTGAAACCAGTGCAACTTATACAGTTGGTTGGGTAACGAGGGTGGCCAATTTCACAGGTTTTACTTACGTATCTCAGACATGGAAGCTTTAGTTACGCTGGGCACGATTGCATACTGAATTTTTTGCAAATTACTGGAGTTGAATCCTACTGTGTCAGCCAACCAAAACAACAATCGTCTTTGCTCTTGGGCTCCCTCCAAAAAGTTGGTATAAAGGACCATCCTCGTTTAGACCCTTCCTTAGTGATAGTATCTATTATTAGATAAAAACTTGAGAAATTAGAACATTTTGAATTTTGTGTATGGAAATATCTACTTCTTGATGGCAAATTGATCTTTTAAAGTTGTTTCTTTTCGATTTAAACGATGAAAATTAAGAAATCAATTTTTCAAATGAGCGCCATAAAAATAAACTCATAATTTAAAATTATTCATTTAATTAAAAATTTATACCATAATAAAATCTTGTTCATTAATTTGTAATGCTATGATTCCAGTGCATGTATGGGGCATTATTCCTCAACTGCCCCAACTCAGAAAGTCATGTTTTTCGATTGTCTTTAAATTCTGGGAATATGTTCGCCCATCCAACAGTAGTTAATCCACAAACTTATAGACCAGGATTATCAACCCTCCCCGAGTGAGGGGGGGTTGAATTTTCAACCCCAATGCCTGCAGGGGTAGTTTCAAACGCCTGTAACTTCCTTTCTAATTACGCGATTAAAAATTTTTATGAGGGTTTTAGAAAGTGCTTTTTACACGCTTTCATCCTATTTTATTATTTATAACAAAAAATTTGTTTAAAAAATTTTTTCAATAAATCAATTGTTTATTTAACTTTTTTCGCAATTTAGGCATCTACGATTTTTTTTAAATAGTCTCAAAAGAAAGCTTGACT
>NC_046664.1:90393915-90398591 GCF_010883055.1 Belonocnema kinseyi | reverse complement strand
ATTTTTAAGAAAGTGCTTTTTACTTAATATTTTTTCATAATAACTTTAAAAATTTTTTAACTTCTTCAAACTTACTGGTTAACATTACTGAATAGTTTTTTCTGATGACTTCATGCAATTTTGGATCAATGTGGGTAATACAAAAAAATGGCATACTTGAAAACTGTTCCGCGGTATGCTGCCGCATTACGCCCGAGTGCGAGCGCGAGGACTCCCTCTAAAACCGGCTCTGTAACTCAATGAATTTCAATTTGTCCATTTTCTTATTAGACATTTTTCATAGTAAAAAAGTCAAGCTTTCTTTTGAGACTATTAAAAAAAAATCGTAGATGCCTAAATTACGAAAAAAGTTAAATAAATAATTGATTTATTGAAAAAATTGTTTAAACAATTTTTTTTGTTATAAATAATAAAATAGGATGAAAGCGTGTAAAAAGCACTTTCCAAAACACTCATAAAAATTTTAAATCGCGTAATTAGAAAGGAAGTTACAGGCGTTTGAATCTACCCCTGCAGGCATTGAGGTTGAAAATTCAACCCCCCCTCACTTGGGGAGGGTTGGTAATCCCCAACTCAAAAAGTCTTTGACTTTTTGAGTTGGGGCAGTTGAGGAATAATGCGCCGTATATTATATTTACTGCTAATTTAGTTTATTCTTTGTTGACGAAAAATATTCATTTGATATAATATCAGTTTCCAAACTAGATTTTTTTAGCCTGAAAATTTACGGTTTTCACTCGCATGATTGACCACTTCAGTGCGCGCCATAGTTCATGTAACTGTATTTTTAAAACAATTTTTAGAATTGAAATATATGATTCATAAGCTTCGCAAAATCTTTACATTCATTTTTCGTGCCATCCGTGACATTGGAAGGCGAAGCTTTCCGCCCACAAAATATTTGCTTTACTGCGTACTTCCCAAATTATTCTTTTTAGTGTGTCATTATTTTAAGACATTTTAAATCCGTCAATGTAATACTAACCGAACAAATTTAACTTATATACTTCTTGTTTAATCTGTGGTGATATATTATTGAAAATAATCTTCAGGAAATGAATAAATATTTTGAAATCAAATTCATAAATTTTGGTTTTTGTCCGTGCGCCAACTTTTTCTATGAATCATGATAATTTAATTTGTGATAAGTTAACGGTTTCAATGATATATGCCATAAAATAAGATTCAAAGACCTTTTTCTTAAAAGAATTTATTCTAACTACAGGAACTCTTTACAGAAAGCAATGTTTGGCATATTTTAAAAATTATACATTTCAATGTCAAATTTAAATGTGGAACGTAAGAATGTAAAATATTTTTAATGAATAAAAAAATAAAATTAACATAGTAACTTTGAATAAAGGGATTAGTATCGTTCTGACCGAGTTTTATCATTTGTGTCGGTATAAGTATTTCTGAGTTCTTGTAGTGATAGTTCGAAATTCATACTCATGCTCAGAAGAAATTGTAAATAAATAATAAATAAGGATTATATATAAATAAGCCAATCCCTCGGTCGGATTTACTGAAAGCACGTATTGTACTTTTCTTCTCTAGATAAAGATCGAGATATAACATTTTGTTGTGTGCTCCCCAATATCATCTATAAGACTTTAATACTTTTTTCGTATTTATTGGATCGAAATAGATAGAAAGCTGATAAGAAACAACGAAATTTCTTATTATTCGTTTAATAAATTCACTCTCCCCGTATATTTTCTTTCATTTAAATAATATCAGAATTTGAGTTATATTCCAATATAGTAACTTCAATTTGCCTTAATTTTATGCCAAGTGCAGGTTTAAATTTCAAAATAAATTAAAAAATTTATAACACAACATTTTAGAACCAGTTTGAGATTTTTCATTATATTTAATATTAGATTTGAAATAATTTAAATTGTAAATAACCAAAATAGTGCAATTTAAGATTTTAATTTTTCACAATGGAACAAGTTGATAACATCGCTGACTCGTTTTGTAGAATCTGCTTCCCATTTAAAAATACCTAATAATCTTGTGTCATCGCCTCACTTTCCGGTCATCTATAAAAAAAACTATTAAAGTTACGACTCTTGCGGTCTTGTATTTGGCCCACAGTCCATTAGTACGATGCGCATAAAAATAGTGGACGCTCTGAACAAAATCTGCTTCCTGTACATAAGTTGAAAATGTGGTGAATAACGGTTTTAGGAAGAACAGGGGAATCTGTCATTTTTTGAAAAAGCAAAAATCGACTGCTACATGCAATATGGAATCAGGGTCATGTAATTTCGTATGAAGACACTTATCACGGTTATTCCGCGCACACACACATTCAGACTTTTGGTGATAAAGTAAACAAAATGAGAACGTTCTACTGTAGGTAATAAAATTTTATGGATGCAATGTCAAAAAATATTCATGTTTTGATATACAAAGAAACACTAATCTGATTTTTTATATGAAACTACCGTCAATTGTTTCTTCATACGAAATAAGCCCGAAGTTAATGCTAAATTGCACGAAGCAGTAAAAATATCAGATTAAAAAAAGTGATGTCACCAAATATCTCGAAAATATCGTTCACATTGTTGTCGAAAACTTGATTGGTTGCGAAAACTTAAATTTTTACAAAATTTTTCACCTTCTTTGAAATTTATATTGATATGTCCGGCGAATAAAACATTTTTGTATCTTCTATAATACATACCCTAAGATTGTTCAAAATATGAATCTTCTTCGAAATCCAATGATTTTATAACAAAAATTTTAATTTCCGAAGGAAACACAAACACAATCAAAAATTGATCAAGGTTGTAGAATTCACTATCTTCAACCAAAACCATTGGACCTAAAGTGGTTTAAAATCTAATGATTTTGTATTTAGAATATACTGATTTTCGGTGGAAAATTGAAAATTCAGTCTGGTTTTGAACAAACAACAATAAATGCGAAATTATAAGGCACATCGTTATATCATTTTTTCAGATATATTGGATTTTGTAAAAACTTCATTTATTTCATAACTTCACTAAATTGGAAAAATTACACGTAAATACAACGAGAGAAAAATAATTAAAAATATATGGCAAGTACCCGCAGATAAATGAAACCAAATGGTATTCTTATAGCAGGTTGATTACATGCAGCGATAAATTGTTTTTAAAATGACCCTGTTTTTGCTTTTAAATATATTGTAACCCAGCCGAGTCTCATTTGAATTTTAATACACGAGTTTCCTTTGACGTTGCAACCCCTTTAAGTTCATAAAGGTATCGACGGACTTAAAAGTACATACAGCATAAGGAAAATAAGTTCATTTGTTTAAGAGAACACAGGATTAATTTTCGCCTAATTTTCTGTTTTCGTCAGAGCATGAAAGACGCAAAACATATACAGTCGCCGTAAAAAAAAAATTAAATTTGTATAGCCACCGCGACTAACGGCTCCCTCGCCTCCGCGTTTGAGAAACACTTGCATACATCCAGGCTTAAAGCATATAATTTTATTGTCTTTATTGTTCATGAAACTGCGTGAGTTCTTTGCTGTCAGATTTTTTATGTTGCTCTTTATAAAATAACCATTATGATCTTTCATAAACACTTTCGTCCTAAAGAATGAAACATTTCTTCTTCAGAATTGCAATTACGCTTGATCATGTGCAGATTGCAGAGAACATGAGGTTAAAAATGTGTGGATGTAAAAATACACCTTTGATCTAAAACTTATAGACTTTCGTTTTTATTATTTATGAAATTTATTAAACCGATTGAGGTGAAGGAATAAGAAAGAGAGTAAGTCGTTGAACCTTGATACGGTTTTACTTGCGCCGATTTTGGGGCTTACGGTCGGTGGTTACTAACTCATTATAGCTCGTTCCGCTTTTGTTTGTTCACGCCTGAGAGCTCGCTTGAGTGACGGCCGCAGGCTCTGCGCACCCCGCGCAACTACTGTTACATCTACTTGCGGCCCGGCGTCAATTATCGGAAGAATTATAGAATGGACGGCTGTTTAAGGGTTTTACTGTATTTAGAAAGAAAAAGATACCGTGAAATATAATATTGTAATCAATTCTAAATAGTTATGAGATTTTTAAATTAACGTATAAGATTAATATTAATTATTATTTTTTTTGTATTTCATAGTATTACTAATATAAAATATTAGAAATGAAAAACAAGGGTAAAATTTTTGATAACTGATGAAAATTAATAAGTAGGGGAGACCACCTTACAGTAGATAATGATTCACAATAGATAATCTTAATTAACTGCGAGACTAGCAAAAAATATTAATTTTTTTGTTGGTATAACATTTAGGCAAGGATACTATACTTTCTGACGAAGTTTCACTCAAATCTTATAATTAATTAATTTGTAAGAACAAAAAATTAGTTTTCAAAATGAAAAAAAAATTGGCTTCTTCATGATTCATACTTTTTACCTAAATGAAACATTTCTGTGGCATGTTTGTATATTAGAATCAAATTTTGAAGTCTTATGAACAATATTTATTAATTTAAAGTGCCCTTTCTTTATTATTTATAAATATTTAATGACTTTTTACTTGACATTAAATTTTTTATTTGTGACATTTTTTCATTTTCTTTTTAATAAGACCAAAACAGAGTACAAATTTGTAGTTATTAAAAATCCCAGAAGTTTTAGCTGTGTCCAGGTGTCATTCGGAAAAGA
>NC_046664.1:90386385-90393815 GCF_010883055.1 Belonocnema kinseyi | reverse complement strand
AAGAATATCTCTTTTATACTCTTTGAAATCATATAGAATAAAAAGTGGGCCGGAAGGGTTTTTTTGGTCAAATTCGAGGTCAAATTTAGATTTTTACGCTCAAGAGTACCACATTAAACTTCCACAGCGCTCGGGCACGAATACTGTCAGGACTAATGTGCCTGCAAATTATATCTAACTTTTTTTAGATGATTATCTGTGCAGAAATATATAAATTCCGCTATGTATTTCATCTTAAATCTTGTATTCCATTCATAATGGGCGTAAAAATGTAAGTTTGATCAAGGAAACATTGCCGACCCACTTTTCATTCTACATGATTTAAAAGAGTATAAAAAAGCTATTTTTAGAAATAGACATTTTTTTAATATGTTTTTTTTTTCAAAAAATCAATTTTAATTTAGATTTTCAATCAAAAAATAATGATCAAGGAAATATATCGTTATAATAGTCTTAAAGTGCAAGAAAAGGAATTTCCAAACCAATATAATAAAAGTCGAATCCGATCATCCTAAAAGAAGGCACACTAGCGTGAAGGTGAAGAAACGCGTGAAAATGAGAACATTTTAGACCCCTGCATATTGACAAACGGTTCATAAATGTACCTATGATTTGGTTAATTAATGTAGGTCCACTAGGACTATAATTCAGCCAAGTTTCAATCAGATCTAAAAAAAATTAATTTTAGGTGGGATTACTTGACGAATTCTGCCCCATATATCACTTTTGAAAACATATTGGACAACATAGTCAGTTTTCATTGTCTATAACAATCTTAGAAACGGGGTATAAAGTTTCCGCATTTTCCAAAAATCCTCCAAAGATGTTCAATAGAATAAGCAGAAAAGATCGAGAAATTACTTGAAAATCTATTGCACTTAATCGTTTGTCTCAGAACAATGAGACATTCTCTGCATCTGCTCATTGTTGCCGGATTATGCTTGAAGCGGCCAGAACTCAGGTATACTCTTGTACTTCGAATTATCGAAACTATAAACTCTTTCGGGACGACAAATTTTATTCGAATTAACGAAAACTTTTCACAAAATTGTAGTCGCCTTTAAAAGCCAATAATTTTTTATTAAAGATGCCTATTTCCAGTTGAATATCCCAACGAAAATTAAAATTGTACTGAAGTTCTGAATTTAATCACTGAATTATAATTTGAAAAATATTTTAATTTTTAAAATTAAAAATATCAAAGTTTTTAAGAGAGTGCACTAAAATAACTTTGCAAAATTATTCCAAATTATAAATCTTTTTTTAAACTTAATGTGTTTTATCTAAAATAACCGCTTACCGGTGAAAAGCGTTATGACAACCTTAAACCGATAAAAATTGTAAATCTTCTTGAAAATATATGCCGATATGTCCGGTAAAAACGACTTACTTAACTTTTAATAATATATCTACAGAACATTTTATATTCATTTAAATATATTCACTATAGACGCTGATTTCTGTTTGAAAATACCAATTTTAGATGTTAAAAAATACAATGCGAAATTGTTCAAGTTTGTAATTTTTATTATATTAATCAAAAATCATTGAAATTAAACCTAATGATTCTTGTTTTAAAATAACAACTTTTGGAGTAAAACGCTGACATTTTTGAAAATTTATAACCTTGATGATAATTTTTATTCAAGAATTCTAATTTCCTATGAGAAAGCTAATATAACCTACATTTTTGTACATTTTTAGGTCTTTTTCGGAACTTACTGATTATATATGAAATTTGTATTATACTAATTTCCAGGGGAAAAAAATAACATAAAACAAGTTTAATATTTTCTATAATTTATCAGACAATTTGATAGTTTTAATTTAATCGCGCAAGAGTATTCAAAAAGCACAAGTGTCTCTTAATTCACATAAGGTTTTATATGATTTTTCTTCGATTTAGTTTTAAAAATATGAAATTTAAGATATATATAAACTTTAATAAAAAACCAATCAGGTTTTAGTTGAAATTAAAGTGACAGAAACCCCAATAATCTTAGTTATGTATACTACTAGTTATATATACTCGATTATGCCAATTATTATTTTTTTTTATATTAAATGAAAAATAAAACTGAATACCTATGAAAGGGGGAAGCCTCCCCAGTGACCATGTGACCAATATCTCCACTTACTTTTAAAATCCAACTTTCTACAGATATACCTTCAATCCGTATATTACATCTGAAGGAAGAAGGATTAATGAGGCGGAAATGAGATAAAAATTATCTTTTGCAGTGCACTGGAAGAATTTTCGATTAAATGGGTTTCTCATTTTGCGATTTTGGAGTAAAAATATAATCTAGGCTTAAATGATGGAAATAATTAATTTAAAATTTAGAAATTTATGAAGGTTAAGATATTTTAATATTTTAGATTTTCCAGATTGGAATTTTAGCACGAATTGTCTAAAATCTTTTTTTACTAATTTAAAGGTAATTTAGTATTAAAACGCGACATTGGAGAAATTCAAATTTAAAAATTAGAATTTTTTATTTGGGGCGGTTAAATTACGAAAATTTTAATAATATTGAACAATGTCATATTATCAGCCTTAAACAAATGAAAACTTTCGTACCACTATTTGCTCAAAAATAAATCAGTTTCATTCTGAAAAAATGGAGCACAAAAACATGAGAATGATCTCTGGATAAGAAGCATTATTTCGAAATTCTGTTTTAAAAATGTCAAGTAATTTAGAAAACTCTTTATTGAAACAAATTATGCAAATAACAATATTATGGATTAAATATGAAATTAAATTGTCTATATAAATTGTAATAAGGCTGAATTTAAGTCAGTAATAATTTGATCTATAACTGATAATTAAATGACAGCTGGATAAAGGCCATTGAGTTTTTCGACTTTTAAGCACAGAAAATGTTTTCACCGCCCTGAAAAATGGTGAATAATGGGCAAAAGGTCCGAACTGTATTTTCGTGCTTTGGTGAAAAATAATCAGTTTTAAAATGTATTAGATGGAAAACTGAATAAGGACCACTTTGTTTTTTCACCCTTTTAAACAAAAAAATATTTTCCTAAAGATTTCATGGTTTTAATGTAGAATTCTTAAGAAACATATGCTTTCACACGTATATACAAATGTTATATTTAAAAAACTATCGCAAATAACTTTTTTTGTTCATCCTGTAAAATTTTATTTTTATGCTAATCCAGTTGTCATTCTCATGTCTTCAACGAAAACTGAAAACATTGTACAATTAAAAAATGCTAAAGTTGTATTGCTGATCAATTTTTAATGTACATGCGTGAACTTAGACACGACAGAAAAAATATTATACTTAATAGTTTAAAACTGATTCAAATTGAAAATGTAAAAATTTCACAAAACTTTAATATAGATTTGTCTTAAGGAATACAATTTTAACTGATAGTTGTTTATGAATAAACAAGTTTTTCTATTAAACTACCTTTAATTGGAGCCGTTAAGATTTTTACAATTGCAAATTGGATTGTTCAAAATACGGTAATTTAAACTTTAAACCATTTAAAAATAAACAAGTTCTAATTGAAAAGTAAAGAGTAATTAAAAGTAGCAAATTGGGAGCAGCCTAAAAAATTAACATTTAGATTTTGAAGCGTTCATAAATTTATTAAATTGAAGGTTCCAAATTTTCGCCTTGAAAAATATTTTAAAAATTTAAATTACAATCGTTAAAAGAATGCAAGTTTCGATTTTCAAACTTTTTACTTCTAATAGTTTAACACATTCTGTCGAGGCAAATAAACCTTGGTTTCCTGAAGATGATGTTGAAACTCTTTTACAACAGAATTCCAACCGTAAAGCTGAACAATCCAACCAAGTTTAGAATTACGATCGCCTGTTTTCACAGTTTTTACGACGCGTCTCGACAAAAGGTATAGTAATCAAGAAATAGTAAATAGGACATCTAAAATTATAAGTAGTATAGGTTTAAGCCTAAACTACTCAAAGTGTTTTAATATGTTTCATGAAGACAAAAATCAAATCAAGGTCGTGACACATGTATTGGAATTTTCTAATTGGGACCGAAATGGAAATCACTACAACACGAAAAGAGTAGCGTATTATAATCATAAAAAAGTATAATTAAATTTAAACTGATATATAGCGATATGTAGTTTGAGGTTAATTTTTTCCATTTCTGGATGAGAAAAAAATCTTTCCAATTTTTTGTGGATTTCAATCAATAATTTTAAAGGAGATAACCTTTCCGTCGATAAAAATAGACTAGAATTAACATCTGCATAACTTTTATGGTTTCAAAAAAATGTCTGAGCATGTGTTTAGAATTTTAAATGTCGAAAAATCTATAGCAAAGTTTATAAGAAAATCTTCGGATTATTGTAGTAATTTTCACTTCTTACTAAAATAGCCAGCAAAAAAGAAAAAATTCAAAAATTGGAAGTGTGCATTAGCAATAGAAAAATAACTAGCACGAATATCGCGCCTATAACAGGTTTCTTATTGCGATTAACTTATTATCAAATTAAAATATATTTAAATTTAAATTACTGTTAAATATAATTAATAATAGTACATTGAAAGAATTTATACAATAGCTACATCGGCTTTTCGCAATCCGTGGACAGATTAATTAAATTTTAATATAATATTTGTTCATAGAAGAAGTTAGAAGGAAATAAAAAAATTTATAAGTTAATTTGGGATATCATAACGTATTAACATATTCTGAAAATTCATAAGCTAGGAAAAAAATTCTTTCATTTATTAAAATTTCTTTGATTTAATATGGTTCTTCCTTAATACAATTTTTTCTTTATTTTAAAATGATTTTCTTAAATTTGAAGTCACTTTTAGTTATACGAAAAAAATTATATTGGAAAGACGGTTTCTTTAATTGAAAAAAGATATTTTTATGCGATTCTGGAAATTCGAGCCTTTCTTGCAATATGCATAATAGAAAATTATGCAACTATGAATTCTTTCTTTAAAAGTTCAATTTGGGAGCGTTCACATATGATGTCACGCTTTATTTCAAGCTTTTTTACCCACCCCCGCCCCCGTAACCCTTAGCACGCTCAGTCACGAATTAACGAGACCCCGCCTATAATATTAAGTAACGTTCTTTCAACCCCCCCCCCTCCTTTCACATATTTAAAAATAATTATAAAATACTTTTTGGAATCGTCTCAAATATGAGAATTAAACTTTACATGAACATAATCAAAAATATAAACCTGATTATTAACACTTTTTTATTCTTCTCAAAGAACATATCAAACAGCTAGGATATATATGGACTTAATACTTTTCAGGTTGTGAATGAAACACAAGAAAACCCTCCGTGACATCATGCGCAGAATGACTCATCCCCCCATTTGTCACGATTTGTCACGCTTGAAAAGACCCCCCCCCCCCTGCCCCTCAGGGCGTGACATCATAAGTGAACGCTCCCTTTCTTATATTTGTAAATTATTCAATTTTTATGACTTAGAATTGAAATTGATTTAATATGATAAATTTTAAGACAAAAGTGTTCTAATTGCAAATATGACGAAAGGGGACGTCTAAAAAATTGAGCAAAATGTGTTACGTGATTTATGGATAGCCCCTAATATAACAAGTATAAATTTCGCCTAGTTTGATGTTTTCTCTGAATTTCCCTAAATAAATGAATCGCAATATTTATGGTCAGTATTACTACGTTCCTAGCTGTCATGAATTTACTAATGTTATTATTAATTATACGCCACAAGGTCCAATGTCCACAAACGATGTTCGAGCAACATTTTTGACGCCAGGGGATTTGCCTGATTTATTTGCCTTGCCGATATCGTCTGTTTTCACTGGGCGTAGCGGTTGATGAGATATCAAAGCTGCATCCGCTACAGAGCATGCTATATGCAGATTCCTCATTTTATGACAACTACATTTCGTCGAAATATAACATTTTCTGAAACACATTGGATAATTTAATGTATTTTTTCCAGTATGTTGTGATAACATAATTCTATTAAATTAATTCCAGATGTCTAAGAAATATCAAATCATGTTTTATAACTTCCGATAGGTTCATGCGGCGATAAATTATTCCATTTAATTCAATGGAAATTTCTTAAAGGAATTTCTATTTTATCTTTAGAAAATAGACAAAGTTTTGAAAATTGTTCAAGGTTAAAAAGAGAAAAAGAACACAATTATAGGCCTGAGATTGAATGGTGGCCATGGTAGCCTGGGCTCCCCGTTTATTTTTCAGAATCAGAACGCAATAATCTAAATAGATTCACTCACAGAATTACCCACAAATACATTTTTTGTTATTGTTAATTTCTCGATTTTAACCGTTTTACAGAATTTAGGAAACTGTCCAACAGGTTCGTAATTCACTTCTATGGCCGTTACACCCTAGGTCATCAAACATATATAATATTCGATAGAAATATAATAAGGATCTGGGCGTTCTTGACAGAAATTAACTTTAAAAAATGCATTGGGATGAATGTATCCTTGATAAGACTATACATTTTTTTGGAGCGTGCAAAAGTTTAGAGTTCTTAAACTCATTTGGATAAAAATGTCGAATTTGGACATTTTTACTGGAAAAAATTAAATTTTTGAATTCGCGGTTTGCTTGTATTGAAGTTTCGAGCTTTTCGCACATGCATAATATTTTGAAATACTCAAAAGAAACTTTCCAATTCTTTTGCCCGAGGTAACAACTGCTGTTGTTAAATAATTCCGAGGAATTGAAAGAAAAGATCAAATAAATGGAAATCCCCTCAGTTTTTTAGAAATTCGATTTTTTGCACACTCTTTGAAAAGTATCTAAAATCTACAAATAATAACTTTTCAAAATAGCTAAATTAAAAAAAAATCAGCAAATGTTCTATGATTTTTTAATTCGTTAGATACTGAAAAAATTTCACCTTGGAAATTTGTAGAGTTCCTTAGAAGCTTTGTTCAAAAATTGGCGTTGAAGTATATACAGGGTGTGCAAAAAGTCCTGGGGCAGCCAAATAAATCCTTAGGTACAATTTTTTTGGAGAAGGTTGAGGTCATTCTTGAAGTAACTTTCAACTAGGAATCCAGTAGTGACCTTCGTTTTGACCTTGATCATGATCTTCATGGTTATTTTAAGGTCAACTTTGTTTTTTTTAAATGGAATGGCCAATTTTTGACATTGGCAATCAAAGAGCGGAAAATTTTACGTTAAAAATTGTAGTCAGGTCACAGGTAAGGCGTGACCTTGATGAGCGTATCAAGTTCATTCAAATTTCAATATGATCTGAACATTTTTTCGCAAGCTAGCTTGTGAAAATCAATGTTTCTTGATGGTAACTATTTAATGTGCATTGTTTAAGTAAGTACGAGGGTAGTTCAATAAGTCCTTAGAATGACCAACAGATGGCGCGCGAATCGCTCCAAATCATCTGTTTTCAGTCAGCACCACTCCCGACTAGAT
>NC_046664.1:90379990-90386285 GCF_010883055.1 Belonocnema kinseyi | reverse complement strand
ATGAAAGAGGGAGCTCTTCTTAATATTTTGACACCAAAATCATGTCGATACACCTTACCGACTGCGAGTAAAGCCACCCACGCTTTAACTTGACAGACTGTGGAGATCAACATTTGAAATGAGGAAATGTGTGCACACAAATTTGTTAAAGCTTTTGATTATAATTATAGACAGTTATGGTAACTTATTGCTTCGCGCTGATCCAATCTGGCGAAAAATCTGATCACTTTTTTTAAGCCCAAAATAGGAACTCAGAATGATTACAAGATTTGATTTTTTGATTGACACCCGCCCCCCACATTTTTGTCTTGTTTTTTGAAAAATTAAATTCGCCATTTTTTGTTTTCAATCATTCAAAATTGACCCATGTCCCAGGGAAAAGCTTGTTCTTAAAAAAAGTGGTAAAAATAATGTTCAAATAATAAATTTCAAAGGAACCTCCTGCCAACTCCTGTCCAAAATTTGAGACCGCGGCTTTTAAAGGGATCTCCGCGTTTTGAGACCCTCTGAATCCAAAATAAAGTTTTGGTTTATGGCGTATGTCTGTTTTTCTGTCGGTCCGTCCGTCCGTAAACACGATAACCCTCGAAAAAATAAACGGATAAGATCAGGCTTTGGCAAACTTTTCATAGGTCCTAAAAGAAAGTACAAGGTCGTTAACCAGCCTTTTTGGATAATAATTCAAAAGTTAGAGCATTTTAAAAAATTTTGGGAAGATTTTTTTAAAATTTAACATTTGTGTGTGTGGCTGTTTGGCTGTTCGTAGTACTCATAAAGCCAAACAATTTATTCTAATGACTTATTTGGATAAAAAGAAAAATATCAGAGTTATAACATTCATAAAATTTTAAAAATCAAACTGAAATCCAAATTTTAAGCCAAAAAACGCGCGATATGAAAAAAGTCAAGAGAAGAAAAACATTGCTTCTTTTAAAAAGCTCTACAAGATTATTATAAAAACTTTTTGGATTTTTTTGAAAAATCTAAAATTCACATTTTTATCTCACAAAAAATAATAAAATATCACAAATACTATTTTCTGGTCAAAATATGCAAGATGAGGAAAAAGCTGAAATAATAAAAGTTGTGATCGCAAAAAATATCTATTAATTTGTTTATAATCATTTCTTGCCAGAACGCTCAGTTTTTGTTTATTCGTGAAAAATAACATTAAAAATAAGATAAACAAAATTTTTGTAAAAACAACACGTTACGAAAAAAAATTACCTTATACAAACCCATCTACAAATTTTCTATGAATCTCCTTTTTATAGGACGCGTAGTTCTAGTTTTAATCATAAAAATGTCATTAAAAATAAAAATGAAAAATTTGTAAAAAATCGACGAAATTACGAAAATAAATTTATAGAAAAAAGTTGTTCACCCAAAAAAAGATACAAATTTTGTTATAATTTAATAAATTTTTTTAATACATTTATTATAGCTTTTGAAAAATCCCACTACATTTTTTGTAACCATTTTTCGATAGGATTCGTCATTTTGTTGTTATTTATCGAAAGTGGTATGTAGAAAATCGAAAATTGAAAAGATGAGCGAATAAGCAACGCAAAATATACATGAAAGTTTTTGGAGGGTTTTCAGTCTTTAAAAATTCCTAAAAAACTTACTTGTACCATTTTTTGTCAGAACTCCTTGTTTTTGAAAAAATCGAAAAGAAAACTTGTGGAAATTTTGTTTTATCCCTCGAAAATAATTTAAAAACAAAATCCTCTTTTCAGAATAACAACGCAAGATAGAGAAAAATAGCTGAAGAAAAGATTGTACTTTTCTATTTATTTTAAGGTAAGAAAATAAATATATATTCACAAAGGTCTGTTAAAAATCGAGCGCGTAGAGCGAGTTTCACGATGAAAATGTGTAGTTCAAAGATTACAGAGCTTTGAGCAACTTAATCTTGAACTATACCTAATTAAGTAGAAAATTCAAATTATGAAGACGCATATAAATACTAGAATCTAAAATATACCTTTTCGATTAAGTTTAATTCTAGCATTGCAAGTGCAAATGATAAATATCTGATCGCGATGCGCGAGATCCGACAGACGCGCGCTCTAGGTGCGCTGAAACGCACGAGCCGCGCGCGCCGCGCGATATGAATATGCACGCCAGGCGGGAAGATTGTTTTCGATAAGTTTCCCAGTGTTTTTTAATTAACTTTCAATTGTTATACAGGATTTTTCACAGTTAATCGTCAATAGTTATTTTCGGGGTAAATGAAAGAATTAATTAATGTCAAGTGCACTACTTTTGGTTTAACATATTTTGCAAATGATAATTTTATATTTTGCGTATTTTGCAGGTTATCAACATTCACTATTTTCGATTTTCCTACATTTTATGTACCGATCATAGAATTCCGCCAAATTAATGCTAGAGTTATATCAAAGTGGACTATTCCACATCTCGTAAGGGGATTTCAGTTATCGATAAAAAAAGCCAAAGTCGAATTTTTACACGCATAAGACATCTGCAAATTTTTACGGCTTATCGGTCGATCACAGAAGTTAAGCAGTGCTTGACTCGATTATACTCGGAGGGGAGTCATCGTATTAGACGGAGTGTAATTTTATCAGCTTTTAATCTGTCTTTACTCTCGAAATTATAATAATAACATAGATATACATATATTTTCAGTATTCACCTCTGACGTAATACTTTTTCCTCCTAGGGTGCAAAAGTACACGATGCTCGAATAGAACTATTTTAGCCCCCACGCTTAGTAGGCAACGAAACGAGCAGAAATCATGCATATGTGCATGAAAACCACATTTTTTCCGTGACTTAAGTCATAATATATTTTTTAAATTGAAAAATATTTTTTTAAATTAATTAAAAATTTTAATTGCCTTTTTTAATTCTTAGAATTTTTAGGACGTAATTTTCTATGTTTTTACTATTTTTGTTAAAACATATCTTTTGGACTATAGCAGTTGGAAACTAAAAACAATTCATACAAATATATTTAAATTGGTTAAACTTGAAAAGCGACGCACGGAAAGAGATGACTTTGATTTGCATCCCTTTTCAAAAGTTAATTTAGGTGTATTGTGTGAGGAAGACATTAATTTCAGAATTAAAAAAATTTTACGAACATTTTAATTTTTATTCTGAAAATAAATCTGTCTCTTAGGCTGACTTTATATAAAATATTATGCGCGTTTTGTGGGTTAATCTAAATCTTTAGTAAAACGAGCAAGGTCAACTCGACTGGGTATTTGTATCCATTTTCTTTTTCAGAATCACCCTCGCAGCATCACCTTATCACCAAAGAATTATTCTGATTTAAAAAAAATCTATAGATGAAATACTTTAACTTCTTGATTTATTTAACCATATTTTTCGCAATCCAAATTTTCTGAATTTCTTCGGAAAATCATGTTCTAGAAAACAAGAGCTGAGTAATTTATGAGACAGCGAATATTATAGATTCAATTCTGCGTCGCAGAATTTACCGATTTGATCACATATCAGATGTAATTCTACTTAAAACCATTATTATTTTTTTTATAATTTATTTTGTCAAAAATTAGTAATATTGGCTATTCTATAGAAAACTTGCACGGAATGTTTTAGACTTGGTTTTAGATATTCTAATGAAGAAAATATTTTTAAATAACAAAAATAATAATTTCATTTCTAGATTTACGTATAATAATGAATAATTTAAAGGGATAATCGAAAAAAATATTTTCTACAAGTTCCTTCGAACAACCAGAAATTTTTGTAAATATAAAAAATAAATGTTATTTTACTTTTTTTATTTTGTTCTGGATAAAATTTCGACTCAGTGAAACAATTCTTTTCTGTTTCATTTTTTCTTATCTCCAATAATGTTCATAGAAAAAGTTTTAAAAAATGTAGCAGGCCAGATAAATCAATTTTTTTTTTCGAAAAAACTTATTTCAAGAAATTTGCAAAATGGATTTTTCGGAAAAGATTGTTTAACTACTAATTTTAGAATTTCTATTTAATTAAAAATTTTAAACAAAAATATTTCCTTAGTTTCCATTTTACTGGGAAAACGAAAGGCGTACATTGTTTTTTTACAATGTTTTACCTATAGAAATTTGATCAAGCCTAAATGAGATAACTTTTTACAAAACTTTCTATTGGTTGAGGTATCATAATAAGAGACCAGAGTCGAATATCATAGAAAGAGAAATAAACAAAAAGAAGAGAAAAAAAGAAGTTTTATAAGAGGAGCAAAGTAACTTTAAC
Source organism: Belonocnema kinseyi (assembly GCF_010883055.1). Taxonomy (NCBI): domain Eukaryota; kingdom Metazoa; phylum Arthropoda; class Insecta; order Hymenoptera; family Cynipidae; genus Belonocnema; species Belonocnema kinseyi. Next base: position 90,382,046 of record NC_046664.1, on the reverse strand, counting down.
GTAGGACGTGCCAAATGTTTTGCAAGAAAAAGTTATGTATGGATAATCTTCCATTTTGAAAATATACACTCTACTATACAAAAACTCCTTCATGCTAGAAGTGTATAAACTAAACAAATTTTAACGAGGACCGTATGCGGGCAAATTAACGAGGCTGGTTCTGAATTTAATCGATACATCGCGAGGCCTCGCATCTTATTTCAAACAGATCTGGCTTTTCTTCACAAAATTCGTTTCAAAAGTTTTTATTCCATCTGGTCCGTGCAGAATCGATTATAAGCAAACAGGAGAGAGCACTTCTTCTTAGGTGCATGCAAAGAACTCTTGCTCGTCATAAATTTTCAAGAAGCCGAATCACAATAAGAAAACTCGAAAGATGTTTGATCGATTCCGTTTGGCTGTCGTTATCGAATACCAAAAGAATCAAATATGTAAATGTCACCTCATCTCTCGAAATCTTTAAAGGTCCGATCGTGGTATCGACTTTCTAAGAGACCCGCCAATTTAAACATTTACCTTGGGACCACAAGCTGGTCCGTGAAATAACCGGTTAGCTCGAATTGAACACCAGGTTCGTGTACGTGATCCAATAAGTACCTATTCATCAAAACTCTCGGTAATAGTGGTATTCACATAGTGTCTGAAGCTCGAGGCACAATCGCAGCCGTAAAATTAAATTGAGGAATTTTAGGGTGTAATATTGTTTTCCCTTATGCATAGATGTGGAAGAAGAATATAAGTCAAGATGGTGCGTTAAACACCCTTGTCGCTGGAGATACGACCCTTTTATCAAGGCCGATTGCAAATGCTCAAATTAAGTGAATCATTTGAGATGAGGGGAAAAAATGTGTGGGTTGGCATCCGAGGAAAGTACAAAAATAATCATTTTTCACATCGGTTAATATCTTCGGGTCGATTTTTTAATTTGAAAATTGAAATACATTATATAATAAATATTATTACAGTCAAACTCAGATATAACGCCTCCGGATATATCCCTTGCGAGAATTGATGCTGGGCCGCAGGTAGGAGTAAGAGGAGCTGCGGGGAGTGTGTGGTTTTCACTCAGGCGTCCACAAACAAAAGAATTTTCACCCGTAGCGGCACTCTCTCGGGGTTGTTCCCCACCACCGCCAGACAGAAAACCGGCAACGTTTCCGAGTTTCACTGTATATACAATTGGTTCAAAAATTATAACAACTTTTTTAAACGTTGGTTATTCCATTTCATTTCGTCGAAATCGGTTGTGGACTAATTTTTTAGATTTTTTACACTAAACTATAAAAATTATCAATGTTTTCAGAAATTATTTGTCACATAAATTTATTAAATTACTTCTTTTTACTCTAAAAGATTTACAAACTTCAACGGAGCAGAAAATTTCACATTTATGTGCATTATAGAATTGAGCAAACCTAGCTTATTTATGAAACAATGGGCGAAAACTTTATTTTAAAAATAACTGAAACAAAACCATTTTTTAATTTTTAATATTTAAATATTAAAAATTGAAATTTGGAAGTCTTGTTTATTTTCGGAGATAAATATCTTTCGGGGTAATATGATTGATGATATAATTTCAATTAATAAAATAATACACGGAGGAAACGATATCGCAAGAATTTCAATATATATCGTAATTCCTGCGCTATATATCGTAATTATCACATTATAATAGCGTAAAATCATGATATCGTACATTGCAAGATTTTGCATTATATTATTATTTTGTTATATTACATATACGAGGGTTCTAGTAGTGGCCAAGCGATGTTAGTGCATTATAATACCCTAAAAAGCTCCGGAACCTGCTTGGACGTTATCATATTGCGCTTTATTTCAATACAGAGATTTTGCGATATCATTGTGCAATATCTTTTTCTCCGTGTAGAATACTTCATATAGAAGGTTCAAAATATTGCTATTTTGAGGTTTGATTAAATGAGGTAACTTTTCACAAGGAAACTATCCCAGGTGTCCCTCACCGATTTTGATGAAACTGCAATATGTTGTAATACATCGAAAAATAAGAGACACGTATTTTTTTTTATCGGCC
>NC_046664.1:90378554-90379890 GCF_010883055.1 Belonocnema kinseyi | reverse complement strand
GCGCGAAGCGTATACGGAACTCATTTTTTGTAACGTGGTAACAAGATGAGAATTGAAAGCAAACTGAATGTTAAATCAAAAAGCATGAAAGAGGGAGCTCTAATTAATATTTTGACACCAAAATCATGTCGATACACCTTACCGACTGCGAGTAAAGCCACCCACGCTTTAACTTGACAGACTGTATAGTAGGATATTATTTTGAATTCTGAAATACCAACAGCTTGCTTGCTGTCGGAGGAGTATCTAGTCCCCTTTATAAGTCAATATAGCGAATTCAGCCCTTCTGCTAAGGTTCTTAGCACTTACTTCTTTCATCGCATTGAGCTAAAATCACCCAGCTACACTGGTAATTGAGTAATCAAAACTCAATATTTTGCCTTGAGAATAATCGGGAGGTATTACTTTTAATTTGTAAAATACTACATTCCTCCCTGATTTGATATATATGAATTCGAACTGAACTTGAAAAAAACTTCCAGCTTCCTTATTTTCATTCATAAAGCGACCTTCATAACTTTAAGATTTTTTATTTACAAAAATACTTAAACATAATAGCATGTTTGTTCAATTCAGGTTCTGAAGACATTTCAGGTTCGATATATTTATATTTTTTTGAAAAAGTGTGCATTTAACCTATTCAAAAAAGCAGATTTCTTGCAAAAATTAAAAAAATTCGAAATTAAACGACAATTTTCTTATATTACTTATTATTGTTTACTAGAAAAAACTGTGCACTTTCGTTTTTAAGATAATAAATTTAATTAAATTTGAACTGAATTAATTTTGAAAAATTTGATTTTACTTTTTCCGTGACTTATTGGTCGAAAATGGTGTTTTAAACATAACTAAAACATATAATAATTTTTAAACACTTTCGAAGCATTATTAAAATCGAAGTTTGTTCATTTTCGAAGAAACATATCTTGAAGGGAAAAAAATAGAAAAAAAAGGTTTAATTTACAGCATATTTAAATCACATCTTTCATTAATAACCCTATAAATCTCGTGTTGATCCTGAGACTTTTTCTGCTACAATATCAAGTATCCAAACAGTTGCAGATATTGCTAATTTGAGTTTTGGTAAAGCAAGATATCGACTAAGGTAAAATTAGTTTTTATTTTTTGACTGCAGGGAATTTGAATTTGGAAATATTTGTTCAACTTCATCTGACAAGGAAACTATCCCAGGTGTCCCTCACCGATTTTGATGAAACTGCAATATGTTGTAGTTCATCGAAAAATAAGAGACACGTATTTTTTTTTATCGGCCATTAAACACTTTTAAGGGATGAAATCCACCCCTGAAATCCACCCTCGAAATTGGTTTTTTTCA
>NC_046664.1:90369679-90378454 GCF_010883055.1 Belonocnema kinseyi | reverse complement strand
GTCGAAAGCATGCCTTCGAGGTGCCAGGCCATCATCGACTCCGGCGGTGATTGGACAAAATACTAACAGAAAAGCATTTTTCTCGACACCTTGACAAATGTAGTTCCATGTAGAAACATGCGTTTAAATAAAATATTTCACCAAAAAAGTTACCCACGCTTTAACTTGACAGACTGTATTTATTTACTGGGTCATTTATTATTACAGGACATGTACTATTAACTCACTATTAGTATTTTTATATGAAGACTACCTTTTCTGATAGGAATAATATAAGGCGATGAAAAAATAATGAAGTCTATGTTCTACTATGAGAATCAAATAATGTAAATACATCAGTAATGAGGATCATATTTAAGAATGTATAATATAAAAAATGATCCTTTATCACAAAATGATAAGTTGCGATGAGCCATACAATTTTATGGCATATTTAACTTGTTTAAGTTTTTATGTTTAATATTTTCTCTCACTTATTATTCTCAGGTGAAAATTAGAGAGGGAGAGAGAGTTTCACTTCTTAAGGGTGGCTCAATATTGGAATATCCATGATCCTACTTGTTTTTTAAAATAATTGAATATATTTCATGAAGTTTATCTATTTCACTACACCTGTGCTTGTTTGTGCGATATAATTGACGATGCAAGCATGACCTAATGCTAAACAGCACATTGACCGTGACCTTGAAATCGTGATTAGAAATAGAAGCACCATGTAATACATCCGATTCACTAACCATCCTCATTTATATCAGTTAAATTTTCTGTTTGACTGCTTTCAGTAAATAGCTAAATTACAACTCCCATGGAAGCAATTGTTCAAAAATAGTTTGGTTCTTGAAACCAATTTTAAATTGAAAGTGGTTTTTAAACATAAAACTTTTAGGTATGCTTCCAAATATTAAAATACTTTCAGTAAAATAAAATAATTTTTTTTTTATATTCTGAGAAATATTGGTTTGATAAAGAAATGTTCTACGCAGAAGTTGCATATCCAATAAAAATACAGAAACTGCCAAATTGAGACAAGTACATGATTGAAAATGTTATTAATTGAAAGCTTTCAAAAGAAATCTAATTCAAATGGAACACAATTATTGCCAACTTTCAACTGCAAGTATAGAATGATAATCAATGTAGACATTGAAAATTTATAAATTAAAAATAATAAATTTGAATTATTTGTAGAATTTGTACAATTAAACATTTTACTACTTTGAACTTTGAATGTTTGAACATTAAAAAATGTCAAACTCTAGCTTGCAAACTTAGATAAATAATTTGTATTAGCACCGACACAAGTAAACAATTTTAAAGATACGCGTTCAAATTTGGAACATTTCAAATTGGATGGTTATTCAAAATAAAAAATAAAAAATTGAAGTTGATAGCATTTTAGTCTTAAAAATATATATATATATATATATTTTAAGACAATTTATATGTATAAAGTTGGTTATTTGGAGAATTAAAATAATCGAGAAATTGAAAAATAAAAAAAGTTTTATTGAAAAAAGAAAAATTAAATAATTTTCTCTTAATGTTTATTCTTAGAAATTTAAAAAAAGGTTAAAGTTTAATCAACCTTGCGTACTTTTTCGATGAGAAAATTTTTTACAACTGTACTGTTGCCAGTTTAAAAAAATAAGTAAATAATCTTTTATCTTTGATTAAAACTCAACTATTATTCAAACATTGGTATAGGAACCAAAAGGAATTTCAAATTTAAATCGAAAAAAAATTCACGAAGTTCGTAGGATTGATATGATTGTCATTATTACTTTGACCGACTAATTTTTCTTAGTTCCTCATGTAAGTTTTAATTAGAGTCTTAATCTAAAATATCCATCTAGGTAATTTTCTGCACCCTTTTCTTTCTCCAGTTTCCTCATACTTCTCATTTCCATTAGAAAAATTGTGATGCAAAATAATTTGCAAGATTTTGGCACTAACAGATGAAAAATAAATTTCGAGTGCCTAGTGCCTCTTTAGTTCTCGGTACTCAATCGTAAAATTAATTTATTTATAAGAAAACAATGGTAAAGACAGTTTCAAAAATGATTTGGAAAACTTTCAATTTTGGTATTGTACGTGGATTAAAATGTTCTGAATTATTTTCATCTCGCTTTTGGAGACAAAATTTTAAGTCTTGAAAAATATATGTTTTTTTTTTTCAACGAACATGCACTCTATCTTTTAAAATTAAGAAGCCAAAAGTAGGCTTGGAATCAAAGGGTTTAATATTTATAAAAAAATGTTTACAAGAAATAACAGTTATTTATAGGTTTCTATGTTGGTTTTTCCCCTCTTTAGTGCTTTTTCAAATTAATATATTTACATAATTTGAATACAATCATACAAATAAATAAATTTTTATAATTGTGTTATATTTGAAATCTCTTTCGGAATATAACGATTTCGATTAAACTCTTCTCTTTCCATTTCCACTCTAATATCCAGAAACGTAGAAACGCTTGTGAAATAAATGTTATATGCATACCAAAGTAGCAGAGAATTCAATCGAACCAAAGTATAAGTAATTTAAAAGATTAACATAAACTTAGCAGTCAAAGCAGGCAGTTTTAACTATCTTGAAAGTTTTCCTATTCAGTATTCAATTCTAGTTGGTTAAAACTCATTAGGGATGATCGTTTCTCCCCTACACATTTTTAATGATAGAAACTCCTTGGAACATAATCTAAAAGTTTCATAATATTTGAATAATATGTCCTACATAAAATCTCAAAGTCTTGAAAGGAGGAGTCAAATCAAAATTTAATTGAATTTAAAAAGGTTAAAGGAGCTTGAGAAGGGATATCGCGTGACTAATATCAGCTAGGCACAAGTGAAATAGCTTGTAAAGTTCATACACACTGTTCTTTAAGTTCATAAACTGAACGAAATAAATATAAAATACTTTTAATCCTGAAAATATAATTTAAAACATAATCAATCAGGGGTCGCACAAAAACTACATCAAACTTCCAGGGGGAAGGGGCAGGAAGTTTAACAGGTTTTATAACGTAGAAGAGGGGGGGGGGGGGCATAACATATGTGTAATATAATTAATAATAAAAAAATTTTTAATCGTTGAGAAAATCGAAGATAGTGATTTTATTTTAAACGCAAGCATCTAAATACAGATTTTATACTGCCTTCCCTATTCCTCTCTTCGTTGAAAGATAAATCCTCTTAATTGAAAAGTCTAATATTCTATTTTTGTTTCAGAATTAGTTTTTTCTGGTTTTAACTGCAAATTTATCTATTTTATTTTCGGCAGAAAATTGATCGTCTTCTGTTGATAATATATCTTTTTGGTTGAAAATTTTACTTTTCTCTTTAAAATTATTATTAACATTGTAACTATTTCATTATTGGTCTTTTATGAGGAATTAATGTTAAAACTCATTTTAATAGTTGAAGATTTAACTATTCTATTTTTGGTGAAAAATTAATATTTTTGATTGAGAATATAACTGCTTGGTTGAAAGCTGAACAGCTTTGTTTAAAATCTTTCCTAGTTGAAAATTCGATTCTTTTGTTGCAAATTCGTCTTTCTGGTTTGAAAAATTCATCTCTTGGACGAAATTTTATCTTCTTTGGTTAAAATGCAATTGGTTAAAAATAGAACAACTTGGTTGAAAGTTGAATTTCTTTGCTAAACATGAATGTTTCTTTTTTGAAGAATACATTATTAAAGTTAAATATTTCACTATTTGGTTGTAAATTCATCAATTTGGTTGAAAATTAATTCAATTTGTTGAAAATACGTTATTTTTCTTTGAATTGTCAACTACTTGGTTTTAAATGATTATTAATTTTCGTTGTTGTGGAAAATTCAACTAGTTGGTGGAAGATTAAACTTTTGTGTTCCAAATTATTTTTTGTTTGTTCAAAAATCATCATTTTAGTTGAGAATGCTACTCTTTTGTTATAAATGCAAATTTATTTGGTTGAAGTTGAATAAAAAAAAATTAAACCATTCAATTCAGATTCCGTCATCGTAGGTTAAATAATTCAGCTAATGGTTAAAAATTTATTTATTTTGTTGAAAAGATGTAATTTCTGCTTGAATGTTTATGCTCAACTATTTGGTTATAAACGATAACTAATTTTTGTTGTTGAAAATCTGGCTCTTTGTTTGGAAATTCATCTTTGTAGGTAGAAAGTTCTACTACGCGGTTATAAATTCAATTACTTTATTCGAAATTTTATTCTTTCATCGAAAATTAAACTATTTTGTTAAAAATTCATATTTTTGTTTTGAAAATTCAACTGCTTCGCCGACAATTCGTCTTTTTGCACTGAAAATTCATATTTTTTACGTTGAGGAGAGGGGTGGAAAAATGTTCAAAATAATATGACGTAGTTTTTGCAAGGCTTCTCGCGTATTTAGATTCGAAGGCGAGGACCCTAAATCCATTGAGTCAACCAACTGCCAGATGATTTACAAATACCGTAAAATAGACTTTCTTTGAAAAAAAATCGATTGATCTAAACTGGGATAAGAAAAGGCATAAAACACATACAGAAGTAATTTCTGCAATCAATATACCCCAAAATACTTTATATTTGTTTCATGTCACTTAAAAACTGCTATAATTGAAAACATAATTTCGGTATTTCATTCTATTCAAAGTTGAATTATTAAAGAATCAATTTGGTTTTTCTCACTGCATATTTTCCCATTTAAGAATTTCGGATTTATTGAGATCCAAAGATTAGTTTTCCGTTTAAGGTGAAGGCTACTATTATGGTGTGGTTTATACGTCGATCAGAAGCGTTTGCGGATTCTACCCATTTTCACCCCATTGGAAACGTAGGATGATGCAAGTCTTTTTCATGAGAATGGTTAGAAGTAATCGACCCTCCAGATTCAGCCTAACCAACAAGCTTTCAGGTTATTTTCAATGCGCCATAACATTAAGAGGAGCATTTGTTTTGAATTTCAGTTCCATCGATGTCTTTCCAGCTTTTTATTAAAAATGATTATTCTTGAAAAAACAAAGAAATTCAGGAAATGTCAAGATGCTTCCCAGAAAAATTTATTTCTTTTTCGTGACAGACTCTCTGAGTCAGAATCTGTTTAAGAAATGGTCAAAAACCGTTAACAATATATATGTGTAAAATTATTTTTTAGTTTTTATCTTTATCGAATTTTATTCTTAGTGTTTTGCAAAAAAATGTGTCAATTATAATAATTTTGCAAAAATTATAAGAATATATTTATAGCAATTAAACTGAAATTACTAATTTTAACTGGCAATATTTTAAAATGGAATATCAAATGGAAGAAATTTATCATCATGATTATAACACGCCCACGTTGTGGTTTAGGTGCTTGGCTTAAAATGAAAACTAGGTGACGCAAAAGTAAAGAACAGCAGGCAAGGTTGAGTGAGCAATCAGATTAACCCGACAATGTAAGTAGTCTCATTTAACCCTTATTGACCCTACATTTTTTTTAACGCAAGACCCATTATACTTATTTTTATTCTTTTCTCTCCGACGTGTTAATTTTACATGTAAAAACAAATTTCATAATCATTTCCGCGTGATGGCAAATGTATACTAATTAAATTATCAAAGGCTTAGCTCAGTCCGACAAATATTTTTGATCCGGGGAAGAGGACAGCTCACTTCAAATGATCAATCATGTTCTTATTTTTATTTCTTTCTTATTTTTGAAGTAAATAAAATAGTAGGTTTAAATTTTTGAAAATGAAAAAAGTGAGTCCACCACTGTCTGTCTAACTGGATTTTTTTTATTTTTAAATGAAAAGATGTCTTTAAAAAAGTTCTTCCGTCCAATCTTACAGACGTTTTTCAAGCAGTCAGAAGCGCCATCTGTCTTTAATAAGGCCCTTATGAAAAGTTTAAAAAAATCAACTTTTCCTTTTGCAATAAAAAATCCGAAGGACCAGATAGCGGTGGGTTTATATATTTTCTCTTATTTCCTAAAATTACAATGCGATATTAAACTTAGTTTAAAAATAAGTAGGCGAAAAATATATGTTCAGAATAGAGCAATTTATGACATCACGGAATACCATTTGCCTTAATTTGAAATTGAAAATGTTTGATACTTTAATTAATAATTAAGTGATAACTAACTTAATTTTGAGTTTGAGGTCTACAATATTGCATGATTGGAATGGAGAAATGAGCTTGAGGTTGAAAGTGTTCAAATTGGAACAATGTTTTAATTCGCTTCTGTTTCAATCGCTCCAGTTATAACTGCGCTGAATATACAATTTTTCAATTTTTATTGTTTTTATTTTTAAAAAATGTAGTTTTTAAAAGTTCAATTTCAATAATTTTTTAGTTTGAAAACCTCAAAATAAAATTTCTTCAATTTGTATGGCTGCTGCTTTCTAATGGGACAATTTTAAACATGTTTAGTTCATAGATATGTTTCAATTTGAAATTAATAAATTTGGAATGTTCAATTTTTTATTCAATTTGGTGATTTTTCTTGAATTACTTCAAATTGTTTAGATCTGAAGTTCTGAATTGAGTGGCTATTTTTGCAACAGGGTGTTTACAATGTTTGAATGAAAGTGAATGGTGTTTTCTCGGGGTCTCGATTCCCTTTTCTATCTTTCCATTATTTTTACAAAGGATTGAAAGCTCCCGGAGAAGAAAACTGGATATCTCTTCCAAATTGTGGATAAGAAATCGGCCGATTTCTCGCTTTGAAGTACTTTTCCTTCTCGGCTATCACATGTTAGATTGAAAGTGTGTCGAAGAGGGTTAGCGGCCGTCAGAAGCCTGAAACGTGAGCTTTTTGGATACTCTGGGCCCGGGTAAAATTTTTCATTAGTGGACATGGTTGCGATAAAATGTATGGATCTTTATATTAGTTTATTAGCCATTGTTTTATTTGTTTGCAAACCGTGGTGCGTGGTGACTCTGTAAAGCTTTCCACCTTGAATTATTGCTCCAGATATTGATCAGCCGCCAGAAACGGAATTGTTTTGTGGAACAAATATGTTTATTGAATAACTATAGAATATGACTTTTAGATTAATTGATCTATCGCCTCTTCTGTGCATCATTTCCATATCTTTATCGCATTAATTTATAAATCTCCCGTAGCGTAAAAAAGCAAGGACCGAACGAATTAACGCCTACCTCGAAGGTTTAAATAATTAAATAGTTGAACGTTCAAGCAAAAAAAAAAAAACGAATTTTCTACTACATAGTTGATCTTTTAAATAACTAGTTGAATTTTTAGCAAAATGGTTGAATTATTGAACTACATAGATGTAATTTTCAATCAAAGTATCGAATATTCAAACATGGCGGATTAAAAATCAATAAAAAACAGTTGCATTTTCAACCGAATAGTTGAATTTTTAATCCAAAGTAATTGATTTTTTTATAAATCGATTAAATTTTCAACCCTTAAGTTGAAATAAAAAGAAACTTCATTTTCTATTAAGAGGTATTAATTTTCAATAAAGAAAGATGGTTTTTCTACCACCACAATAGAAAAGCTTTTAATCCAAAAGAACGAATTTTCAACAAAATGTTGAATTTTCGACCAAAAAGTATGAATTTAGCAGTTTAGTTCATTTTTCAACAAAATAACTAAATTTTGTTTACACACTTCAATTATCAACATAGCTAGATGTATGTTTAAACAAATGGTGCGATTTTCATACAAAAAATAAATAAATTTTGATACAGCTAAATTCAACGAAAAAGATGCATTTTCAACAAAATATTTAAATCCTCAAGCAAACAGATGTATTTAAAAAAAGGAGATTAATTGTCTACCAAAAAAAGTATTTTAACAAAATACATGAATTTTTCACCAAATAGTTGAATTTTCAACTTATAAAGAATTAGTTTTCACAGAAAAATGGAATAGTTCAATTGTCAGTTAAAAAGATTCATTTTGATCAAAAAAGAAGGGATTATGAATAAAATAATTACATTTTTAACCTGATATGTGCATCTTCAGGAAAAATTGATTTTTAAAAATGTGGTTAAACTTGCAACTAAGTAATGGAACTTTTAACCAAGTAGTTCAATTTTCTAGCAAAAGAGACGAATTTTTTTACAAAGTTGTGGAATTTAGATCACAAAAAAACGAATTATCCACAAAAGCGTTGAATTTTCAACTTAAATATATGATTTTTCAAGGAAAAACATTAATTTTCTTCTAAATAGTATAATTTTAAAATAAATAATTGAATTTTGTGCCAAAAAGACGAATTTTCAATAAAATACAATAATGTCCATAGAAATAGATCATTTTTCAACTGGAAACTTAAATATCCCACCAAATAGTTGGTTTTCTCCCGAGTCAAAATGCTTTGACTTGATTGTGTCTTGAGTTCCTCTTCAAGGCATCGATGTCTGGCTGCGTCTCGAAGCTAAGTCGAGACATATGCGCCTTCTTCATACTTTTATGGCCATAACAGGTAAAACAGCGTTTAATTGTCTTAAATCGAGCCTTGTCTTGGCTAAGACGATGTTTACTTGTCTCCAGACGAGCCTTGTCTTGGCAGAGATGGTCGAACCTTTTTCGGCTCATAAATGAGATTAAAATTTATGAATAAAAAATCTGTAATTATTACATCAGTTATTTTTAATTCAAAAATTCAGAATCTGTGAGTCTAAACGAATATGAAACTTAAAAATTTTCTTAACAAAATTGAAATTTTAACTTTCTAGAAGTATCTCCTAAGCCATTAAAAATACGTAAAAACAAACAACATTTTCGGTATCATCGTCAAACAAGTATTAACAAATGAAAATCAGTAA
>NC_046664.1:90346966-90369579 GCF_010883055.1 Belonocnema kinseyi | reverse complement strand
TTAATCATTTAAAAAAAAGCTTTTATGACAGTCAGAATGAGTCTTTTTGTTAGGACAGGTATACACTCGAAGTTATAAACCGCTCATGTTGGGATCATAAAAATTTGACTCAAGATATAAATGTTTCTCTTCAAGATATAGAAACTTATCTCCAAGACATGCTGAGACATGCTCAAGTCGAAATTTTTGACTTCAGCATGTTTTGATTGGGGCAATTGAAGTCGAACTAGAGTCGAAGCATTTTTACTCGGGCTGACTAAATAGATAAATTTTGAACCAAAAATGAAACGAATTTTTAGGAAAATAGTTTAATTTTCAGCTAAAAAGGCGGATCTTCAACAAAAACAAACAATGCATTTTTAACAAAGTAGTTCAAATTACAAACAAGTAATTAAATGCTCGACCAAAAAAGATAATATTTTAACAAAAGAGTTACTAATTCAGTTCGCATTTTAGGGAAAAATTAGAAAAAGGGAAATTTATAAAACAGGAGGAAAAAAAAAATTAAAAATAAGGGAAAAGAGGGGAATAGGTTATCATTGTTCATAACGTAATTCACACTGATCGCTCCCCTCCCTCTGTTATCAACCATAATTTTGGAAGCGATCCGCTCCCTCCTCACAAATTGGTAACGTAATTTATGAACGGCTCCTGAGGACCTCAGCGGTAAAGGACGAGTGCATCCGAGAAAAGGTTAAAAAAAAACAATAGTATTCTTCCTTAACTGATGGTATAAACCCGGATAGTCCCTTGCAGAATATTCAGTTTTGTACAAAAATTGGACTTAAAAAATGCTTCCAACATTTTGGGCTATAACCATCTGAAGTCTGAGAAACATTTTTTTGTAAATATATAATTTGAATACGAATTAATTTATGTACTCACCAAGCATTCGAATGACATTTCTCTGTGAGTTGCTCTTTCTGCCACTGCCGCAATGACTGAGACTCCCGACGATTGGTGTCCTCTTAACGGACGAGATCAACCTCGACCTCCGAAGCTTGACCCCTATGAGAATGTAGAGGACGATGATGATCGTCATTGGCACGACGAATAGTAACATAGTTGAAATCTCGAAAGCGTGTTCAAGCAACTTCCTTTTTACTGTACAACTGGTCATTTCGTCAACTACTGTACCATTTACATTGATATTGTAAACGATTCCATATTGAACGGCTTGAGGTATCGCCAAGAATAGGGCCAGGATCCATATGCCGATAACAAATTTAACAGCTCGGGAGAGCTTGGACATTGTGTGCGAGATGAAGGGATGACAAATGGCCACGTATCTGCAAGAAGAATTGCTTGTGTTTGGAAACTTGAATCTTACTAAGGTAAGCTGCCACTTGGCTTGACAGCGGACATCCTATAGTTCGAACGGGAAAAAGAATTGAGGAGCCTAAAAAATGATTATTTTCTTGGCCCCCTTTCTTTGCCCTTTCGAATGTTTTATTTGTATGCTTTAGGTAAGTCGTGTTGAAATAGCAAGTTTCTTTACATTAAAATCAGACCATACACAAAAATGATACAGTTTATAGCAAGAATCAGGGACTGCCTGAAAGTGATAGAAAAAATTATTTTTCAATAAACTTTGAACTGCTATCTCTAGATTTATTAGTAAATTAGATAATGTATCTGAAATTATATTAATGATTGAATTAAAATGATATTTTAAACTGACATAACGAAATGGAACGAAAGCTTCGGGTTTCTGGTAAGAATCACTACACTATTATAAAAATCTTTGGTAATTCTCTACTAGAATAATTTCCGGATTATGATGACCATCACGAGTGACGATTACTGGAATATTTTAGACATTAGCTTACATGGGAAAATATGTAGTTTAGACAGAAAACAAATCAATTAAATAAAACTCAAATATATTTGAGTATAGTAATTATAAGGTAAACTGTTAAATCAGTTGTAAATTTCAAACGTACGTGAAATAAAGACGGAATTGGGATAGGTATTATATTTTTGACTTTTTTGAATGTTCAGTTTCTGATAATGTAATGTTTAAAAATCGTTCAACTGTAATCGAAGAAGCATGACATTATTTTTAAATCACGTTAACACTTTTTTTGTCGTGTCAAAATGATGAATTCTTACTTTTTTGTACGATCCTCATACCTGAAAGACCAATAAAAAGAAAAAATATGGTTAATAACTAAATACTAACATGTTTCTTCAATTCGAGCTAAAGAAATGTCAAGCACTACATTTCAATTCTTTAAAAAAATGGGCACCTAATGAAATAAAAAAAAAATTTTTTTCACTTCACAAAAAATATAAGTTCTAATTAAATTTTGTGTTCAGATTTTAATTGTAAATTATAGCTCATAATAAAAACTGTAATCAAACTAAATTTACCATAATTTATGGGCCTATATGACATTAACCGATTAAAAAAAATTTTATACTTTGATTCGGTTTCCGAAATTTTAGTTTTTCGGCCTTCCCTAGTTTATGTAATCGTATCAATCATAATTGAAGGGATAATGATGACGACTGGATATGGACCAATGTTGCGAAACTTTGCTTCCAATAATTTCAAGCAATTAAGAACACTATTTATCGATACATATCAGAGGTATGTAGAAATCATTTCTGCTTTTATTCGAAAAAATTAATTATGAAATTATGAGAATGACAACTGGATAAAGGCCTTTTTTTTCTTCTCTCCTACACGGAAAAATTCCCCGGAAAGTACTCTATTGATAATTCTACGGAAAATCCGGTTGGAAATTCCCTTGAGTTCCTGTGGAAATTACACTGTTTGCATTATATATAAAAAATAAATCTTCCTCTAGAAAGTTATGTTCTAAATAAAGACTGACCGTACTTCCCATTACATGCCATTATGCAACAACTTTCATGCACATTTATCGTATTTTGTTCAGCTGGTGCGCTTGGAAGATTTCATGAAATGACAGGTCGTCTGAATAACCGTAGGGATGTGGTCAATCCCTATTTATAACTTAACTTCCCCGGGGAAGATATACTTTTTACATCTGGTGTACTCGAAAGTTGTTGTACAATGAAGGGTCTTAAGAAAAATAGGTGAGTTGCGGCAAATCTTCCTTCAGAACTCAATTTTCACGAGAAAGGTGTATTTTTTAGACCTTATGTACTCGAAAGTTGCTGTGCATTGACGGGTCCTGAGAAAAATCAGTGGTGTACGGGAATTCTTCATTTGGAACATAACTTCCTCTAGAAATAAGAACTGTCATTTACTTTTGGTGTATTCGGAAGTTTATGCATAAAAAAATTCCTCGAGGATGATATATTTGGTACGCCTAGTGTAAACGAAAGGTATTGGGACGAGGGCAGAAACCTTCGGAAATCGACCGGGTGGGGGTTGTGGGAAGATAGTATAGCGTTTTCTTTGAACTTCCTGGATCCATATCAGGCTGAAATTTGTAGCCGGAAACACAGAAAAACATATAAATTTAAAAAAAAGGTTTACACCTTTCTAAAACATTGTAAATAATGGCCACATACTTCTATTATTTTGTAACAGATTTTGTATCATATGGTATAGAAATAAGTTTCGCAAAGTTGTATAAAACACAGACTTTTAAAATTTATGACATGGAAAATTGGATAAGCCCCCACCCCCCTTCCACACCGAAAAAATAATGTTCTATAATGATTTCACATCTTCAATTTATAATGTTCTTGGGAAATACAGCTTCTGTAATTTTAACAAAAATTGATATTTGGAAACCTATATACATATGTTGTAAAAAAATTTTTTTTCTTCCTGTAAAATTTCATTTCTGATACTTATCCAGGTTTCACTCTCATGTATTGAATTTTAGGGAGATGAATTGAAAATAACTGTAAGATTAGATATTTAAAAAAATATAATTTTTTATGGAATAGAATATCAATCTACATTTAATTTGAACACATTTGTAAATATACGATTTATATTATATCTTAAAGAATCTGAATATCGAATTTTTACTATTTCAGAAATCAGAAAAACCAATTGATTAATTTGATTATGAAGCAATCTTTGTGCAAGACGAGAAGTGACGCTAATTATAAGCGAAAAAGTGAATTTAGAAACCATTTTAGAACCGAAATTTATGAAGAACCGTGATTTGACTTTGCCCTTTTGGGTAATTTGGCGGTAGAAAATAATTTAAAATAGCACATAACATTATGTTTTGACTTATAAGATTTATCAGAGTCTGGGGAGACATATACATATAGTTCTGCCCATGTAATTCTTTAATATTCTCAGATGTTTGCGACTTAATTAATGTTCCGTTCTCGCGACATCTGGAAGATGGATCGCGTAAACGCAGAAATGCCTCTGAATGGGGAATGACAAGAGTCAAACCGATTCAAAATATTTGTTTGTTAGTTGTGAAAACACAATTCATTACACTTTCCATTTTATTTATTTACTAGTTGATTTTTGTATCAAAACAGAATGATATTTTTAAATAGGGAATAATGATGTAACAGCTTCGTACTTATGACATAGATATTCCTCCAGATTAAAGTCCCTCTAGACGGAGTCTGGCAGAGCTTCCTACCCATTTTTTTTCGTGATAAAATTGATGAAAGTACACATATTTTTTGAATTTCTCTAGATAAAATTACGTTTATTTTGCTCTTTTTTGATTACATTATGCCTTCACATGAAATCAGTTTTCATAATTTAATCAAAAAGTTCAGTAAGATAGTCTACGTTTTTTTCTGTTTAAACATGTATAAGTATATATGTATGCTTTTTTAATATCTTGATGCGACAGAAGGGCATACCTGCATTTGTTTTAGATATACATGCAATTTAGATGCATGTTAAGCATACGCTGAAAAAAGGAGATAAAATTAAATGGATGAAATACGAGATGAGGAGGTGGATTTTGCAGTTTCGATAAAATTTATCAAGTGCATAATAATGCATTAGATAAGTGCTATAAATCTAGAAAGCAAATGGAATTTTTCTGAAAATTTAAATGAAACGGGATCATAGAATACCATACATAAGTTTAAAATAAAAACCGTCGCTTTAAAAATCCATGCAGACTTAATTGCGATCGCGGTCTTTTTATCAACAAATCGTATTTCAGTTGCAGTTAAAAGGGAAAGTAGGAAATCTTGGACGACATGCTTTAGGTTCAAAGCACAAAACTGGTTTTTATCTTTATTTGTCCGAAAGATGCTTTAACTTACTGATCCCACTTCTTTCCTTCTTCCGGAGTTTCTGATAACAAATGGCATTCTCAGTAGAATTTTTTATTGTATTTTTTTATATTCCATGACATGACCCAGTTCTAATTGAAAGTTCTTAGTTTAGCCAAAATAAACAAGGCTGCATTCTCGATGATCATCTGAACTTCGAATTCTCAGACGCTTATTGTTTAAAAAAACTTTAGAAAAAGAATTTCAGCCTTCTCAGTCATAAATTAAACTTGATAAATAGCACAACATCAGCAGCACGCCAGAAAGTACGAAGTTCTTATTTTATTATACAATGAAATAATGATTGCTATTTATTTGAACTACCACAAAAAACAGGTTGAATGCAAAGCACTCGAGACCAGCTTTATTGCTTTAAAAACAAAAGGTATTTAAATTAGAAAAAGAAAAATTGAAAATATATCAGGGGTTCTGAATTTGCTAGTCATAATTTTCTTCATTATAAAAAGATAGGAAAGCAGAAAACTTTTATTAACAGGATTTTAAAGGCTAATGAATTGTTTTTAATCAAATTACAGCAAGTTTCTTTTTTAAGAAATTTTAACCCATTTTTTCAATATTATTAAATATTTAACATTGAAACATTAAATTACGATTAATTACATTTAATTTAATCAGATTAAATTACGATCAAAATTGCTATATTTAAAAACCTTAACTTTTAGAGTACAAACAAGAATTCTTTAAAAAGGTTTGATTTTTTTAACAGCCGCGTCTAGACTGAAATGCGAGTTTATCGCTATTTTTTAACTTAAATTCCCTTTAGCCCCTTTCATGGTGCCCCAAAAACTTCCCTGTGCAAGAGAAATAAGGATTTTGCGGAATATTGCCCTTAACTATTGCATTTTTATCATAGATCCTGATGAATAAATAAATTACAAACTTTTATGAAATTGTAAATTTTAATTGTTTAACCAATTGTATTTCCATAGAATATAACAGAATAGGTATATTTTGTGAATGTCATGGGCCTATTTAATGAACCTGGAAAGAGTATATTTTAATTTCTATTGTTTTTTCATGCTTGAAACAATTTATTTTTGTTTAAATCTAACTCATTAACGGAACGAGCTAGAAAAGCATACTTTCTTGTCAGTTTCTTAAAAAGTTCAGAAGTTTAGCCTAAATATTACCTCTTTAATTTACATTTTATTGTTTTAATTATTTATATTTTTTATAAAAATAATTATCTTGTATTTTCGCGAATTAATGGTATTTTCTTAATAAATATATAGACCTAATTTATGTTTGTAAAGAGTCAAATTTTTTACTTTATTTGTCTATTTATTGTTTAAACATTTATAATGGTTTAAATGCAACTTTTGACATAAAAAAGCTACAGAAAAGTTTTTTTCCTTATTTTTTCGATCCCTTCCATTACTTTCTTCCAATTCTTAGATCCTTTAACCCACAACTAATTGTTATAAGAATTTATACTTTCTAAAAAAGATGCTTATCTTTTATGATCACAAATAAATCTCACTTTAAGTTTTTGGATAAATTAGAGCAATTAAAAATAACGAAAACGTTCAAAAATCAATTTTCATATAGTATTCAGAAAATAGCATTACTTTGCGCTATTTTAATATATTATTATTTTTAACTAATAAATATTATTTCACCAATTAGCAGTAGGTTTCTAGCTTTTTCCGTTTAAAAGTTACATTTAAACAAAAATAAGTTGTTCAAACAATCAAAAAGTAATTAGAAAAAATTATACGCGCTTCGAGTTCATTAAATAGACCACATCATTCATAAAATACCATAAAAATGTATCAGGGGGTGGGGTTAAAATAAAAAATTATTTATCGACTTGTGTCCCTTGAAGAGTTTTCATGAGATTAGGAAAGTATTGCCTATACTTTATTGTAGATTTTCTACATTTTGGACAGAATTTACAAAAGCATTTGTTTGCCCGTGCTATTCTTTGGGAAACTTTAGGGGTATAAATATATTTTTGTTCTGAAAACTCCAAATATTTTGGTGTAAATCTTGATGCTATTTTAGAAACATTAATTTATTAAAGAGTGTTGACTTTATTCTCAGTATTTTTCAAGAAAAATATCATTTTAAATCTTATTTTAAATTGTGCTAAATTGCCAGAAGCAAGTGAATAATTTGCAGTGAAATGCCACTGATTCAGATTAAGAGAGCTCTTTGTACGAAAGTTGCATCAAAGAGAATTTTATTGTGTGTCTTCATTTTATTTCAACACAATACTACGAATGTTTACAAAGAATTTCTATTTCTATTTGATAGAAATGAAAGAAGGGTGTAGAATTCGTTAGTTTAAAAAAATTGGGAATGGATAGATTTACTGCATTAGATTTGAATAGTCTTTGGTCATTCAAGCCAAAAAGAACTTTTGGAAATAATTTACAAAATCTTTAGTGCTAAGATGAAAAAGTTCTTAGTTCGTTCTTTACATTTTTCAAACCTGAGTTAGATAGTGTTAAAATAATTTATAATTGAAAAAAGGTCAAGGTATACCTATCTACCTACATAACCATTCAAAAAACCTCCTTCAAGAGCACAAATTGAGCTCAAACTGGTTCAAATTTTTTTCTTTTTATCTGAACTACTAAAATTTCTTACGCCAAAAATTGGAAAAAAGTGGCAGGATTTTTCAGAAACGTGAGAAAACATATATTTTTTTTATGTATTTTTATTGGTGATCTTTCGAACAAAAAATAGCAATGTTTGCATTCTCTTGAAACTCGAAGCAAAATTTCTAAATTTGAATAAGTCAGAATTGCTACATCATTTCAAATCAGGCAAAATTTCAAGAAAAGTAAAAAATTTCAAAATTTAAAAAAATGGATAAAGATGTGCGTACATATTCCTGTATTTTTACCATTAAATAATAATATTCAAATGCAAATCATTCAGAAACCCTATGCTGGATCTCTCTGTCTGATTTGAAATGAAATGTGTTAGAGAAGAAAACACTTGCTTTTCGATATGTCCCTGGAAATTTTTGAAATAGGATATTCATTGGACTAACCTTTCAACAGTGAAGGCCGTGATAGTGAGAACTGTAGCATTAGCCGAAATCTCAGCGGCGAAGCTCTGAACCACGCAGAAAATTTCCCCGAAAGGATAGGGGTAGTGATTCCAAATATAGTACGTTTCTGGTGGCAGGCCAGAAGTCAGCAGCAACAAGTCCGAAATGGCGAGACTGAAGAGGTAGTAATTGGTTGCGGTGTGCATGGACTTGTTCCTCGAGATTACGACACACGTCGACACATTTCCAATGAAGCCCGTGAAGAAGATGGTTATGTAGATTATCGTAATTGGTAACACAACGTATATCGAGTCTCTACGTGCTTCTTCTACATCACCCACACTTTTAAAAAATTCTCGCTCTGAACTCAAATTATTCAATTCAAGAGTAGCCAAACTGGAGAAAGTGTCATTCATCATGACTGAAAAATATATCTTCAGTCTCAAATAATACTTAAATTAACTTCCATTAAGATCAAACTCTATAATTCAATACCACTACTACTCAATAATGTCTATAAAATGTCAGACTGACTGTAATAGAAAAAAATTTAAAAATGTTCTCATAATGAAGATTATGCTTAAAGACTTTCCTTCCAATTTTTCTACCATGTGATGAATCAGCATAAATCGGAATCAGCAGAATGAATTTTACACTTGCCCTTGATTCAATTAGTAACGTTTAACTGAGAGGAATTGAATGAACACGTGCAGGGCATTCCGAACATAAACGCATCGATTAAAGAGAAGTGTATACCAACGTCAATGTTTCGTACCTCTTAACCAGCACCTCAATGAATAAAAAGTACACTTTCACTTTCCACAGAAATCAAACACCTCGAGAGCTTTTTTTGGAATATTCGTAATTACAGGCTGGTACACTTTTTTCTAAAAATTTAACTTCAATACTACAGTTTCACCTTCATTCAGAGCGATCTCGAATCCAAGAACACAACTGGATAGTTGCGGCCAGCCACATGCAGATTTAGTGGCGTTTGTAAACATTGTGATCGAGGAAGGAAAAACTATGAGAGCGTTATTAGCGTCGCCCTACTCTTTTCGACTCTATTAATAAAGTTTATTTCAAGAAATTACTTTTTTCACTAGAGCATTGGTAATTTAAAAACCAGTGGTTCTTGCTTAGTGATTTCTGCTCACAAAAAGGTTCTTCTTTTTTTAAAAGCGCAGTCACATTTTCTTTTTTTTTTTAATTCGTTAAATCTCTTTCTTTTCAATTGTTCCTTTTTTTGGAAAAGATAACGCGAGTTCTATAATGCGACGTCGTTGACTCAAGAATCAGGAATGAAGATTCGAGCCTTTAATTCAGGAAAGGATCGTCGGTCTCCCAGTCAGCTACACTGGGAGCGAGGCAAGGCGTGAATTTGAAAGAGGCTCAGCATCCCAGAAGAGCGGAACAGCATCTCCCACTTTTTCACTTCTCGTTCGTCGCGTGCCACCTTTCCGGCTTCTGCCTGAATGTCGCGATTAGAATTCCTGAAAGAAAGAGAGAGGAAATGAGTTTTGGAAATATCGAGCAATTCGAGAGTCTGCAGAGAGCAATCGGGAGGATGAGTTCAGGGAAAAGGCAAGATCCTTCTTCGAATTGGAGTCTGGCGCCAGGGTTCGTTTTAGATTTTGGCATTTGCGGATTAACATACTGTTGAGTCAAATAGAGAATGTTTTTCATTCCCGGTTTGATGTTATTTGGACCTCTCCAACTCGAAAAAATGGGAAAACTTATTGCGATGTTTTAAATTATTGGGCAAAACTCTGAAAATTTGAATTTTTTCTTTTTTAGTAACTTAAAAATGTCAATGTTTTTGCAGACAAATAGATATTTTTTATAAACACTTAGAAGTATTATGCTAAGAGTGATAACAAAATAGGAATTTCGAACTGCAACTTCCATTTTCGATTTTTGTGTCTCTTCGGGGTAAATAATAAGAGTTTAGAAAAAATAAATATGCATACTTAAGGAGATATCTGCTAATAAATTTTTATGAAGAAGCATTCATCATAACCACATTAAAGAAAACAGTAATTTTACATGTTTATATGATTTTTTCTTTAAAGTTAAAAATAATTTAAATGAAAGTTACAGACCTTTGAGTAAATGAGACTGATAGTCCGTGCTTCTTTTTTACAATTTCCCTCGCATTTCTCCTAAGGTATGCACAAATATAAAAAAAAACTTAGAAAAAAATACTATTTTTAGTAAGTCGCATCTTTTATATTCAACATCATTTTGCGTTATGATCTTTACTGTTTTCGACAAATACTCATTTTTTGTAAAAATAGACAAACTTGCCATGTGTGACTTCTAAATATAATCAGATTTATATTTCCTTCCACGTTATTTATTTTTAACACACAATGCAAAAAAATCGAAAATTTAATTTGGATCAGATTAATTTTTAAATGAGGGAAAAACACAATAAGTATTGTACTTTTTCCTGGGAGGGAAGTAGGGGAGGGAGAAATAGTGGAAGGTGGGGGAGTATAGGGCGAGTAAGGAAGGGGTAATAGGGGAAGTGATGGGGGAGGGGAATTATTCGAGAGGGTGTAGGGAAGGGAAAATATGGGAGGGGGAATTCGAAAAATTTGGAAACTTGAAATTTGAATTTGCATATGCGCGTGACGCATAATTTGACTAATATATTCTTTTCTTTACATACTTTAGAGTAATAATATATTTTTAGCACGAAAGAATAAAGAAATGGTCTTAGATTTCGGACAAATGCACATAGAACAGAAAAAAAATGTTAATATCTTTTTTCCTTAAATTTTTTTAACCAGTCTAGACGACTAAATATTGTCATGCATTTGGAATTTGTTCCTAATCCCTCTCACATAAACTTTGTAGAATCGCTCGACTTTCACTTGTGTCTTATTCGTTTTTCAAGTTATGACAGTAACGATTTTTGATTTCATTAAGGACTGAATTCGCGGAGTATAAATTTCAATATTTAATGAAGAGAAACAAAATAAAAGACATGAATAGCTTCTGTAGATTGTATAGGTTGTAAATCACTTTGCTTCCAAAAATATATAATCTTTTTGGAATGACATTTAAATATTTTAAACACACAAGGTGTTCAATAAACTTGCTATAGTAAATGCGACCAATTCCAAATTCAGTATTCATAAGTTCATATTACATTTAAAATACTAAACTCCAATAAATTCGTGTATTATGATACTTTAGAGCTTCATAGTTATGAATTGGCTAAGAGGCTATCCATAAAAGACATACGTAACACACATTTTGCCACTGTTATGAAACTTAGTACTAAAGGATTTAAATATTTTACTTTTTTTTAATCTGCCGTCAAATCTAGAATAGTAGATCGCCAAGGGACGTATATTAGTAAATAGTGCAAGTTCCGATAATCTTGAAAAATGATGAATTAGTCATTTCAAAACAAGTGAAAGAAGTTTTGTTGTATAAATATTTTGTATAGAACAATTGAAAAAAATCTGCCCGCTACGCGGGCTTATTCTCATCCCGCGCTGCGCGCGCGGCTACCTTCGCTTGCAAGTTTGAACGCGCCCATGGCGCGCGACTGTTAGTTCTCGCGCTTCGCGCTCGATGTTGTATATATCGCGCGCTTCGCGCTCGATTATGTATTATGCGCAAACATTTTAAAATTAAGACTCAAAACATCCACCACTGTAATTTTGTGATTGTGAATTCTCTTTATTTAAAAAAGCTTAGCTTGAGAGTTTGAGCGCATCTACGGCACGAGACTGAGGGCAATCGCACTCCGCGCTTAGTCTTTGCATTTCTTTCGCATTCGGGCACAGACCTTTTAAAATCCAATGTGAACGGACCAACAATGTAATTTTGTGTTTTTGAACTCTCTTTTGTTAAAGCTCTTTTGGCTTTATCGCACACATTCTCATCACGTTTCTCATGCTTCGCACTCGATTTTGTCCAACCTTTCAACTTTTCTACATTAAACACAATACTTTTATATCAATTATAATACATTTTTTATGTAACTCTGCTAGGGATTACTTATTAAAAAATTGCAAAATAAAAAACAAATTGTATTTAACATGATAATTTTTGTATTTGTTTCTTATTTTGCTTTAAATTGTATTCTAAGCTGATCTCAAAGATGTGCCATTTCAATAAATGTATATCATTACAATTAATAATATGCATAAAAATTGAATAATACTAATTCTTATTTCCTTGTTTTTATAATTTTTTTATTTTTAATGTTGTTATTTACGATTAAACAAAAAATACTGCGCATCTGCACAGGGTATAATACAGGAACCTATATAGGGTCCGATATAGGAGCCTATGTCGTCTTTCGTCTTTTCTGTGCTTTTTCCAATAAGTTAATTTTTTAATTTTTAATCTTATGTTTTACGATTAAAATAAAATCTACTCGTCCTATCGAAAAATAATTAATAATAAATTTATTGATCTTTTTAGGCAAACAACTTTTGTCTGGTAATTTAAGTTCATACCGTATGTCGTTTTTTCAAACAAATTTAATATTTTTATTTAGAATGTTATTTTTTACGGCTAAAGCAAAAACTGTCTTATCAAAAATTATAGCTCTTTTTTGGATGAACAAGTTTTGTCTCATTTTTTCTCGTAGCTTATATCGAAAAGTGATTCATTCTTAATTTGTAGTTCTTTCCAGAGCGCGCAATTTGAGTTTTTTTCATTTTTTTCGTATCTTGCATAGTTTGACCAAAAAATGGAATTTTTGGATTTTTCATTATTTTTGGTACGAACAAATTTGGAGTGTTCAACTTTTGGACCAAATTAAAAATGTTGTTATCATAATCTTGTAGGGCTTTCAAAAAGCAACGTTTTTCTTCCGTAGACTTTTTTTCGTATCATGCGTTGTTTGGCTTAAATCATTCATTTTAGTTTGTTTTTCTTGATTTTGAAAATGCTATAACTCTAGTAATTTTTGATTTTTCAAAAAAAATCATTCGGATAAACTGTTAAAGTTTTTAAATTCTATGAATATCCGTATATAGAATTTTTGAATTTTTAAAAAAGTGGTCTTAAAAATATTTAAAATGTGCCCACTTTTTGAATTTTCATTTAAAATGGCTGGCTAACGAACTTGACCTTTAGTTTAGGACACTAAACGAGGATGCAAAGGGCAATCTTATAGATTAATTTTGAAAAGTATACAGACAGACATACATGCAGACATACAGACATACAGACAGACACATTCGTAAAAACCTGTTTTTCGGATTCAGGGGGTCTCAAAACGTGGACATTTGATAAAAACTGGGGGGGGGGGGTTAAGTTTTACACAAATCTAACACCTTCTCTAATGAAAATTTAAAAATCAAATAATAATCTATGTATATTGATATTGAAGTCTTCAAAATTCTATCAAAATCTTTAATTTTATTACTAAACTTTAACAAAATACAGACTTCATAGATCAAAATTCCCTCAATACAAAAAAAAATAGAGTGATTTTTCACAAAAATAAAAACAAAATAGGAGAATAAATTCTTTAAATCCCTGAAATTCATAAGATTTCAAGTCGAAATGTATTGCATTTTCTACAAAATCATTGAGTTTTGAAGTTAGAAAGTCGAATATTTTAGAAAACACTTGACTTTTAAGCCCGAGAAAAAACGAACTCTCAAGAAAAAAGTTAATTTTTAAATAATTAAACTTTCGAGTAAAAGGGACGAGCTTTGTAGAAAATAGTTATAATTTTAACTAACCAATTCATCTAGAAAAATTAATTTTCAGCCAAATGCTTGAATTCAAAAAAATAGATTAAAGTTTGATAAAAATAATTGCATTTTCAAACTAATAGGTGAGTTTTCAAGCCAAAAAAATGAATTTTCTAGGAAGCAGTTGAACTTTTAACAAAAACTTCATTTTCAACCAAAAAGATGAATTTTGAAACAAGAAAGATGAGTTTTCTACCAAAAAACATAAATTTTCAAACATTAAAGAAAGAATCTTCTATCTGAAAATATGAATTTTCAAAAAGACAATTAAATTTTCAACAATATTATTGATTTTTTAACAAAATGGTTAAATTTTTAACTAAATAGACGAATCTGAAAGACGAATTTTCAGCAAAAGTAATTATCAACGAAAACAGTTGTATTTTTCCCTAAAGAATTTATTCCTTAAGCTAAAAAGGCGACTTTTTTAGAAGACAGTTGAATTGCAACAAAAAAGTTGATTTTTAAATAAGAAAGATGAATTTTCTACCAAAAAAGATAACCTTTCTATGTAAAAAACGAATTTTCTATACAAAAAGACTAATACTCATAAAAACAGTTAAATTTGTGACAAAAAATGTGACTTTTTAACAAAATAGTTACATTTTCAACCAAATAATTGAATTTTCAAACAAGGGAAATGTATTCTGAACCAAAAATATAATAGTAGACTTTTCGAACAAACAGAAATAACTTTTAACCAAAGGTATTTGATTTTTTTGAAGTTCCCCAAGTGCATTTTTCATTTAAGTGAAAAAACGAGGAAAAGGGTCAATTTTCTTCCAAATATGGGAAGAAAGTGGAATTCTTTAAAAAGGTGATAAAGAGGAGAATATAGGAAAAGTTTGAATTCTGCGTTACACTTCAATATTTTGGACACATAGATTTCGTGTAGGGTTGATCTGTAAAAAATATCACGCAACAGTATCGAATTATCCCCTCTCCTTTAAAAGCTGTTACATAATTTATGGATCGCCCCTAATTAGAAGATTATTTACTCGGTTTAATGGTAAATGCTAATTTTGCTTTAAACGGCAATTAGAAGACTTAAAAAAGGATTTATATATTACAAAATTAAAAAAATTAATATTTTAAATCTACTGCTTCTCCACTTAAGTCAGGTCAATGTGATTTAAATTCACGACACTAAGCCACCCTTTATTTCTTTCATCGCTATTTAGTACAGTAGAGCTACTTAATAAAAATTTAAAGAATATATTCTTAAAAAATACCATCTCCGAGTTTTTATTTCCTACCGCTTGTAACTTATTTCATTATGTAAATTGTTGTGGAAGAAGGGAGCTAAGTAAAGAATGTGAAGTTTGTGTGAATGAAAAAAAGGATCTTATAATGATTCTTATGGGGGAGTAAAAGCATTTTTATGTATAATAAGAATAGTATAATTTCAGGACTAAAGAAGAGAACAATTTATTATCACATGAAATCCTTTATTTCTTCGCTGAAACGTTTGTTATACATTTTTTGGCTTAAGGCTTTAGAATTAAATGATTAGCATATCAAATCATGTGTGTTACAAAAAGCTGAAATTTCAAGTATTTCTTAATTGTACACATTCAAAGTTGATTTTAAGTTAAGCTCTTTAGAACTTCGTCATCAAAATTACAAAATGTAGCGTCAGTTTATTAAAATGAAACTTTTAATTCATTCAATTTTGAAGAAAGAAAATTTTATATTTCTGTAAGTCTATATATTTAAAGACCTTGAAGAGTACATTTTTGTATATAGAAAACGGACTAGAAATTTATATATTTAAATTTTTTAATACATTTTCTGGGAAAATTGAAACCTCTTAAAAAAATTGTAAGTGATAAGTTGCCGAAAATACTCCTTGATCTTGTTTATCGTATTTTAGTGCAAAATTCTATAAAACGACCAAATTTTTATTATAAACAGCAGAGAATAATTGTTCAAAAGAAAATCAAGAAAGATACGCAAGATTTTGTCACTTTAAATAAACATTTTTTGTTTTTCAAAAACACTGTGAAAAATATTACCTTAGGGCTAATTTCGTATAAGACGCAGAGATATCTGTAGTTTTTATAATGAGACATATTGTCTTTTTTTCGAGGAAGGTTTCATTTGGGTTCGAAAAAATTAACCTGAAGCGAATATATAAGTAAAATTCAAAATATGGTCTTCATTGAATGTTTCCTAAACAATATAATGTCGAAACAGTTAAATATAATTTAGGACCCCAATTACATTTTCATTGCAGTTTACAATAGCAGAGCCTTTAAGCAATAGTACTGCCATACAAATTTCAATTTTTTTATGTGAATAAGATAGCACCCAGTGTTTCCGAATGGATTTTTCGTGCTGAAAACGAATCTGGATTCAAAAACTTCCAATCACGTCACGTTTTTGAGAAAATATGGGTTGAAACCCCTAAAAACGGCGTTTTTAGCCATTTTTTAAAAATTGTAGAGCTGAAGCATGACATGCTACAAACTGCGCTACTATCAGAAATACAAGGCTGAAACAAGCCCTTTCAAATGAACTCTATGTTAAATATAGTCCGCCATATTGGATCCGCCTTTTTGAATTTTTTAAACCTGACTGCATATTCGTAATCATTTTCTTCCTCCACCCCTAGAAAAAACACACCTCCACGCTCTAAGGACGCATGTGATTAATTTGACATATGGCTCATTTGAAAGGACTTGTTTCAGCCTTTAATTTCTGTTATTGGGGAAGTTTGTAGCACGTCACGGTTCAGCTCTACAATTTTTCAAAAATGGCTAAAAACGCCGTTTTCAGGGATTGTAACCCCTATTTTCTCAAAAACGTGACGCAATGGGAAGTTTATGAACCCAGATTCGTGTTCAGCACGAAAAATCCATTCGGAAACACTGGGTGCCAACTTATTCGCAAAACTCATGTAGGGCAGAGTAATTAAAATTGGAAGATTGTCGACAAGGCTATATTATGTTTGAAAATTCATTGACAGGACGTCACATACGAGCTATAAGAACCTAAAAAAAATATATATCATAATCAAAGTGGGTTACCTTTCGCGATCTTGTAATTTAAAATATGATGACCTCTAAGTGGCCGTTCAAAAACTGCGTTACGCTATTTCGAACACTTTTTCCACCCCTTCTCTTCTTCGACACAAATAATCACATAATGCTCATCACCTTTCTATTCTATCTTTCTATTGAAAGATATAACTTTTCAACCAAAGACATGAATTTTCAAGTTACGAAGTAGATTTTTTGTAAAACAGTCAACTATTAAACTCGAAAAGACAACAAACTAAAAAATGAATTTGAGATCGAACAGTTGCACTTACCACCAAGTCATTAAGCTTTTAAGCAAAGGAGACTAATTTTCAATCAAATAGTGGAATTTTCAACTTATGAAGATCAATTTTCAACCCATTATGTAGTTAAATTAAAAAATAATTATCATACAAACAGTTTCTTTTCCAACCAAATAGTTCAACTTTCAAGCAAATGGCATAACCCAAACAAAATAATTGATTTTTTAACAAAATATTTTATTTATCATCAACAAACAATGAATTTTCAAAAAAAACTTTTTTATATTGTGATATTTTAATTTGAAATTTAAAACAGTTAAATATAAACAAAAGAGACGAATTTTAAGCAATATAGATAAATTGTCAATCAGGACAGACTAATTTTTTAACAATTTCTTGCATCTTTAACCAAAAAAGATAATAAAATGTATACCAAAAGAGATGAATTTTCAATAAAGACATTTTTAGCATTCAAAAGAGAAGAAAATGTCAATCAACTTGTTTAATTTTCTACAAAATAAAAGAATTTTCAATCTACAAAGACTAATTTGATACAAAACAGTGGAATCTTTATCCTGAAAATATGACTTGTCAACAAAAAAGTTAATTTCCAATTAAATAGTTTAATTTTAAACAAATACGTCATTTTCTAATCAAAAATAGAATTGTTAGCGATTTTAAATTATTATTTCAATTTTTTATTTTCAATTCTTAAAAACGAATTTACAACTAAATGCCTAAATTTTCAAACAAATAGTTGAATTTTAAAATAAAAACGATCCATTTTTAACCAAAAATGAAATAGTTTAATTTGTAATTAAAAAGTAATTTTCTATTTAAAAAAGAATGCGCAACAAAATTATGGAATTAAAAGCAATGATATGAATTTTTAAAAAGGAGTTGCACCAAAAATACAATAGTAAACTTTTCTATATATTTAAAAGAATTAACTTTCGACGAAAAATAGTTTGATTTTCTTATTGGGTTCAATTAATTATTCTGTTTGCATTGAAGCGAAAGAAGGAAAAAGGGAGAAAGGGGGAAAATTCTTGAAAACAGGATTAAAGTGGGCAGTTTCTTGATAATAGGGGAAAAAGTAAATTCTTTAAAAAGGCATAAAGAAGGGAATAGGGGAAAGAGAGTGAAGTCTGTATTCAGAAACCTTACTTGTAAAATAAAATTACTAATTTTAATTTTTGCAAGCATTTCGAAAAATTTTTATTCACATTTATATTTTCCTTATGTGATGTCACAGTGGGCATCAATCCATCCCTTCTATATTACAAATCGTCACAAATCAGCCCTTTTCCCCTTCTCCTTCAGTGTCTCGTAATTTTCGAGCAGCCCTTCATGCATATTTTAAATGTTAAATATTATAAAAAAATCTCAAAATCCCTCTACTGACGGACCTCTCAGTCACTCCATAATAAATCTCATCTGGACCAGTAATCTATAAATGTTTACATCTTTTTTTAAATTATTTTATTCTGGTCGACAAAGCTACCATCACATACTAGTTAAGCATTATAAACAAATTGTTGTATCACAAGCGTTGATCCACTGTCTGGAGATGAAATTGTAAGATGTGTTTCAGTGGCGAATAGCCAATAAAAAGGGTATGTTTATCACTGCAGATATTAAGCCTGGTCGTTAAAGAATCAGATGTCTATGATTACTCCCAGAGCATAACCACGGTGCAATGTGGATCAACTGCTGTAAAATGAACATAATGCCAGGCATGTCCAAAAAGAGATAGTAGGTATCTGGACACCTGCTTGCCAACAAATTCCAGTCAAGCTACATAAAAACCGCAAAATTTTATAGCAATGATTCAATTTTTACTTAGACAAGTCGCTACATATCAGTCTATAGGTATTCTTCAAGAACTTTGTAATAATCGTTTCAACAGCATTGGCTGATCAGCACAATATTTTCTCGAAAACATAGTTTTCTGATAATGAAACCTACGAACTTTGGCTTGGACATAAAAACTTTCTTTTCAATTTCGTTACTGAGACTTGTCTCCGATTCCTGTTTCCTTTATCGCATGGAGCTTGTCTCGTTTTTTCATTCGCTAACCCTCCCGATCCTCACATTTCTCGGTCGAAAGGACGATATGGTGAGTCTCAACCAAGTTCAACCTAAAAGTCTAGTTACTCAGTGGTACTTTTCTACATTTTAAATGTTTGTTACATGTAAGTTACTTTGCATTAAAAATGAAGTAAAAAAGTCTAATGAAATGTTTTTGTAAAATGATTAGTTTAAATTCTATGACGGGTTTTGTATAGTACCAAGAAGTCGACTTCTTTGAGTGATTTACTTGTTTGTGATTTACTTCTTTGAGTGATTTACTTGAAAAAGTAGAATTTGTAAGTTGTATGAAATAAAACTTATAAACGAGTTTTAAATTATGAAAAATGGAATGCGGAGGGAGCACATTTTATACGGAGATGATATTTTTACTTTTATATTTCAAATTTTGCAAAACCATAAAATTTATTCATATGAATTAAATTTTACTAAAAATAATATTTTTTCTCACTTGACTAATAGATTAAATACATCTTAGCTGATCGAAAGTTACAGAAGATTTTATTTATTTACTTACCTATGGTTCATTACATTTTTCAGAACTAACCATCCGAAATTGTACTTTTTCAAAATATTCCAAATTTATCAGTAAAATTTTTCAATTCTAGAAAACTAGAAGTTTTAAAGTTAAATACGAAATTGAATACGTCCTTCCGCTCTCCCGTCGATTTCACGTTCGAGGTTGCTAACTGAAAATTGTGAGAATTTTTCTACTCCTAGTCTTAGACATTTCTCAAGAATGTTCACTAGGTTGACAATAAAAAACATAAATATTTTGTTTTAATTTGGGCCAAACCTTTAAATATTTACTTTTAGTACATAAATGAACACGTATTTTTGTTTTCCCAAATAAAAAATTCAAACTTATCTCTTACGATAAACTTATTTTTAGAACTAGCTCAAGGCTGATAAAGATGGAATTGATGTTTAAAGCCTGCACAATTTTTTGTAAAATAATTTTTTTTGAAAAAAGAAGAATTATAGCATAACTTTTTTTCATGACTAAAATTTTACGAGGTGATATTGTTTAAATACTTAAAATTACGATTTTTATCAATCCTAACCTTCAAAGCATTTTTATATTCGAAAGTATCACTGTTTAAAATAATACCTTTCTGAGAAAAAGTTATCCCCCATTTAATATTTTCCAAATAAAATCATTTTTGTTATTTCTGTGAAAAAAATGTACTTTTTTTTTCTTTTATATAATAATTTTTCATTTCTCTACTTTAAATAATTATTTTAAGATGCCTTAAAAACAATACACTGTGAATAACATTAGTCTATTTCACTCATTATTCATTTGAGTGAAAGCAAAAAAAGGAGATAATTTTGTTCGATTATTTTGATAACATATCTTTAATGCGCAAACTGTCAAGCAATAGTGTTATACAAAGTGTGTACAAAAAAATAGTAAATTTAAGCAAATTCCATAGTTTACATCTTCTACAATCAAAAATTGATCTTGAAAGTTATTCCAAATGTTTCTTTTCTAATAAAAATAATTTTTTAAGCTTTGAAAGACAATTCTTTCTCTTCTAAGGTTTTAGGGAAGGACAAAAGTAAATTTGTGAAAAACAGAACTAATGGGAGATTAAATTTTCGAAAAATTGTGAATTTATGTATTTCAAAAATCTTATATCGTAAAATTGGTTGGGTTGTTCTTTTAAACCTCACATCATAGAAGTTTAACTTGTGGAAAAAAATCATAACGAAATTTATCTGTAAAAAATAATAATAAATATATAGATATCAAAGGAAATTTTTTTTCTCAAGCTTTGAGATATAGTTTTTAAACTGATTAACGAAGAAAGAAAAAATACATGGTAACTTTGTTTCAGGTGGTATAATGTCAGATAATTACATTTTTTATAAATTAAAATTTTTTTTAAATCATCTGTATTTTGGTTTAGAACAGTCGCATTTTTTATCTTCTAATCTTCTCACCGTTGAGAATTAATCTGCTACAAAAATAAATCAATACATATATTTTCTTTTTTCCATACAAATGGTGCTTGAGGTTTTATTATTAAAAATGTCTTGAGGGATATGTTGAATTTAAAAAAAAACGTCTACTTATTTATTTGATCAAAGTAAACATTTAAAGGATTGTCTCGAGATGAGACAATATATTTAGATTTTCATTATCATTTTTCAGTACAAAATCGAGCATTTTTTAAATTATTTGTAAATCAAAGAAATATACTAATAATTACCTACAAATTATTTAGTAAAAGATACTGAAAACCTAATAACATCTATACACATATTATATTTGCTCTACACACCTCTGTCAACTATGCGGTCAACGATGGACTATCTTAGCTGAAGACATTTTTATATTATCCTTATTTTATTATTTTATTCTGCATAGCAGGCCATTCAACGACGATTTCTTAAATAAATGAATAAATACTAAAAGGGCTAAGCAAACAGCACATTCCTCCACTTAAAACATTAGATAAAGTCTTATTCAATTGTATAAACAAAGCTGAAGCAATTGTCAATAACTTTGAAAAAGTTTACTATTTAACTGCTAATTTTGGGGAACCTGAAAATAATAATAAAATAGAGGGACAATATAATATTATTATGCAAACGGAATTGAAATTAGAAGAATTTGAACTAGCTACCCCAAAAGAAATGATAAGAGCTATTTCTAAAAAAAAGCCAAAAGAGCCCCAGGTCTAGATAGCATACGAAATATTATACTTAAATATCTCCCCAAAAAGCCATGGTACAAACTACGAATATATTCAATGGATGCTTAAAACAAGGTTACTTCTCAGCTGAGTGAAAAAGAGCAAATGTTTTACCGATATAAAAGACGGGTAACGATGAACCCTCTCCCCAAAGGTGCAGACCTATAAGTCTCCTTTCAACCTTAAGTAAAATTTTTGAGCCTGTAATCTTAAATAAAATTCATGATAATGAAAAAGTCAAACGAGTAGCTAACTCCAGAACAATTTGGTATTAGACTGGCGCACTTGGATAGTTCAGCAGCTGGCTATACTGACTGATTATATTAGAACTAACTTTAATATTAAACATAGCACAACTGCCCTATTCCTTGATATGGAGAAAGCGTTCGACACCGTTTGGCATAAAGGCCTCATTGTTAAACTAAAAGACTATAACCTACCGTAATATGTGATTAGGATAATAAGCAATTACCTCTGTGATAGCTCCTTCGTGGTGCAAATTAATTATAAGTTATGGACTGAGAAATCTGTAGTAACAGGCGTTCCCCAAGGATCAGTATTAGGTGTAGTACTATTTT